>NW_012153062.1:2807165-2837122 GCF_000956105.1 Propithecus coquereli
AACACGGACTTGGGAGGGGGGGAACCAAGGGCAACACACGTAACCTAAACATCTGTACCCCCATAATATGCTGAAATAAAAAAAAAATTAAAAAAAAAAAAAGAAGTCAGGGGAGTTCATTTTATTCAAAAGTGTGAAAAGGTCTGGGGGATTTGTTTTAGTAGACCCATCCTGGACATTGAGAAAGTGCTTGGAGCTGGATATTGATATTTTCATCGAAGCTAGAAGAATTGGAAATGCTCATTGGGGTAAAGAAAAGAGATTATGCCATGATAACAACAACGACAACGAAAATAAGAACTGAGATTGCTCATTACTGTGGCTTGCGATGTATTGAAAAGATGGTTATTCATCATACATAAAAGACCCTGATGTGTTCACTGGTGTGCACTAGTTCCTAGTGCCCTCTACTGGACAGAATAACCATTTCACCAGGAGGGCTGTGGCTGGGCTGAGTCTCCCTTGTTACCAGCAGTAAGGATGGATCCGTATTTCTTCCATTTCAGAAATGCTTTTGTTGTAGAACACGCGACACAGAGCATCTCCCTGAGGAAAAAATCTTTCCATACTGAAGACAAAGTGCAGAGACTCATCCCTACTCTGTGATTCTATTAGGAATAATGGTTTGCAATTTGTGTAACCTCTGATGGAGTTCCCTCTTACCTTTCCTGCCTTTCTTCTTCTTTTAAACAAATATACAATTAAATTCCTTACATTTAAATTTATCCCATGGGAACTCTTCCCTATTCTTTTTCTTTCTCTCATTATCTTGGACATATTATCTAAAACATTTATCTTAAAAGTCATATATTTTATGTATGTTCTGGTTGCAAAATGCATGGCTGTAGTGTTCCTTCAAATCTAGGCAGTAGCTATGACATTGCTCACCTCAGAAGGCTCTAGTTTATCATAAATGATCAGTAGCCGAGAGTGTGAAATCAAAGCTAGAGACACATGAAAGACCTCCTCCTGGGGTCAAGTCCTTTGAGGCCTGTTCGGACCGGCAGTCCAGCAGTAGGAAGCACAGCAGTGGAGGTGTGCAGAGGCTCGTGTGAACAGTTCACCGTCATTCACACCCCCTGAGTTTGGTTGCTGAATGGAAGGTTGAAACGGACTTCCTCAACTCAAAGCAAAACTAACCTGAAAACATAAATTGGCCCATTTGGGCTTCATACTTGACTCAAATGTACAAAAAGGGGTTCACAAACTTCAGGGAACCTGATTCAACCTTTTAGTTTGTTAAGAAACCCAGAAGAGAGGGCCTTTATAGTTATCAAAGGTCCGCACGTTACAACGTCTATGGAAGTGCGCTGTTAATAAAAGCTGCCCCCCACATGTCAGGGGCACCAACCCACTGTGCCTCAGAAGTCCCCAAATATCTGGCATGGTACCAACCTTTTTTTTTAGGCTAAATTTATACTCTTTTCAGTTAAACTGTGATGAGCAGAGTGTCAGGTACTTCAGTTAAATAAATAGCTAATTCTGTGAATAATATGAAAAGAAACTTCAATGATGTATATAGATATAAAAATCAAACATATTAAAGTATTGTACCATTCAGAAATTTATGATAATAATTTCAAAAACTTATAGCAAGGACACTAAAATATTTCATGTTTGCTTTGTACTTTTCTTGAATATATTTCAAAATGTTTCAAAAGTGGCCTATCGTCCTGCAGTATCTGCTAAACGGTCTCAGAATTATCACCACCTTAATTTGCTTTCTATAAACAGCTGCAAGTGCATGGAGCTTCTCAAACATCATTCACTTTGTTCCTAGGGGTTTGTTTTCCCTCTATGTAGGAACAGAGTTTTTAAAATGTGTTCTAATACCATTGTTCTATTTCTCATACTTGTATCTCTTCTTGACTTTTGTCACATCTGCTATTGTTTTAATGTGTGGAAATCAGACAAAAATGTCAAAAGAAGAAGAAAGCACCAGCAGAGATTTACGACAAATTGAAATATCTCATATCTTTAGTAAAAGAAAACCTTAATGGTAAAAATGCCAGGAATGGTTCAGTCCGGTGTGAAAATAAAGATGTCATGACTAAAAAGGAATTTTCACTCCCTTAGCTGTCAATAATTAATAGATTATTTACACTGGCACACTCACATTTCCCTGCTTTCGGGATTCCATTTACACTTTGATCCTTTGCTCAGCAGCAAATTTAACATCCTTGTGACCTTCTTCTGCCCAACACTGTCCACCCATCAGATGGGGAGAGACCATCATCTGATATGTGCATTTATTAAGGCAGCAGCCTCCAAATATTGGAAAAATGACAAATGCCAGTGTTTCCTATAATAAACCGGAAGAGAAACAGATTGTTCTTAAGGAAAAATCAATTAACAAACCCTGTATAATGCTTTTCTTAGGAGACAAGACGTTTGCATCCTATGGTGAAGTATAGCTCTTAAGAGATTGTTTCTGATTAAAATCTTGCAAAATTGATAGCAAGTTTGCAATAATTATGTAAAGGCTCTAGTCACACAGAAGAAATCCTCATGTTAAAGATTCACAGTGGCTTGCTTAATTGCATTGCAAACAATGGTTTAAAATAATTGAAGTATCATTAACATTATGATCCTATAGAATCTTAGATTATATTAAAATTACACATTTAATAAAGAATATATTTTTGAAAGAAAAAGAGGACATCTAAAAACATTATGCCCCCTGAAAAAAACATATCGTGAAAGTCCACATGTCATATTAATGAGCAAAAAGAAAAAAAAATAAGCATGAGACCATTGAATCTTAAAAATGTGTCATAATCAGTGTGATAATATTCGGTGGAAATGCACGAGACAGTTAGTATAGAAAATCATTTTGAAGCTGATTTGTCCTTTTGATGTTGATTCGGGTTTGCATATTAAAAGATTTTGAACTAGGCCAAAATGATGTGGAGCTCCAGTATGCAGTAAAGATATAAAGAACAGTGAAAAATATACACTGTAGCTGCTATGTAAACAAGATGTCAAATATTATTTGTGGATTTCCTTACTAGAAAATGGCTGTGCAGATAATGTGTCAGCATTTGCATTAATGATAGCACTATTAATAGTGAAACTGTGCAGGGCAAAGCTCTTGGTACCATGTTTCAGCTCAGAATGTGTGTGTGGGGGGAGAGGTATATTATACCTCTTTAAAAACAAAGGCTTCAATATTATAAATATATTATGGAGACAGTCGTCGTTGTGAGCAAATACCATTCTTCCTTCCAGTGGCCTCGTTTTGGGCCACATTCATTCTGACTCACAAAGGAAGCAAGGGTTTTTTTTTAAGGTTATATGAGATTGAAGTGACACCTATACTGCTTTTGTGTCGATTTGGAAATTCTAAGCTCTTTTCAACTGCTCCCCATTAAGACTAGTCAGCAGGGTAGAACTGCTTTCACTTCCCTTGAAAAGCTTTATAGACAGACAGCCTTTTTCTCAGCCAGTGTAGACCTGGTTTTATTGTTACTGCTTCACTCTATAGCATCGAACCAGGAGTTAGGATAATAATAATAGCTAGAATTTATGGAGAGCTTTTATTTCAATGCAAGTATTTTTATGTCTATTATTATTAAATTATGAAAAGTTAAGTTCTGAAAGGAATTCAAGCTTTCTGGCTCATTTCCCACCCTGAGGTTCACTCTCATTGGATATGATCCTAAAATGCTGAAAATATATGTCACCTAGGAAACAAAGGGTTAGAAATCAACCATCTCCAAGGCCCTCTTTATGACTATAATGTTTTCGTTCTATGATTCTTCTTATGTAAACTTCCAAATAAGAGAATTCCAAAAGAACTCTGAGAAATGTATGGGGGTATTTTAGCAGACTGCAATAACAAAAAGTTCTTCCATTAATATATCTTCCATCTCTAGTCTATAATTACATGAATGTGTTCAATCACCATATTAATTACAAAGCCACATGTGGATGCCTAGAACATACCAGACCAAAAAAAGGATTTTTTTCAACTGGGCATAATCGTGAGACTACCACTTGATCTCTTTTACCTTTCTCTCCGAAGCCTTGTATGCTCACGGAGGGAAGAAGAGCAGGGAAAGTTTTTCTAGTCCAGGCTTTTTTTTCCCGCTGAGAGTACATATTTTTATTCATTGTGGTGGGTAGCCAGTACCCCAGCAGAGTACATCCTTCATGCAATACCACAGTATAGCAATTTCCTTTGCAAAAGTCCTTGGCAGGAAACACTGCCAAATGCTAGCTTTGTCCCAGAAATAACTGCGTATTGGACCATATGAAAGATTCTACACAATATATTTTAACTGTGCTTAAAGAAATGGTGATGCCAGGGAAATCACAAAGTATGAATGAATTTGAAGCTTAGGATAACTTTCTACCACAAGTTTCCATCCATATGGCAATAATCTTGGTGAGGAAATTACCACTGCATTTTTAAAAAGACACCAACGGCTATCTCTCTGAAAGATATTCTTTGCCTTGGAGGCAGAAAGATGAATGGCTAGTAATATTCTTTCTTATTAACCTGTTTCACAACATGAAATTATCTTTTTATCAGGGATCTGTGTATTATACAGGATTCTACCCTCATGCGAGAAACGCTAGTGTTTCAAGATGACTACAGATAAAATAAAAGGAAACTATTGCATAAAGTTGATTTATTACCAGGCAACCCCACAATATTTAGACAACTAAAATAAACGTAAGCAGCATTCTATTTGTGACATTGGCCAACAGAAAGGTAAGGAGTTTCCACTAGAAGTGAATTTTCAGCTTGGGCTATGACCTGTGAAGAATGAGGTTTGTAACGTAAATGCTAATAGAGCCTCCTCCGCGGCAGCTTGAGCGCACTGCCATGAAAACACAGAATTATAAGCATCTTTCAGCTTCCTCAGTTTGGTTTTAATTACTGCAGAACAGCCTTCTCCTGCTTCTGTAGTCTGTCTCTATCAACACTCTACTCTGAACCCGGATTCTCTGAAGCTTGTGTGTTCACAATATAAGCTCACTCTAAAGAAGGTTTTGTTTTGCGAGATTTTTAAAAATCTATATTTTCAGCTGGATGAGTATAATTCTCTCCTACTATTTCCTATTTACTCTTTCTTTAAATTCTACCCAGAGAAATAGATATTGGTGTGTTCAAAACACTAAATTCAAAAATTACAGTTAGAAAAATGACTGCTGAAGGAAGCCCACATCCTTATCCTGGGGGAATTTAATGTTAAAATTGGTCTATTGAGCATTCAAGACCTCTGCAGCCTTTCCCTACTCTGCAACTACTTTAGGTACATACTGTTATTAGGTACATACTCTTATTGGCTTCTCTTCCTGCAAAGTCCTTTTCCCGTCCTTTCAATTTTCCTCCATATACTCTTTTCAACCCTCCTCCATAAAGTTTTCTTTTTGTATCCTCTACACTAGTGGTTCTCAAAGTGTGGAATGCAGAATCGTAAAGGTCCCTGAGAGCCTTTCAGGGCATCTGCAAGGTCAAAACTCTTTTCATGATATTAGTAAGACATGATTTGCCTTTTTCATTATGTCGACTGTTTGCATTGGTTGTGCAAAAACAATGGTGACTAAGACTTCTGATGCCTTAGCAAACTCAAGGCAATGACATCCAACTGAATGATGTAGTCGTTGTGCTCTTCACTGCCACACACTCACAGTTTAAAAAACAAATCCAGTTTCACTTAGGAATATCCTTGATGAAACACCAAAAATTATTAATTTTATTAAAAGTCAACTCTCAAGTACAGCATTTAATAATTTAAATGACAAAATGGGTAGTAGACATGAAGCACTCCGACAGCATAGAGAGATACAAGCTTTGTCTCAAGGAAAAGTACTCATGCAATTGTTTGAGTTGCGAGCTGAGCAAGCCATTTTGTGGAACATCATTTTTACTTGAAAGAATCACTGACAAACTATGATTACTCTATCTTGTGTATTTGAAGGACATTTTCCTAAGGATAAATGAAGTAAAGCTATCACTTCAAGAAAATCGACTGACAATGTTTGTTGCCATTAATAAAATTAAAAGTTTCAAGTGAAAATTGAAATTTTGCTGGGAGGCTGAGGTTGGAGGATCACTTGAGCTCAGGAGTTGGAGCCTGAGCAAGAGCGAGAGCCTGTCTCTACTAAAAATAGAAAAAATTAGCCGGGCTTCGTGGCGTGCACCTGTAGTCCCAGCTGCTCTGGAGGCTGAGGCAGGAGGATTGTTTGAGCCCAGGTGTTTGTGGTTACAGTGAGCTATAATGATGCCACTGCACTCTAACCTGGGAGACAGAACGAGACTCTATCTCAAAAAAGAAAAGAGAAAAAAAAAGGAAAATTGAAATTTTGGAAAACTTATATCCACATGATGAGCATGACAGTTTCCCAATACTTAAAGACTTTTGGATGAGATTGATGATGATATTAATGAATGCATTTTCATATTTTATAATGAACTGTGTCAGCATTTGGATGGTCTGTATATTTCAGTGAACTTATATTTTCAAATGACCATTGCAAAATGTTACAAAAATCATGCAAGGGCAAAGGATACACTCAAAATGCAAAGCAGACCAATGGATTTTAACATAACTTTTTAACAAAAAGTTCATTTATTATGTTTTCAGTTTAGACATTGCAAGTAATGCTTAAGAAACAATGACTTACCAAGTTTTGGTGAATTATCAAAGAAGAATATTCACAATTATCTAAGAGACTGTTAAGTACTCTCCCTTTTCCACTACATCTGAGAACAGATTTTCTTCATATGTTTCAACAAGCATAACATATTCCAACAGACTAAAAGCAGAAGCAGACTTGACAATCCAGCTGCCTTCTATGAAGCCAGACGTTAAAGAGATTTACAAAAAAATGTAAAATAATGCCACTCACCATCACATTTTTTTGTCTTGGAAAATGTGGTTATATTTTATAATAACATTTATGTTTGCATGTAATGGGGTTCAGAATTGTAATTTTTAAATTAATAAATATTTTAAAAATTCTCAGTTTTAATTTCTAATGTAATAAGCATAGACTGATATAACCCACATAAACAAATGATTGGGGAGAGCTCAATAATTTTTAAAAGTGTACAGAGTTCCTGAGATCAAAAAGTTTGAGAACTGCTCATCTACACTTACTCACTGCCATTGTATACCAATGGGCTTATTGCTCATCCAACTTGTCTTTTTTCACATCGGACGTCCTTAACGTGGGGTCCTGAGTGGGTTGTAGAGAGTTCACGAAACCATGAAACTTCACAGAATTTCCCATAAGTGTATTTTTTTCTGTGACAAGGATCATGAATTTTTTAAGATTCTCTATAAGTCACCAAGAATCACTGCTTTTTGGCTAAAGTTAGGGAGTGTGTTTTCTCCAAACTCTGCCTAGACACTGTGTGGTACCTGGGGATCACTAGCAGGGAAGTCCTTGGGTTCCCTGGTGTCAAGAAAGAGCAAGTTAATTCAACCAAATTAAATATTAAATCGATCTACTTGTTCATACTAGTGCAAAACTCCATGCCAGCAGCCAAGGGCGAGGAAAGGACCAGGTGGATGGGATGAAGTTCCAATCTCAGCATTTCTTCCTTCAGCTTCCCTTCACTTTCTTACTGCTGTTTCTCAAGATGGGATAGAAGCCTTTCCTATTACTTCTCTAATCCCTGCTCTACGTACGTGCTCATCTTTGCACTTCCTAAAACACAGTGTAATTTCATGTTCATCTCCCCTGCTGGACTGTGAGCCCTTGGAGAACAGGAGCTGTGCTTACTCATCTTTACATCCACCGTGACTAGCACAGTGCTTGGGATATAAGAAATGCTAAACTATTATCATTTTTAATGCAATGAGTTTACAATCTGAAAGAAGGAAGTAAAATAAAACTAACTATCATAGTAACACAAACAATATGGCATAGTGGCTAGTATAGACCTTGGATCCAGACTTCCTGAATTCAAAGCCAAGGTTCTGCCACTTAATACCTTGGACAAACTTCTCATCCTCTCTGTGGATCAGTTTCTTCACCTATAAAGTGGGAAAAAATAATAGTGTCTACCACAAAGCATTGTCATGAGGTAATTGTTATGAGGATAAATGAGGTAATTCTTATAAAATGCTTAGAACAGTGCCAACACGTAGGTAGGGCTCTCTAAGCAAAGATAAAGTCATCCATATCTTACTAAACATGAGGAAGCTTTAGCATAGGGCAGCATGTGAGTGAAGTGCATTTTATTCCAATATCATTTTAATTATCACTAACATCCTTACACTTGTTTGAGGTTAAATTTATAGAAGTCAATATCAAGGTAGCAATCAGGGGTTTGTCAACTTTGCATTTTATACCTAGTTAATCTCTGATAAGTTTCCTTTTCGAGTGACACGCTGTAGCATCATAAGGCATTGTGCAGGATTAAATGTTATGCACAAATAGTACCTAATGGTGGGTTTAAGGATGTTACAGTAGTCCAAGTTCTTTCATTTTCCTGATTATAACTGCATTTGCATAATGTATGAATTCAAACATTATTGCTGTTAAATAATGCATAAATATTCTCCCATGCTGAAATATATCTATTTCCTCTTCATAAATTCTGTTGAGTATATCGTTCAGTTGTTGTTCTATTTACAACGTACTTGGAGATCTGCATACATCAGAACCATGACTGGGGGAAATGTCATAGTCAAAAGAAAAAACATACTCAGAACTGTAAATGAAGTATACATTATTAAATGTGCCAGGCTTTTCCCTCTTCAGGGTGCATAATCTTCAGAATCTAAAGGTTAGTATTTTAGAAATGGCAAATAATTCCTTGATCACCTGATGATCAGTAGAGATTCACATTTCTAATAAGAATTTCCTGGAAGATCTCAGAAAGAAAAATATTTTTTTCTTTGTTTCTTTTGTTTTTCCAAACTAAATATACATATGAACATGATGATATACTTTAGAGATTTTTTTGCATAGTAGGAAATACTATCTAAATTATTAGAGGCAATGATAATTGGTAGGAATTCCCACTTCAACTTTACAGCTTTAAATATTCCATTTAATGCACTCTCAATGATTCTCTTATGGAAACCACAGCTGCTTCTTTGTTTTATAAAATATATGTTTAAAACAAAATATGAGCGTTTATTTCTAACTATATTGTCTCTTTTTCTTTTCCAAGTACCTTTCAAATTCCCTTTTACTTGTAAAAGAGATATAGCTTAGGACTTAATTTGGAACCTAATGTAGTAGATTCTCTTGTCTTAGTCTAAGTTCTATTTGCTGCTACTATGAAATAATCAAGTGATCAAAACAGACCACATTTTTTAAAAATGGAATTTTATTTTATGATTCACCATTATGATGCCAAAAGATGTCTATCCTCATACTACGATTGCTATAACGTTACTCACACACATGCAATCACACACACCTGTGAAGAGAGCCTATTTTCTCTGTCAAATGGATTTTCTGTCACTTCCCTCTTCTATCCTCCACTTACTACTGCTGATAAAACAGTGCAATGCATTCAAATGTCTAATAAAAAAAGGATGTGCCTTTAAAAGAATGCATTTTAATTCTAAGTGTTTCATTATAGGCAAAAGATAGCTCTGAAATGCATCACAGGAACTTCAAACTTTTAAATGGGAAATACGAAAATATTTTATTTGAAAATGGAATATAACTGTACAATAAACAAAATAAAATGGACTGTGACACTGCATATCAGTGTCACACATGGAGCTCCCAAACAAATATTTGCTAAAGAAATCAATTTCATATACAACAAAGATATTCATTAAATCTTTTCCACTTTGCCATAGATTGCATGCAATGGAGCTATCAAAGCATGAGATAAGAACTTCAGAGCCCTAGCTCTGGGCTCTTCGGATTTTTAGAGTGCAAATTTTAAGCACAAAAACTTGAACTAAATTTGCTTCTTTCTCAGCCTCCTTAATGAGCAATTCTAAAGCCCGATGGAGCAATTGATTTTTTAAAAAAAATCAATAGGAAACAGACCACTGGGCGTGGAGATCCAAGGACATCTTCCGTTGCAGAGATCACGGCTATAATTTGGGAGCTTTAAGTGCTCGATCATTTCTCTTCACAGTTTTTGCCCATAGGATATGTTACCTACTGAAACCTTAGAAAGTAGAAGGAGCTGCTTAACTACATGCCCAAACATTATATTATCTTCGATGGAAGAGAAGTTTACCAAAACTTCAACCCAAATTCTGTTCCCAATCCTAGGAGAAGAGCAAGCCCAGGATGCGCCAGCCCCTTGGCTCTCCCTGGCAGCCCTCGCCCCATGTGGCCGAAAGAATCCCGCCTTGGACCTTCAATGTTCTGCTTTTATCAACCACAAAAACTTTATTCAACAAATCAAATGGCATAAGATTTTTGGTAGCATGCTAGTTTTTATTGAAGCACATTATATAGTATAAGTAGAGATGAAATCTTACGTGTTGGGTGTTTCCAGAACCTTTAGACTGTTTTGTAAGTCTCCCCAGATCCATTCACTTTGATGTCTTTTTCCTTACCTTGCAAAGTCCCTTGCCCAAAAGAGCTTATTAGTAGAATAAACAATTTGAAAGACACTAAATTCCCTCAAGGTACTAGAAAACTGCACATTACATAGCATCTATTGGTTGCAGAATTATTCTGTGAGGTCTGAATATTGTGCCCAGTCCTAACGTCCCAATCGCCTGCACTGACAATTATTCCTGAGTCAAGGTCTTGGGAAGATCAAAGCTCTGGTGACACCTGCACTCCCCGTGGTGTCTCCCTTCTGGCCCCAACTATAGGTTCAATCTCCAGCAGTTTCTCTAAGACTGAGACAAAGGAGTGTTTAATCAGAAAATGTATTAACTAATTGGTGAAGCCTGTTATAAAAATCCGCCTAATTACTCTGTGGTGTCTAGAAAAAGGGTCCGTCAAGAGAGTATCTGCGCTACAACTGTGACAGCAAAAAGCAACATTTGGAAGTCCTCCTCCCCTGGGCCTTTTCTTTGATTTCTGCCTGTAATACTGATAAGAAGTGACAGTAGTTGGATAAAACAATCAAAACTTGAGTTGAAGAGCTTATAAACCTTCTGACACATCAATAAACCAAAAGCCAATATGAAACTAGCAAAAACGGTTTTATTTTAACTCCGGCTAGCCACATGCCGCAGACGTGGCATCCATTTGCAGAGCTCTGAGCTATTTCCTTGATATAATATTTTACTAACTCTCATTTCACATCTTTTAAATAAGAAATAAATGCTAAATTCTACCAAGAGAAATAAAATCTTTTATAATCTTTTAGACAGTTGTTGTCATCCCTCAGGAGAGCTTTATGCCTGCTGCTAAATGTCTACAAATCAATATTTAATATTTTGAAACATGAAGTCTTAATTATCTATCTCCCCTTTAAGCGTGAAACCCATACTGAGTGAAAATAAAACCATTTGTTGGCTGATGGATTGATTGCCACTTATTAGCACTTTTTTGATCTGCAGGTCAGATTACAGGGCTTCATTCCAAACACATACTATACCTTACCATTTATGCCTCGATGTATGAATGAGTGTAGCAGAATATGGTAACTCAGGGCTGTGCAAAGATCTTTTTCACTTTGGTTTATTGGACTAACACTGACAAATTAAAAAAGAAATGAGAAATAATCGGCAAGTCATAACTGTTATTTATACTCTAGACAGAATTTTTACTCTTAGGTACAATAACAATACAAATTCTAATGTCCTCTGTGCAAACCGGAACGTAAAAGAGAGTTGTGTATCTCACTTCTCATTAAGGAGGAAACAGGAAATTTTATGATCTTGAAATTGTATAATATTGGTCCATTGCATAATATCACAAAAGCCCCAATTAAGAAAGTGGGAAATCGCATGGACTTCTGTGGACCCTTAACCTGTCTACACTTGATCAAAAGCCTAAACCACAGCAGAGAGCTGAACAGTGAGCAGGGAGGTCTTCTGCCTCTAGGAGCAAAGAGGTCATAACTAGATTGGTAATAATCTGGGTTTTCTCTGGATGTGTTTGCCCAGAGCATGGGTAGGAGCTTCCTGAAATGAAATACATGGTTAAGTGAGAAAAAGATGTGTCCATGTTCCAGAACTTGTGAATGGGACCTTATTTGGAAAAAAAGAACTTTGCAGATGTAATTAAGTTAAAGATCTCAAGAAGAGATCATTCTGTATTCTCCAAGTGCACCCTAAATCCAGTAACAGGTTTCCTCATAGGAGACACAGAGAGAGAGACAGAGGAGAAGGCCATGTGGAGACAGAGGCAGAGACTGGAGTTACACAGCCACAAACTGAGGGATACCAGGAGCCACCAGTGGAAGAGGCACAGAAGGATTCCTCCCAGAGACTTCAGATGGCCCTGATTTGGGACTTCTGGCCTCCAGAAGTGTGAGAACATAAATTTCTATTGGCGTCAGCCACGAAGTTTGCAGTTATTTGTTGTGGCAACCCTAAGAAACTAATACACATGGCAAGAACACAAGAAAACTTAATGGGGAGCTAGACAGGTACAGTGCATTAGACAGGTACAGTGACAAATGAACTGTGTGGATGGATCCTAAATTCAGCTAGGATCAGAGTTCAAAGGCTTTCTGCAAACTACATCTTCCTTGTTTATCTCACTTTCTCTACCATTAACATTTTTTGGGCCTTTCTCCATTTAAGTACACCACATGCCTAGGACTATGGAATAATGGGGTTGTGTAGCTTTGCATTTGCACATCAGCCCTGCCACTTAATCTTAAATCATCATTTTATCGCTCTGAGCCTGAATTCTGAGCCTGAGTTCTATTATTTATAATAAGGAGATAATAACAACTCCTTACGGATTTGTTGTGAGATTAGAAATATGTTTGTAAAGTATTTAATGTGGAGCCTGGAATACCACTGGTGCCCAGTAAACAGTAGCAATTATTACCTCACCAGGTATTGTGAGGTTTAAATAACAACAGGCAAACCTCCTGACATCAAGGAACCATTTAATAAATGCTACTGTAGCCATTGTCTATAGTTTTGCTCCCTGGAGTTCTCATCATCACAAATTGGCAATCTCAGATGGAAATGCCAGTGGTTGCCCTAGCTCTAGGGTTCAAAATCTCAAACCTCTAATGTAGTCCACCAGCCGTTCCTAATCTGATCTCTGCCCAGGACACTCTTCCAGTCTGTGCCAGCATCGCACACACTCCATTGCCTCCACTTGGGTCTTCAGAAAAGCCTTCTTCCTCCCTTCTAAATCCCAGCTAAATCTTACTCATCCTGCAGGTCCCAGCTGAAACTCCACTTTCTAAGAGAGGAATTCCCTGACCTCCCACCCCCTCCTATCTCTACAGGTCCTATGTTTGCTTTCATTAAACTTATTCCACTTCATAATTACTTAATTACTTATATGATTATGCATTAAAGCTTGTCTTCTCTCCTAGGCCATGTAGCAGGGATACTTCTAGGACCTTAAAACACACAGTCTCATGCTAGTTTCATCACTAGTTACAGATCATTCCATGGCTACCATAAGAACAAACATGCCTGATGGACTCAGATCATGGATTATTTTTTATTAGTGTAGGGGGAGGTACCATTGCTTCCATCATCTGCCATCATGGGTCAATTCTGAGGCTTGGTGCATAGGGGAGAAAGGAGGACTTGAATGGGGAAGTTCATGGGCAGGAAACGGAAAGTCTGACTTTTCTGTCTCAGTAAGTTGTGGAAAGAGAAAAAAAGGAAAGTGCCAAGAAGTCATACGGATAGATGGATCAACTTTCTGCTTTGGAGATTGTGTTAGTTGGCTAGAGCTGCCATAAAATACCACAGTTTCAGTGGCTTAAACAGCAGAAATTTATTTCCTCACTGTTCTAGAAGCTAGAAGTCCAAGATCAAGGTGTTGGCAGATTTGGTTTCTTCTGAGCCTCTCTCCTTGACTTCTGGATGGCGGCCTTCTCGCCGTGTCTTCACATGGTCTTTCTCCTGTGCATAGTCACCCACGATGTCTCTCAGTGTGTCCTAATTTCCTCTTCTTATAAGGACACCAGCCAGATTGGATTAGGGCCCACCCATAGACCTCATTTAATCTTAATCACCTCTTTAAAGGCCTTTTCTCCAAATATAGTCACATTCTGAGGTACTGGAGTTTAGGGCTTCAACATGAAATTGGGAGAAACAATTCAGCCCAAAACAGGTAGAATCTTGAGAGTGGTGGAATGATAGATTTTCACAGAGAGAGGTCTGAGAGAGTCCAATAATGCCAGATGGAATAGAAGAGGGCTGGTGGCATGTTTTCTCAGGCATCACTTGGGAAGGCTGCAAGTATCCCATATTTTGTGTTCTGTGGAAACAACAGTGCAACACTAGTCTGGAAAGGCTGCTAGAGAGAGAGGCAGTTCTCCTGGCCCACAGGACATGCAGGGATCCTGAGTAAGCATACTTGAAGTTATTGTCGGGGTGGTGGATCAGCAGGGCCCTAGTGTCAGGCCAAAGAAGACTACAGAATTAGAAACAAATGATTTGATCTTGAACTCTAGGAATAGAACTCATCCAACATTCCAAAAAATTCAAGCAGAATTGGTTGTGCCTCATTAGCCCAGATCGCCAGTATCAAAAAGGTACCATGTGAATTTCCACCTCCTTCTTTCCCAGGACACCATTGTAGAAAAGAGTACAAGGATAAAAAATGTGAAAGACCATGGGTTTTCCTAACAGACTGAGTTATCTAAAAGAGACAATCTAAACTAGCCGTTGTGGAGAATTGAAAATTCTAAATTTACTAAGGATTTAACCCATGGAGACTGTTAAATGATTGAGAGTGAAATAGATAAAATGGGATATTGTTAGTCGGCAAATTTATGTTTTCCTGTTACCCAGTGGGATGAGAATCATGGGGAAGATTAGACAAGTCATAGGAAAAAAAGCTATTTTTTCCTTCTGCACAAGAATAGTAGTATATTAAATTTGGACATCATTCTGATTATAAACTCCAGGGGAAAGGGGCCTATCCATTGAGTGTACCTGGTACAGCATTGGTGCTAACAAATGTTTTATAAATGGTGTCACCAAGCTTGCAGCAACTTCTATTCTAAATTACATTCCTCCTCACCTTTAAAACTCTACTTAAGGTTTGTTCCCAGTATGTCATTTTGGATAATTGCTCAGCTCACATCATTCCGAGTAATCCCATTAAGAAAGTCCCTAACCTTACACAACAGTAGTGGAGGTGGATCTTATCTCTAATTCCAAATTCATCCAACCACTAACTCTTATGGCCATCTCCAATTTAGTACCCTATAATAGATACAACATTAATCCCAACTTTGTCTGGCTCTCTCAGCCCGTTTGCTTAGCTTGTTTTATCTCTTGTAATTCCAAATCAAGAAATATTAACTTCTATTAAGCAGGCCCTTTTGCTGTCTCCCTGACTCCAGTCTCTACCTTGGTTCAAGCTCTTTGTCAAACCCGATTGAATGCCTTGTTCCTCCTATCTAGTATTATATTATTCTCTACACACCTGAATGCCCAGATCAAAGCATCCCTGATACATCTGTTCATACTAATCTCCTTTTAAAAATTTCATTTACAATATCTGCATTATACATTTATGCAATGTATAATTGCATAAATTATAGTTCTTTCAATGCCAGTACCTCACAATTCAACGTTTATTCTTATCTAAATGTGATATACATAAAATTCTAATATAAGATCTGCTACTAATATAATTCTACAGATATATAGAGATATAGATACATACATACATATGCACACATATTTCATACATACACAACATGTAGCACAGCTTGTCCAGGCAATCATACACACTCTCCTTAGAAGTAGTCCACATCTTTAACACTAATTAATTTTGTATTCCATAGTTCATAGCATAGATAGATATTAGGCCCTCAACAAATGCGTTATGATTGATCCTAGATCAGACATGATTTTATTATTTAAAAACATACCAATAGGAACAAGACATTGAATTGTATATTCTTAATTTTTTAAATCAATTTTTCGTTTTCAGTATTTTATGAGTTATTTTTATTTAAGCAAGTAGGAGAATTTTCCAATGCCAGCCCATCTGTTCATCCTCTTGACTTTGAAGTGGTCGTCAGGCTAAATTGGTAACATCTTTCATCCTGTGGCAACGCCCCATGTTGTCACAGGCATGCAATTCCGATTTCATTGCCCTATTGAGCCAAAGGCAAAGAGAGGCAACAAGAGATAAATCCCTTCAAAAACTCAATAAGTTTAATAATAGCTAACAGACACAGAACACTATCCACTATAGAAATGCTTAATTGCTCTTCATCATTAAGTTTGCTCTAATGATAAAGGCTCTTTGTGAGGGTCCCTTCCCCTTTGGTATTAGACTCTGAAGAATTGGACTGGAAGGGCCTTTGAACACTCACCCATTCCCAAACACACACACACACACACACACACACACACACACACACACTTTCAGCTACCACAGCATTGAAAATAATATAAACAGGGAGGAAGTCAGTCTACCTACAAAGTGCTCAAGGGAAGGCATTTCACAGTCATTCTAGATAATACTCCACAGTGTTTCAAAATCTTCATCTGAGCCAGTTCTACCCTATGTCTTCCAAATTGCTCCTGTTTCACTTTAAATGCAATTTATCTTAGGCTGCCCTCTACGGAGACCAAAACCAAATTAATAATATAAGTGCAGGCCTAAAAGTAATAGAATAGAAGACCAATGCTTCTCTTGGGATGTTAAATGTATTCCTACATTTCATTTACAATATTCAAGGAAAAAATCCAAGTGAATTTATAGAGAGGATTCACTTGTGCTGTGGTCATTACAGTAGATTTTTTAAAAGCTCTTTTTCCCCCAAAAGAAAGCCACTAACTGAACATAATGATTTTCACCAAGTTGAAATGTGGAAAAAGAATTAGAGAATGTTAAAGAAGAATACACTAGTGTGAACGTAAAATGCTAGAGCCACGTTCATGTTTAGCCGGATTACTACTTGTGCTAACTTTCTCCTGCTTCTTTATTTTCCTCTGGAAATTCAAGGACTGGTCACACCTTCAATAGCAGTAAATGTGTGAATGATGAGAAAACTGAGGCAAATATGTGGGATAGAGGCCAGACCTAGGAGAAGCTACAAAACTATAAAAACCATGAAAATATTGTTTCTGGTGCCCCTCTTTCTTCCCCTTCTACCACCTGTTAAAAGATAAAATAAGACAGGATAAAATTTTAAAGAGGTTAATTGAGCAGGCAGCAATTCTTTGTGTGTTTTATTACCTTTCCTCACACTATAATATGCCCCAGTTCTAAAATGAACCCATCTGGCTACTCAAATATATGCTGAGTGGCAAGATTCTCTAATGAATATGAGATCTGAGGTTTCCTGTGTAAAAAAGTACAGTTCTTCATGATTAGACAAAATATTTGTTTCTGTGGACTTTTGTTACTTATGAAAAATTTTGCAGATTCTATCAACTAATTTAATAACAAAGAAACAAAAATATACCAATATTCCAATGTTTACGTCTCCCAAAAATTCATATATTGAAACCTAATCTGAATGGGATGGTATTTGGAGGTGGAGTTGGGGGGGTTTATTAGATTATAAGAGCAAAGCCCCCATGAATGGGATCAATGACCTTATAAAAATTACCTGAGAGAGCTCCTTATTCCTTTCTGCCATGTGAAGTGACGGCAAGAAGACAGCCATCTATGAACCAGGAAGCAGGCCCTCACCAGACACCAAATATGCCAGTGCCTTGCTCTTGGACTTTCCAGCCTCCAGAACTGTGAGAAATAAATTTCTGTTGCTTATAAGCCACACAGTCTGTGGTAGTTTGTTATAGCAGCCCAAATGAATTAAGACATAATCCAAATGTCCAAGACAGCTAATTGTCCCAAAGGCCATTCATATTACTGAATCAGAGTCGTCATCATTACCACCATTAACATTTTGGCCATTCACTGGGTGTGACGCTCTGCATTAGGCCTGCAGCCACCACTGCCAACAACAGTATCTCAAGCCCCACAATCAGTCTCACAACCTCTTAAATAAAACATGATTCTACTTCAGCCAGCAGAGAAAGTTTAGGCTACATCATTACTTTTAAAGCCATTTTCCTGACAAATGTACATTAAAGATTTGTTTAAATCCTTCTG
Source organism: Propithecus coquereli (assembly GCF_000956105.1). Taxonomy (NCBI): domain Eukaryota; kingdom Metazoa; phylum Chordata; class Mammalia; order Primates; family Indriidae; genus Propithecus; species Propithecus coquereli. Next base: position 2,825,298 of record NW_012153062.1, read on the forward strand.
TGCAAACAGCTCACAAATGAACACGAACTTGCTTAAATATCAAGGGTTTTGGCTGAATTTCAAAAATGTGCAATGGGTATGGAAAAAAACAGTGACGCTGTACAGTGATTCTGAGAGCAGTAAAGGCATGCTCTAGCAAATTCTTTTGCCATAGGACAAATAAATCATTAACAATATCAATACCTAATCATTACAAATAAAATGCCTCTCTCCATTAGGTTTGCTTCTTCAGAATATAATCAGATCCCTTTAGAAAGTTACACCATGCCCTTGTCTAACAAGGACATGTATAATGCCTGTTTTGTTTCAGTTCTCATTACAAAGGCTACTATTGTCAAACACATAATATAATTCCTACCAGAGGACTTAAGAAATAAGATTTAAAACAGGCCAGGGACTTAGTCATCAAGATCAGATTTTCCAAAATGTCCAAAAAATTAATCAGTTCATCCTACACAACAAGAAGAACACCAGCACTAACTCATGAATTATGGAGCAGTTAGTCTGACTTTCAAACTTGAAAGTTTCTGGGGCAATTCATTAAGAAAAAGATCAATTTGTAAAATCCTGGAGGTTATTAAGTTGTTTAAAAGCAGCCCAGAAAATTTGTCATGTCAAACCAATTCCACTTTCTTCCTCAGCCAGGAGGAGGTGGGAGGCAACATGAAAGATGTGAAGGAGATGGCTTTCGCTGTTCCTAATGAGGCTTTGGATAAATCACATATTGACCACCAACACTACGTTGTTTGGTTAAACTTAGGGGCAACCAAACCACAGAAAGTGATACAATAACAAAATAAGAAAATCAATTCTTTACCCTATATTTATTGAGTCTTTGGTATACTCAAGGCACCCTGCTAGGCAATGTGTGGGAGCCAGAGAAAATCAGACAGCTACCTACACTCAAGACTAGAGCAGAAAGGCAGCATCCATCAACATCTTTGGTACTAGATGGAAAGCTCTGAAGTTATTTTGTCATTATAGAATAAGAGTTAAAGTCATGGGCCCTGGAACCGGACTGCCTCGGTTTGAATCCTGGATCTGCTATTTACTAACAGCATGAACTTGAGGAATTTATGTGACTGCCATGCTTTCATTTTCTCATCTATAAAATAATGCTGATTGTGGCTTATATACATCATAGGGCGTGGTTAGTATTAAACGAGTTAACACGTGTAAAATACCGAGAATAGTGTGGGAAGTTCAAGAAAAAAGACATTACTTCCCATGGTGGGTAGGTTTGAAAGGGAGGAGGAAGAGGAGGATGAATGAGCAAGAGAAATTAGAAAGATATGCCGAAGATCAGCATTTAAGCTGATTGAAATAGGCAGGACTGGAACATCCAGAGACTGCAACGACAGAAAAGGCCATGGTTTATATGAGAAACACTGTATTAGTTCGGTAATAACCAATACACTAACATGTGCAAAATAGATTTCTGTCATATTATTGAATAGCACAACTTTGCCACAACATAATGTGCATAAAAGGCAGAAATGAGAGAGAAGGAATTGGGACTCATCTACCCAGACATCATTATTAGGGCCAGGAAATCAGACAGAATCACAAAGAGGAAGAGGGTAGAAAAATAGAAGGGGTACAGTGAGCAGCTCAGAAAAAATGAGCATAGAGAAAAACACACACACATAAGGCAGGAAGGTGGAAATTAAAGTAGGAAGATTATTTCCACTTCAATTCTATACTTATTCATTTTCCTTTGTTTAATTATAAACATGCCTGGTTTCTCTCAAAAATAACAGATATCCATCCAAACTAGCATAAGCCAAAAAAGGGAATGGATTCTAAGAAAAGAACTGTAATCCAATGAATGCACCGGCAAGAAGTCCTGCCAGGCTGCATGAGAAGGTGGGGCACTGTCAGGCGCCAGGGTGCTTGGATTACTCTTTCTGCATACTCCCCTTTTCTTCTCTCTCTCCCAGGGCTACAGGGCAGTCTCCAAAGAAGGAGTATGTGGGTGGGGCAGTCACCTCCAAAGGTTCTGTGAGGTCTTTTGCTCAGCTCTCCCCAACCCACATGGACCAGTGCCTCCTACAAAGCAGGACAGCCAGTGGGAGACAGGAATTGTCGCTGGAGAGGATTCCTGCAAGATTCGACCCCACCTTGCTTAGACGCCCCACCGCCCCGCTGTACCTAGAAATAAACTTGGCTTAAATTGCCTACTCAATAGATGTTGAGAGACTTAACAATTTATGTGACAGCCTCCTCAGTTTATCTTAATTCCTGGCATATTATCTTTAAATAAGATTGTTTTCTTTCTTCTCTATGAGAAATGTCTGTTTCAATAGGCAGTTTACTAGAGCAAGGCAGGGAAACCAATGCCTGCTTTCTGAACAGCAGACAGCCAGTTTCTTCAGTAAGTGTGCCCCTAAGGCAAAGGGACCCTTCAGGCTCTCTCTCCCGATTCCACTCCTCGAAAATATAATGTTTCAACTCCTTTTATTCTTTTCACATATTCCATATGAGAAGCTGTGATAACGTCTTTTCAATACCCCCATCAGATACTATGCTCAGATCTTAAAGAAAAGCAACCCTCACCCAGCTAGCAAGTCACCTCCATTGCCACGGCAACACATGTCGCTCGCCCCACCTGAAGAACTGACTGAGGAAATACCAAGCAGTGGCCTCCACGACCGTCAGGTGTCAACAGTCACCGTCTACACAACCAGCCAAGCTCTTGTCAAAGAATCCACACGAGCAGGCCTCTTCACCTGCGCCGTGCGATTACAAACAGCCAATATTTAAATGTGCCTGGTTTCCCTGCAGGGAGAGAGAGAATCTGAATCACTGAGCCTTAAAAGCACACAAAGCAAATTCTCACAAAATGCATGAGGTTCCGCCACGCCAGTTCCTTGCACAAACCTTTAAGGTGCGCCGTGTATCTGAGCCCAATCACTCTTCGTTCCTGTGCGTCTTGCCCTCCCAAGGTATCCCACATACATACAGTATCCCCAAATCCAAGCAAAGCTGAAATCCCACAGAGAGTTGTATCTTTCCTTAAATTGTTCTCTCCAACTTCAGATCTCCTGGGAAAGGTATATGCTGATGTGAGGTATGACTTCAGTGAATTGAAAACTGGTCTGGAATTTTTCTGAGCTTTGTCCTGCCCTTTGCAATAATCAGCCTTTCTGTTGACAGTTCCTTCTTCCACAATAGTCTGCAGCTAGTGAGACTCCTTATTCTATGTACTTTGCTGTCTAGAGCCCTATTAACCTTAGATTTATTAGCTTTTTTTGTCAACCACTTACACTGCCAGCCTCCCAAGAGGAGAACACATCACAAAGCAAAGAAACTCTAAGAGACACATACATAGAAAAATATCTCAAATAGCAAACATTTACTGAAAGCAGGAAAGTCAGATGACAGCACTTGAATAACCCTTCTCCCCAACAAGCACATTCTATAGATACACTCGTGGAAGTTGTGCAAATAAATCTCATTATGCTACTGAAGTACAGAATTATTGTCTCTCTGAGAGTACTGAGATGAAGCCGAGAATCTTCACAAATTTACTGGGCTGGCTCCAGACACATGCTAGATTATATTTATCAAAATGAATGGATTTTAAAGTGAGTCCAAAATAGATTCTTTCAAAAATCTAAGACTTTGCCTCAGAGGGGCTTCTTTTTTTCCCTTCTGTCCTTTCTCTGGCTTCCAGCAAGGGAAATAGAAGGGAATCGTTATTAAAACAAAGAGAAAAAGGTAATTTGACTTAAGTTACTGAGCCAAAGAGCTGCCAGATGTCGACAGAGCCAGGAGAGGTTACTAGCAGCTAGGGACCAGAAACAGAAATTAGAGCAAATATATCTATAGACAATGTCTGAAAAGGACATTCAGTTCCAAATACAGAGTGATTTTGAGATCCCTAGATGGAACCTCTCTTGGCTGACCAGGCCGGGCAGCTGCCTGTTTGGTTAGTTCCAAAGACACATTCCTCATGAGTTTTCCTCATAAGTGTCATGTTCCAAATTATTCCACTTCAATATATCAACCTGATATATGTGGCTCAGTTTAACCATAAGACTAACCAAAAGGGATGTAAGTGAATACAACTTCCCCCCGGATTCATTTTTCACCCAGGTCACATACAAGGTGTTTACACACACACATACACACACACACGCACACAGAAGTACTCTTTTTTGTTTGTTTGTTTGTTTTTTTGAGACAGAGTCTCACTGTGTTGCCTGGGCTAGAGTGCCGTGGCGTCAGCCTAGCTCACAGCAACCTCAAACTCCTGGGCTCAAGCGATCCTCCTGCCTCAGCCTCCCGAGTAGCTGGGACTACAGGCATGCGCCACCGTGCCCGGCTAATTTTTTCTATATATTTTTAGTTGTCCGATTAATTTCTTTCTATTTTTAGTAGAGACGGGGTCTCGCTCTTGCTCAGGCTGGTTTCGAACTCCTGAGCTCAAACAATCCGCCCGCCTCGGCCTCCCAGAGTGCTAGGATTACAGGCGTGAGCCACCGCGCCCGGCCTGAAGTACTCTTTATAGCTAACATTTCTTGAATGCTTAATAAGTGCCTGACACTGTTTGATCTCGTTTAACTTTTCTCTCTCTAAGTTTTATCTTATTTAATTCTCCATAGTCCTGTGATAGGTAACATTATTGGCCCCATTTTACAGATCAAGTAAATAATGCAGACATCATAAAGAACTTGCCCAAGGTCATACAGTAAGTGATGGAGACAGTGGGAAAACAGTGTGTCTAACTTCAGGGCTTGGGCTCTGACTCATCGCAGCTGCCTTCCTAAAATAGTACTTATAATGAAAAGTGTGCTAGGTATCGCAATGTGTACGGTAAGAAAGTAAAGTTTCAAAGTTATTATAATAGCTTCTGTGCATTTGTAGAAAGACAAAATATATAGTTAATTAACTGCAAGTTATTTGTTTATATACTTGTTTTTATCATCTAGATTTATACTGTATGATGTGAAAGACACCAGCCACGTGTGGCTATTGAGTACTTGAAATGTGATTAATCCAAACTGAGATGTGTTTTAAGCGTAAAATACACACTGAATTTCAAAGACTGAATACCAAAAACAAGACTATAAAACATCTCATTAATAATTTTTGTATTGGTGATATGTTAAAATGATAATTTTTTGGTATGTTGAGTTAAACAAAATATAATATTAAAATTAATTACATCCATTTCTGGTTCCTTTCAAAAATGTGGCCAGTGGAAAATTTTTAATTACATTCATGGTTCACGTTGTATTTCTAACGGACAGCACTGATCTAGGTAAATAAGGATATAAATAAAGTCTGTCTCCGATTCAACACATAATCTTGAAAGGTTGAGGGCTTTATGAACTATTTTATATTTACATCATTAATATTATTGCACCTCAATAACACTTTATTTCTAATAGGATTTCCAAAATCCAGTTACAAACTGTCTTTATTTGCAGACAATATCATCTTTACATAGAAGATACTAAGGAATTTTTTAAAAAAAGCTAATAAGTACATTTAACAAGTTCATGGGATATAAGGTTAATATACAACGTTAATTAAATTTTCAAGTATTAACAGCAAATAATTGAAAATCAAAATTAAAAATGATTTATTCTATTTAAAATGGCACCAAGACATGTAAAATACTTAATAATAAATTTAATAAAAAATGTGCAAAATTATATGTCATTTCTAAAAGAAAGAAAAGAAGACCTACATAAATGGAGAGATATACCATGTTTATGGATTGTAAGACTAAATATTATTAAGATGTCAATTTTTCTGAAATTGATCAACATGATTCAATTGAATTAAATTGATTCAACACAACTTCAATAAAAATCCCAATGAGTTTTTCAGGCATAAATCACAACGTTGATTCTTAAATTTATGTGAAATGAGCCTATCATAGTTATAATAACCTTGAAAAAAAAAGGTGAAAAAATTTGGAACCTCACTGCCTGATTTCAAAATTTACTATAAAAAGTATAGTATTGCATAAAGGTTTTTAAAAGATCAATGGAACAGAATAGAAAATCCACATATATGATCAAATATATGGATAGTTTACAAATGCCCCACAGAAATTCAATGGGAAAAGGATAATCTTTTCAAAAAATGGTGCAGTATTTACATGGGGGAAAATAAACTTTGACTTCCACCTCACAGACAAAATAACTTTAACTGGGACATAGGCCTAAAAGCAAAAACTAAAACTCTAAAGCTTCTAGAGGAAAACAGAATGTTTCCTTTGTGACTCGTGGAGGCAAAGCTTTCATAAAGATGAAACAAAAAGCACCGATCAAAAAGAAAAAATTAACAATTGACGTCATCAAAATGAGTAACTTCGGTGCATCAAAAGACAGGGTTAAGAAATGAAAATGCAAGCTACAGTCTGGGAGAAAATATTCACAGTGCATACATCTGACAACAAACTTGTATGGAATTATATATAATTCTGCTAAGAATTATACCAGATTGTTTATAGCAGCTTTATTCATAAGAGCCAAAAGCTGAAACAACCCGAATGTCCATCAACATTTGAATGGATAAAAAAATTGTGGTATATTCATACAATGAAATAATGCTCAGCAATCAAAAGGAATGAACTACTGATAGAATAATATGAATGAATCTAAAAAACCACAGACCAAGTGAAAGAAGCAAGACATAAAAGAGTACATACTCTATCATTTCATTTATATGAAGTGTAAGAGCAAGGAAAAGCAATCTTTCATGATAGAATTAGAGCAGTGATCTCACATGTGGGACATGGGCTCAGTGATAAAGAACAGTGATGGAAATGTCCTACAGTTTGACTACAATTGTGGTTACACAGGTCTATGTATTTATCAAAACTCATTGAATTGCTCACTTCCTGCACTGTATATACATTTTTTTAAATAAAAAAATCTATTTACATTGCTCAAACTTATACACAATTCTTATTAAATATTTAGTTTATAATATAATTAAAATCATCATAGAATGTGTGCTACACAAAGGCAGGGATGTTTGTTTGTTTTGTTTACTGCTAAATCCCCAACGCCTGGCCCTCATAGACACTCAATAAATATTTATTAATGAACAAGTCATGGAACACATTACTATTGTCAGCTAAAGATCTTAACCCCAAGTTACATACATCATTATGTTTCCACTTATGTATATGTGTAGACATATTTTAGGAAACTACTTCAGAAAGAAATATTTTAAAGTAAATATCACATATGAGAATAATTGTGTTGGTCATATAGTTATATATATATAAGTTCTGAGGTTTCATACATGGTAGTTCTGGGGGTGGGGGATAAAGGAAAAGAAGAAAGAAAAAAGGCTTGTCTCTGAAGGAAAAATAAAAATTATTTGACCTATGCAGGTCATTTATATATTTTTATTTACCAAGCATACTAATAGATCTTTTTATGTTCTTTCTTATTTTTACAAAAGAATCTAGTTTTGAACAGGTTTAAAAAGTAATGGCCATGAATATTCTATTATATGCAGACTTATTTGTGAATACAAACACACACACAGACACACACACACACACACACACACACACACACACACAGAGTACATGTAATTTGATCTCTGTAGTTCTATGAGAGAAGCTATTTCTGATTGGGTGACTCTGCCTCAGTGGTTGCTAGGTAATGAGCTTTTGGAATAAATGCATTTCCTACCTCCAAATCAATAATTGTACAATGTTAATTTAGAACGTGATCTCCATGGTCACCAACAATTACCATGAGAATTTGATTTTCACGAAACAGCATTTTCACAAAACTTGTCCCTGCCAACGTATTCTTGAGTACGTACTATATTTGACATTGGCGGCCGTACGTTCCATGGCTTGCTCTTTGCTGTTGGATCTATTGATTGAAATGCCATTCATTTTGTACAGATAAAAGAAATATGGCTTAGCTGGCTTCTGTTTATTAAGACGTGGCCAAGTAGAAATTTCATTTAATTTTAAAAAGCCTTGTTATCGTTTTGCTTCCATCTTTGTTTCTGACAAAAAGTATTTGAAATTTGAGGAAGAATTATAACCATTCACCTGCTATTTGGTTGTTTTTTTAATAAAGCCTTTAGCTTCTACTAATTCCTCTACTAATAGCCTTTATTTCCACCACAGAAATACTTTCACTATGGAAGCAAAGAAAACTGTCTCGTAGGTGTGCTTTTAAAAAGAAAGCATCCGCCCTGAACAAAGACGAAAGCACGTGATGACGGTGAGTGGGAAGAAGAGGGTGGGTTTCCATAAAGCATCTCAGATCAACTGGCACCAGAGCACTTATTTGAAAGTTTTTCCATTTAAACAGAATGATTTCATAAAATAAAAAGGGGGGAAAGAAGAGAAGGATTTGGAGGTTAGTGTGGATATATCAAAATGGGTAGATACATTAGTTTGCTGGGACTGCGGTAACAAATCACCGCAAACTGGGTGGCTTAAAACAGCAGAAATTTATCGTCTCACAGTTCTGGAGGCTGGAAGTCTGAATCAAGGTGTGGGCAGGTCTATGATCTCTCTGAAGGCTCTAGAGGATTATCCTTCCTTGCCTCTTCCTAGCTTGTGGTAATGCTTGGCACACAGTTTGTGGCAATATAACTCCAATCTCTGCCTTAGTCTTCACATGGCCGCCTTCTCCCTGTGTGTGTCTGTGTCCAGATTTTCCGCTTCTTATGAGGATACCGACCACTGCATTAAGGCCCACCCTAACGCAGTATGACCTCACATTGACTTGATCATATCTGCAAAACCCTATTTCCAAATAAGATCGCATTCTGAGGTTCAGAGTTGGCTTGAACTTTGGGGGAACACTATTCAACCTAGGACCTTTAGCTACTTTGGAAGATTATACTGCATGCTGTGTGAGGACAAGGACTGCCACGGACTGATCTCTCTATCCCCAGCATCCAGCGTCCGGCATGAATCTAGTACTGTGCAGATACTTAACTTGTTCAATAAGGTGCATGGATAAATACATAAGATACTAGATAACAGCTCTTAGTGATTAAAAACACAATAAATTACAAATGTAAAAAAGAAGCAGATGGTATCTTTGAATTGAATTCTATTTTAAGCTGTTTATCTTTCTGTTTCTCTTTGAGAATAATCCCATCAGGAGTTGAGTTTCCCACTATAACCTGGGTCAGAAAGCACTCTCATGCCCCTCGCCTCTCTCTGGACTTCATCCTGAACTCTGACCTCGAATAACATGTTAAAGCATCAGTGCAGACTTTTCTGGTTTAATCAAACTGCGCTGCTCTTCCTCGGAGTACATGAAAATAAAATAGAGCTTCTTATAAAACAGCGTTTCCAATTAAGGAAAAAGACAGAACAGTAAGCTGTCTTCATTTTATGTCATCCTCTCTTGGTTCTTTATATACTATTTTTCCAGAAGTCTGGAAAAATGTGTCAGAAAATTTTTCTCAGAATTTTCTTGCTTTAGCAAAGCTATGACAGATTATAAGGTTAGCCGTGCCATTTAAGAGAAAGAAAGACATCTCCCTGACTTTATTAAACGGAGGCAGTGACCAGAATTATCATCTTATGTTATGAGGACACGACTATACTCTGATTTTTCAAAGGTGTTAAAAGTTTGGCATCCTAATAATGAACCAAAAGGCTACACAGAGAAAATATTGGGAGTCTTTGTGATGTTTATCATTTTCTCTGATGAGACACCCTGGAAATGAATCACAGCTTTAAAAGACAACCATTGGACACTAACAAAGAAGATTTACAACCACCCTACCCCCTTAAACATTTCCTTGTTCATATTTTTTTCTTGTTCCTAGAGCAGTTAAGTGGCATGCTCATGCTGACATTAACTAATCACCTGTCAAGAAGTAAATATCTGAATTATAAATACTTATTTATAAAGCTCCAAATTCATGCATTAGTTGATAACAACATACTGTTATTTGAGGAACAGCAATTGGACCCACTCTCCAAAAACATTTTCCCACCAATCTTATTACTGCAATCTGAAATTCCACTATTAAATCATCGGATATTGGGTAAGGGTTTCTCTTACTGATGAAAATGCAATTTCCCCAGAGGGTGGACCACATTAAAGACTTAATTCATAATACTCTAGTATGATCCAGAGAGGGATGATATTTTTGCAAATTTTAAAATAGTACAGTCCCAATTATTACGGTTGATTTTTTTTTTTTTTAGGCAGAGTCTTCCTCTGTTGCCTGGGCTAGAGTGAGTGCCGTGGCGTCAGCCTAGCTCACAGCAACCTCAAACTCCTGAGCTCAAGTGATCCTTCTGCCTCAGCCTCCCGAGTAGCTGGGACTATAGGCATGCGCCACCATGCCCGGCTAAATTTTTCTATGTATTTTTAGTTGTCCAGCTAATTTCTTTCTGTTTTTTTAGTAAAGACAGGGTCTCGCTCCTGCTCAGGCTGGTCTTGAACTCCTGAGCTCAAACGATCCACCTGCCTCGGCCTCCCAGAGTGCTAGGATTACAGGCGTGAGCCACCGTGCCCGGCCTGTGGTTGATTTTTAACCTCCTTTACCAGGGGAAGCTAGAGAAAAACACAGAACCTTGCTGAAATTCAACCAGCCATGCCAGTGGTACTCACATTTCCCTAGCGTACTTCCTTTCCTATTCTCCTACATGAAACCTTCTTCTCTTTCCTCAAACTCCCCACAACTCCTTCCCTCTTTTCACTCTCAGTTGATAACCTTGCATCCTACTTCATGGGGATTTGGGGAGTCCTCAGAAGCATCACACGTCCCACAGCCAATCTCCCTGCGTCTGGGCCCACAGCCTCTGCCTTCCCTCTGGTCGCTGTCCATGATCCTACAGAAGGCTGGTGCTTCCCTGGGCTGCACCCCCATGCCTCTCACCAACCCAAGAGTATTGCTCCAGCAATTGGCCAGTCACCTGCATCATCAATTTCTCTTCTCTATTAGGTCTTTCCTATCAGGCTACAAATAAGCTACAATTTCTTCTATTTAAAAAAAAGAAACTTCCCTTGACCCATGATACCCTCCACTGCTTACTGCTTCATTTATTGCCCCCCTATATAGAAATCATTCTTAAAGGACGTCTACACTTGCTGTCTTTACTTCCTTTCCCCCATCACGCTTGAGCACATGCCACTGCGTTTCGTCTTCACCATGCCACTGCAAAAGCCTCTGGCCAAGTTCGTCAGAGACTTCTCCATATTGCTAAATCCAACAGTATATTTTCAGCCCTGTTTTTTCCCCTACCAGCTGCATTTCTTTCTCTTTTTCTGGAAACACCTTCTTCACGTGACTCCCAGGTTGTTAATGTCTTTTGGTTCCCTTCCGATCTCACTGCTCCCCCCACATCTCTTTTGCTGATTTCCCCTCCTTTCTCCAACCCCTAAATATTGATGCACACCAGGAACCAGTCTTTTGATGTCTCCCAACTTATATTTCCAGCTTTGAAGTCCAAACTTGCAAATCCAGCTGCCTGTTTGATATTGCTCATGGACTGTCCAATAGGCCACTCAATCTTAACATCCACAGACATAGTCCTCATTGGCTTCCCCAAACTTATTCTGTCTCCAGACTTATTTATCTACATAAATGTCAACTCCATTCTTTCAGTTGCTAAGGTTAGAAACTTTGATGTTAAACTTGGGTCTTCCTTTTCTCACACCCTGCGTTCCCCTTTGTCAGCTATCTTCACAGGCCGCCCTTCACACTCTGACTCCTTCTCCACCTCTGCTGCCACCATCAGGTAGGATTATTTTTTTTTCTTTTATTTCAGCATATTACGGGGGTACAGATGTTTAGGTTACGTATGTTGCCCTTGGTCCCCCTCCAAGTCCGAGTTTCAAATATGTCCATCCTTC
>NW_012153062.1:2838819-2929508 GCF_000956105.1 Propithecus coquereli
GTGAGATTGGCCTCTATCAAAAAAACACAAAACAACACATGTTGGCGAGGATGTGGAGAGACAGGAACACTTTTACACTGCTGGTGGGACTGCAAATTAGTGCAGGTAGGATTATTTTAATAGCCTCCTAACTGGTCTCTTCCCCCTCCCTCATTTCCTTCCCCATTTCCAGCAGCCAGAGAGATCCTTTTAAAACTGAAGTCAGATCATGTCACTTCTCTGTTCCCAAATCCTCCAGTGGATCCTTGTCTCACTCAGAATAAAAGCCAAATTCCTCAAATGTTTGCCTCCAGGCTGGTCTCCACCACCTCTCCGAACTCCTTTCCTATTTCTCTCCAGTTTGCTTCCTCTGCTCCATTTAAAATCATTTCTTTGCTCTTCTTCCAACATGCGAAGCACATTCTCACCTCAGGGGCTTTTGGCTTGCTGTTCCCTCTGTCTGAAACACTCTTCCCCACGTATCCACATGGCTTTATCTCGTACTTCCTTCTGGTCTCTGTTCCTGTGTTATCTTCTCACAGAGGTCTTTCTCTGGCCACCCCATGTTAAATAGCAACCACCACCAGAATTTCCAGCACATATCACTGCTAAATATTATACACAAGCACACACACACACACACTCACACACACACACATTAATTTGTCTACTGTGTATCTCTTCTTCTAGAAATTGACCTTGAAGCTCCCTAGACAAGGACTCTTGATTGTTTTGTTCATTACTGTACTCCTAGAGTTGAGAACAGTAGCTTATAGTAAGTGCTCAATATGTTTTTATTCGAATGACTAAGTGCCTACTTTTTACCAACTTCACTCTTCCCAACAATAGCTACCCTCTTCTCTTCTCGTTTTCCTCTTATTGATGTGATAAACCAGCTCAAGGACCTGCCATCTGCAAATGATACTTAGAATTCCTCCCACAGAGAGTTCCTTGAAAACTAAACTGAAAACTATTAGAAAGCTGTGGAAAATTTTAATATATTTATTTTAGGTTAAAATTATAATCTTTACTAGGCCTGCACAATACGATTTATTTTAGGAAAAACATTTGTGAATCAACGGATGAGGAAAGAAAAAGAAAGCAAGAAAAGGAGGGTGGGAAAGAGGATTAGGTAACTGTCACGTCTTCCTTAGTTATCTCATAGGTTATCTATGAGGATCAGATGTGTGTGCACTTTATAAACTGCACAGTACTGTAAATCCAAGTGGTTTAGTTAAAATGATATTTTCTTGTTGCTTCATTGTTAACCATGTGAAGTCATTTTTGTTTACAGATTTATTTTTTAAAGTATTTCTAATATATTCTGGTAACATTTTCCACCTAAGTAAATAGAGCTCTATATTCTAAATCTCCCTTTCTGAAAAAAGTGAAAGAACAACCTGGTAGGTGGGGTAATGACCCCACTCAAAGATGTTCACATCCTAATCCTTGTAACTTGTAAATACGCCAGGTTACATAGCAAAGGGAAATTAAATTTGCAGATGGAATTAACATTGCTAGTCAGCAAACTTTCAAATAGGGAGATTATCGTGGATTATCCAAGTATGCTCAATATAACTACAAGAGTCATTAAAAGGGAAAACTGGAGAGATCCAAAAGAGATAGCAGAATGAAACTTGGTGAATGTTGCAGGCTTTGATGGTGGAAGGGAGCCAGGAGCCAAGGAATGTGGCTGGACTTTAACAGCTGGAAAAGACAAAGAAGTGAATTTTTCCCTAGAGCCTCCAGAAGGAATGCAGCCCTGGCCACACCTTGATTTTAGCCCACTGAGACTCGTGTTGGACTTTTGGCCTCTACAACTATAAGGTAACAGATCTGTGTTGTTTTAAGCACTGAGTTTGTGGTAATTTGTTTCAGGAGCAATAGAAAACTAACACAAACAGCAATGTGGCCACAGCATAGGTACCAGTGTCAAACAGACCCGAGTCTCAGTTCCAGACCTGCTAACCTCCCCGAGCCTTGGTTCCTCATCAGTAAGATGAGAATAATAACTGCCTTCTCCATAAAGACCCTAAAACAGGGCCTGGAACATAGTAAGTTCCCTATAATTATTAGCTATTAGCTGATCATTTTTCTAAGAATTTTAAGAACGAATTTACTGTAGAGTCAAAGGACTAATAAAGTAACCTGCACATATATTGGAATGGAGATAAAATTTGGAGTCCAAAGAAGGCTATCATAGCAGTGTGATCTTGGGCAAATCATTTAACCTTTTTTCATCTGTAAACTAAGATAATCACAATTTCCCAGTCTATACCAAATTAGATACTCAATATGAAAGCACTTTGGAAATCAAGTTCATCCTGCTGAAATTATTGTACATCTCATAAATCCTTCCCATCAGCTTTTTTTGTTGATATTTACTTTTGTAAATATTAAATAATGAAGAGAGACTCTCTAACTATAGCCAAATTATGGTTGCTTGGGTTTTGGTTATGACAATTTTTTTTTTTTTTTTTACCAGATAATGAGGTAGCTGAGAGATAGAATGACAGTATTATCCAAACAAGATTTTTTTAAAATGAAATGTGAGTCATAACCATGTCCTAGGGAGGAATCAGAATTTTTTTGAAATCATTATAAAGAACTTGCCATTTCTTTCTCCATATTAACTTTTTGAAAAATGCGTATCTAAAGCTTAGCTCACCATCACAATTCTTTTGAGCAGGCTGGATTGCATCTTGTTGTGAGTGAGTAGGAAACCGTCATCACAAACTTAGTGACCCAGACAGCCTTGTCCCTCATTCTTTTTTCTTTCCTTTCCCTAAATCAGATGATATATGTAAAAAGTCCTTGATTCATTGTAACGTACCTCAGTTGGGTTTCCACTTTAACACCGTTGTGGCTCTAGATCTCTCTGAGTCCTGTATTAGCTTCATCTTCCTCTTTTTACCACCTATTTTTCTAAATCCAATCTCTATTCCTTCTTAGGTCTTTGGTAATGCAAATGAATAAAGGCCCACAATAATAAACTAAGGTAACAGAATGGAAAATGTAATGCGGGCAGAGTGGGTTAACAGTGCTCCCCAACATTTATAATATAGATCTTGAGCTCCACAAGCTCAGAGTGTTGTGTAAAGGGTTCCCTGCTTTACAGAGAATACTAGGTTAATGTTCAACAGGTTTCTTTATTTTGGGATGGAGGGGATGCGTCTTTAATCTGCTGGTATGGATGGGGCTACAGTATACAGCATTTTAGGCTTACCTGGTCATGAGATCTTTTTTTAAATGCAGAACATTTGGGGGGACTAGAATTCTTTTTTTCTGTTTTTCTTTTTCTTTTTTTTTTTTTTTTTGAGACAGAGTCTGGCTCTGTTGCCCAGGCTACTAGAGTGCTGTGGCATCAGCCTAGCTCATAGCAAGCTCAAACACATGGGCTCAAGCAATCCTCCTGCCTCAGTATCCTGAGTAGCTGGAACTACAGGCATGCATCACCAGACCTGGCTAATTTTTTTCTATTTTCAGTAGAGACAGGGTCTCGCTCTTGCTCAGGCTGGTCTCGAACTCCTGAGCTTAAGCAATCCTCCAGCCTCAGCCTCCCAGAGTGCTAGGATTACAGGCATGAGCCACTGCGCCTGGCAGGGGAGGACTAGAATTCTCTAGATCAATCTTAGGTAAACTCCTGGTTAAATATTTGCCCTCCGAAGTAAAAACATTGCTATTTGTAAAAGATCATGTAGGACTGGGAGATTGGCGGGGGATGGGGCAGGAAGCACATCTACCAAAGGCACAAGATGCGCATCAAAGAGGGCAGAAAGTTCCAAAATTATTGTTAGGAGTTTTTTAAGTTAACACAATATTGTGCTTGTGTTAAAGAAAAAAAAAATCCCGTTCTAACTCCCTTTGCCTCCAGGGGGAAAGCCCATTTAATTTCTTCCTTTTCTCCCTCTCTTACTTGTTGTTTCCCCTCCTTCTTAAAGGAGGAGACATATTTCCCTAATTTTTCTCCTTTATTTTCCTCTCTCTATTACCCTCCCATCCAAGTCAAAATGGGCAGAAATGGTGGTAATTCTGCAAAGAATTGGAGTGTAGTTTTTTTCCTCTCTCTCTCAGTGAAGAGATGAATAAGCTATAACAACAACAAAAAAATTGATACCTTATAACTATAATGTTTGAAAATCCAGGAATTAATTACCATTCAAATTTCTCCGGCTTTGAGTTTTCCCCCTTTTCTAAAGCGTAAAAGCTTACTATAATCACACCTTAATTATTCTTAACAGCAAATAATCTCATGTACTTGAATTTTGCTATGATCCTATGTCCCCAGACTTGGAATTGGAATTTCAGAAGAGACTCTCTTTACATTTAAGAACTACATGCTCTGCCTCTTTTATTCTCACATACTGCTCAATAACTTAGGCAGTTGTTATTCATTCAATGAAGATTTCTCATAGCCTGTCAGGCTCAGTGCAAGGTACCAAGGATTCAATGTGTAGTTTATATTTATAGTTATCGGTGGTGGAGATAATGGTGTGAATGAAACGTGATCTCTGTAAGTTGTCCTGCCATTATATGAGGGATCCAGTAAAGTGGAAGTTCCCAATATTCTAAATAGATGAATATGCGATCAGCTTGCAAACAGAGGGTACTTATTATTGTTAGTGAGTGGCTTATTGGACTAATCAGTTATTCTGGATCAATGATTCTAAACTCCAGCTGCAGAATAAAGATCTTTTAAAATATTGATGCCTGGGCCCCACCACAAATCAACTGAATTGGAATCTCTGAAGGTGGGGTCTTAGACACTGTTATTTTGTAAAAAGTCCATTGGGGAGTGTAATATGTAGCTAGTGCTGAGAGCCACTGTTTAGGGGTTGTCTGGGTAAGTTAAGAATATTTACATCAGTAGTAACTGAATTGAGAAGAAGGTCAAAGGAAGAATTATTAACTCTACGCAGATTAACTAAGGATCTCAAAAGTGGGCCATGCCGCTGAATTATGACCGAGGGTCATAGCAGTTATTAAAATACATAAGCCAGATTCCTTGTCTCTAAAGCAACTCCATTCCTGAAGAGCTTGCAGAAGAAGACTGTGGTATGGAAGAGATTCCAAATTTCCAGGGAACTCAGCTCATAGACTGGATACATTTCTCAAAGTTCGAGTTATAAATATTACACATGAGCCCAATACTCAGAGATAAACATTTACATACCAGATTTTATTAGCAGATAATTGTGAGACCAAATAATGATTTTTTTTCTGCAGAGTTGCACATATAAGAACAAACAAAATAAGAGTAAGAGGCTTAATGGGGAGATTTCTGTACCCACCTTTTTCTCTGAGCATTTACCTTAGAAAGCTTATCATTGTAAGTACTTTCTCATCTCTTTAAAATGTATAAAAATTCTTATGAAGATGAGATAGATATTTTGTTAGCTTTATGACATAGAAATGCCTTTCTACAAGGACCTGAGGTCTATCTCTTTGAAATGCAAACCTCAAGGAAGATAGTACCCCTATCTTCCAGTTTCTGTGGGAATGTAGCTACCTAACTTCAGTGAGCACCTTGCTCTAAGTTGCAAAACTACCTCCTGTCATGAAACATGAGAAGTTTGTTTTTCCTCTGGATAAAACTAATTAACTAACACATATGGTCACCCCAATTACCCGGTAGGATAAACTATGTGTGACAAATAGTGTTGCTGAGTTATGTTATTTGAGGATAGTTATTGTTTATCTTGAAAACATGTATATAACGGGCCATATCCGCTTGGTGTAAGGAGGTGAAATTTATTTCTGTCTTTCTAGTATCTTACCACAGTGGTTCCCAACCTTTTTGGCACCAGGACCTGGTTTCGTGGAAGAAAATTTTTCCATGGACAGCGGGCAGGGGAGAGACAGAGCTCAGGCGGTGATGTGAGCAGTGGGGAGCAGCCATAAACACAGATGAAGCTTTTCTCGATCACCAGCCTCTCACCTCCTGCTGTGCCGCCCGATTCCTAACAGGCCACGGACTAGGATGGGTCCGCAGCCGGGGGCTGGAGACCACAGTCTTAGTGGATTGCCTATGATATGCATCACATTCTGGTTTAATGCTTATTCTAAATAATAAAACTGTTTTCTTTTTCTCCTACCTTTGTGGAAAGGTTGTCTGGGTTTTAACTATATTTTACCAACATAGGATTTTGGCTTACTAGAGAGTAAAAATTATTTTCCATTTTTTTCCTCTTTTTCTTCTGATCTCAGGCTCATATCAGATATAAATAATTGAGATATTATAGTTAGATTATTTAATTTCCTTCCTTGTTCACAGGTCCGAGTAAAAATCTGAAAATTTATTGTTACAATCTTGTTTTTTAATCTAACCAAAAACCATAAAAGTTTCCGAGAGTCCTCAAAAAGCATTTGTGGCTAGAAAAAAAATAAAGTCTGCATTTTGGCAATTGAGAGTGCTCATACTTCTCTGAGCACTGCCGACAAAATGGTCAGGGAAATTAGGAATAAGGAAAAAATCTTAGAATTTTTCCTTCCTCAGTACCACTTATGCTCAGGGCATCCCATGGCAAAGAAGTCGACGGACAAGACTGAAGAGCAAGATGCATTCGGGGAAGTGTCTTGCCTCTTCCGCAGGAAATTCCTTGAAGAAGTAGGTCTGCATCTCTATGGAAACTATGGAAATTCATTTCATTTCCATAGTTTAGTGATACTAAAAGTGTCATTCAACAAGTGTAAAATGCTCATTTTGAAAAAAAGTTTAATTTGTTTAGCAAGTATAAATTTGAAAAAATTTTAAATTTGTTTAACAAGTATAATTTGTTTAACAAGTAGAAAGAGCTAGAGGGAATAATTTTTAGTTGATTGTGATGAGAATTCTGATGAATTGCAGGTTCCATTATGTCCTGTGGAAGCAGAACGACCACACTCAGAAATGCACAATCCCCTCCCCACAGGAACAGGGCACGCCATTGCCGCAGCACCCTTCCGGCAAGCCACACTACGGTTCTCGGCTGTTCAGACGGTGACTAACTAAAAGGAGGAACAGGAACGCCCAGACGGCTAGTGCAAACAGCATCCCACAGACGGTTAAAACAGGGAAAACTGAATTAATCCAAGAGACATTCTCCAGGGCCTAGGACTTGGTGGAAGCAGAAAAGCACCGAGGGAGATCGGGGTGGTGCTAGATGCTGTCAGGCAGTTACCAGAACGAGCTGCAGCTCCTTCACTTAGGACAGTGCCTTGCATGTAGAAAGTGCCCAAATTAATTGAGGGACTCAGTTAATAAAGGTGTCTTTCCTTCCCATTCTTTTGTTTTTTTAAAGTGCCATTTGTATGGTGCATGGCAACTTTGTTTAAATTCGTAAGGGCAAAGTGAGCACAAAACACCTACCTTATCTCAGTCTGTAGGTGGCTCTCACCTGTCCTCTAACACTGGTGCTGAACTGAAACTTTCACTGAGTGCTTAAACTGACTTCTCTGATGTTTTCACTCTAAGGGAACAGGTCACTATCTCATTATAGATAAGATATTCTTTGGAAATTTGATCCATTGATTGTTTAAATAAGAAAATGTATGGTATCATTTGTCTAAAATCCACCGAAGTCCCTAAATTGTCCAATTTCAGTTCCAATTTGAGGCTTCTTCCCAGCAGCATTCAAACTCAGTCAAAAATAAAGTTATTCATTTTCTTTTACAAACCAATAGTTTCCTCTTCTCAAGCTTTAAATAAAAAACATAATAAATTAAATGCTTAATAAAGAAGAAATGTGAGTGAGAAGTGCTGCTTGATCTATATTTAAAGTGAAAGCATAGAAACTGTACCTTTGATGCAGATATTGATCATTAGAAACAGGTTCTTAAATTAAGAATATAGATCATGTCACCTTTTCCTAGATCTTATTCTGACTCAGAGTCTAAAGAAATTTTCCTACCATTAAATTAAAAAGATGATAGAACCATACACAGGAAAAGCTGACAGCAGCACCAATTGGTTCCTCCAGCGAAATCATATCCTCCTTGATTAATATGAAATATCCAATTGATAACGGCTGAAAATAAATGTATGGGAGTCACGCTATCTCATGAGATTAAGTCAGTAATATCCTCTCAGAGTAGATCTGTACTTCTTCTGATATTTGTATTTTTACACGGTAATAAAGTCTAAGCACAAAAATAAAATGAAAAAAGATTAGCTTTGAAAAATAGCAACTCTGAGGCAGCGAACATTCTGTTTGCCGCAACCAGGGCCATTACCTCATTCGTTGTTCCTCAGAAGAACCCCATGACCACGTTCAACGAGAAAGCTATAGCCTGATGTGTAAGAGCCCCTCAACCCCTCACATAGAACTTGAATGGCTGCAGAGACTTCAAGCTGGGTGGAGAGAGAGAGAGAGAAAGATCTTGGCAGAACAGCATCCAAAGAGCTCACTGTCACTTGTACAAGCCACCATCCCCACAGTGCCTCATGAAGTTCTGAGGAAGCATAATCGAGGAGCACATGTTGATTGATTAGATTTATAGGGGTAACTGAGCTTAGTGTGTGTTTACTAATCCACAAGTTGGGAAATTAGGAAATGGGACGTTAACTTGTGCCAGTATGAAAAACCCACATATTTGATGGGCGGAAGTGGACATTTATTTTTTAAAATATTTCTGACTCACTAGTAGTATGGATACACAAATGCTCCAGCAATGTTTTAATATTTAAAATCCATTTAACACCTACTCTTCAAAAGCATTATGTACAGTTTACCTAATAAAAATAAATTTCTCAAAAATCTAGTCTTCCCTCTTCTTTATGAGGGAATGGAAATGCCAGAGGGAATTTTTCATGGGGGGGAGGAGGGGAGGACCACCGTGGCAAAAGCAAAGAATAGGCATCAAAGTTTCTGTTTAATAATTTTCATGGTAAACGTTTCTTTCATGTTAAAATATTACTCAAAATCACATTAATGAAACTACCACAGTCTACCAATTCACCTAACTAGAGAATTATGTCATTTTAATGTTTCTTAATTTTTTTAGCCATAAGCAATTATAGCACCACATTCTATGCATACCTATTCTAACATGTACATTGTCATTTCAGTACCTTTCTACTGCCACTGATGCAAGACCAACCCTCCTCTGACAACCCCTCATCCTTCAATGTCCTATTACCTTAGGCAACCCAACAGAGGTGATATTATTTCAGGACATATCTGAAAATAACTTTTCTTTTTATAACCAACCACCTGCATGGCAGGAAAATCACAAGAAGCAAATAACCATCCCTGCGTGAGTCACTGTCTCCAGCAATCTCACAAGGTAATGAAACCAATTCTGCACTTTGCTGGTAGTCTGCAACTGGAGGGTAAAAACCAAAGGGTTTTGATCACCCTGAAAGTGAAGCCTAGAAGAATTCCTGAATTTAAACAAAGAAGAAAGGCAGAGATCCCTGAGTTCATTGTTCTCAGATATTTAATTGTCCTCCTGATTCATTGTTCATGGAGGTGCATGATGCACTACTGGACTTCTAGAGACCAAACTGAGCTCAAATGGAAAAAAACTTGACCAAGCAGAGAAAAGTTATGATTAGAGCTGCAGGAAGCTGCAACCGAGAAATTTGAATGTTGAGCTCTGACAAACAAGTTTTTCCAAACTCACTAAAGAAGTCTTCTAATAATTCTTTCATCGATGAGGAAGTCAGAGGGAGTTCCACCCAACTGCTGGGATCCTGGAAAATTCAAACCCCTGTCTACATAGACAGTAATCAGGCGGCCACATCTTGAAATGCCAAGTAGAATGCACAAATCTGGTGAGATTATGAATGGGATAAGAAATCTCTTCCCCTGATGGACTGGGAAGACTGGAATGTATCCAGAGATGAACCAGCAGCCTAGTCAATGCTTACACATTCTGTTTTCCCAAAGCCAAATCCAATGAGAGAATTGGGAAAATGAATTTTCTTTCTTGAAGTCTCCCTTCAAGTTTAAGCATTTCAGACAATATTCAATAAAAATTTTTAATCTGATTTTTGTGCCAGCAAAGCCTATATAAATCAGCACAAGCTCTGAAAAATTGAAGAGGCACTGTTTTTTATTGAATCCATAAATCTAAGAACTTAGCCCTTAAAGAACAATTTTAAATGTTTCTTTCTTTCTTTTGTAATAATTAGTGTTGAGAACAGGCATGAAAATTGAGCCCAAGAGTATAGGGCCTTATTCAGATCTCAGAAGCAAGAAGTATTGGGGAAAAGAATATTGCCTAAATAAAATTGACTAAAATATCTGAACCCAAACCCAATAATTCAATGCCTTTTGTTTGGGGGAATTTTGATTTGTACTTTGGTCCTCTTCTGTGCGTTCTAAAGACCCAGTAACAATCATGGCAAGAGGGAGGGGCTTTGAAATCCACTTATTTTTCAACTGAAGCACTTAGAGACAGATTTTGAAGTTTGGCAGGGATGTTGGCAGAAAGACACAAAGGCAGAACTTTGAAGTGGCATTATTTCAGAATTCTCTCCTCACTAACCAGTCTTTTGATCAATTCAATTTCGATTTATATAGATAGGGTTGCCATCTGACTTCCAATAACAAACCAAGAAGAGTATACGTCGATATAAATTATATTCCTTACTATACTATAAACCACTGCATTGTATGCTTTATTTCAGAAACACCTCTAGTTTATCTCCCTGGAAAATTTGCTAAAGTGCGACATGCTGTAAAGCATTTGTGTATCTAGTAGAGATTCAGGTTTTCTTTTTTTGCCCCCAACAGGAAAGTTTATTGAGAGGGACAGATGACAGATTCTACTCCACAGACAGAGTAGGGGTCCTCTCCTGAGCAGGAAGGGGACCTCTTATGGAGCAATGGTAATGTTTTTAAATGTTCGAAACCCCATTAGGAAATAGCCCTATGTGACCAGCATTGTCTTGAGGTCAGGCCATAAAGGTCAGGCCAAAAAAAAAATCATAAACTGCTGTCACAGAAAGGTAAGTGCAAACAGTTTGTAAAGCACATGGCTTAGTAATTCATCCATCCTCAGGTGGTCCCAGGCTGGTGACTTGCTAGTGACTTCCTTATTCAGGGTGGTGAGGATCCAGTACAGGTCAACATGGCTGCACTCAGGCAGTCTCGACGTTCCTTTTCTGCCTTATCCCTACATTTGAACCTCTCAGCTCCCCAATAAGGAGAAATGTAGCATTGGGTTAGAAAAGTCAAAGATACAGACCTGGCCGTGAATTTTGGAGTGGTGCGCTGGCTGAGGCACGAACAGCCCATTTTGAGACAGACACCTCCTCATGTATCTCTTTGTTCTAAGATGCTGGGTGTGAGAAAGCCCATGCATTTTATTCTCCTTTTGTTTATTTTGGATTGACTGCCCACCCCGGCTCACCCTGGGATTCAGGAGAGACACCTTCTCTCCTCTTTTGTTTCCTCTTTCAATTTCTCATTACTATGACATATTCTTGCAACTAACGATTCCTATCTTGCTTTTATGCCTTACTTTCTTTTTTTTATTATTTCAAAATATTACGGGGGCACAAATATTTTCAGTTACATGGATTGCTCTTGTTATGCTTGACTCAGGGTTATAAGTGTGTCCATCACCCAGATAATCTTCATCGTACCCGTTAGGTAGGTTTTCACCCATGCCCTCCTCCCCCTTATCCCCTGCTTGATTTCCACTGAGTTTTACTTCCCTCTGTGCATATGTGTGCTCATCAGTTAGGTCCAATTTAATATTAATAGTGAGTACATGTGGTGTTTGTTTTTCCATTCTTTAGATACTTCACTTAGGATAATGGTCCCCAGTTCCATCCAATTTGTTGCAAAAGGCCATAATTCATCCTTCATCATGGCTGAGTAGTATTCCATAGTGTACATATACCACATGTTGTTAATCCACTCATAAATTGATGGGCACTGGGTTGATTCTACACCTTTGCAATTGTGAATTGTGCTGCAATAAACATTCGAGTGCAGGTGTCTTTTTCATAAAATGACTTCTTTTCCTTTGGGTAAATACCCAGTAGTGGGATTGCTGGATCAAATGGACTCTCCATACTGTTTTCCATAGTGGTGTACTAATTTGCCACCCAAAGTGATTTACAGATTCATTGCAATCCCTATCAAAATACTAATGTCATATTTCACAGAGCTAGAAAAATTAATTCTGCACTTTGTTTGGAACCAGAAAAGAGCCTGAATAGCCAAAGCAATCTTAAGCAAAAAGAATAAATCTGGAGGCATCATATTACCAGACTTCAATCTATACTACAATGCTATAGTAACCAAAACAACATGGTACTGGCACAAAAATGGAGACATAGACCAATGGAACAGAACAGAGAACCCAGATATAAAACCATCCACATATAGACAACTGATCTTTGACAAAGCAGACAACAATATACACTGGGGGGAAAAGCCCTGTTCAATAAATGGTGCTGAGAAAATTGGGCATCCACATGCAGAAGAATGAAACTGGATCCATATCTCTCACCACTCAACACAAATTCATTCAAGATGGATAAAATACTGAAATGTAAGGCATGAAACCATAAGAATTCTGGAAGAAAATGTTGGAAAATCTCTTCTAGATAATGGCCTAGGCAAAGAATTTATGAAGAAGACCTTACTGGCAATCACAGCAACAACAAAAATAAACAAATGGGACTTAATTAAATTAAAAAGCTTCTGAACAGCTAAGGAAATAATCAACAGAGTAAATAGACAATCTACAGAATGGGAGAAAATATTCACATGCTATACATCCAATAAAGGGCTGATAACCAGAATCTGAAAGAACTCAAGCAAATCAGCAAGAAAAAAAAAACATTAAAAAATAGGCAAAAAGACATGAACAGAAGCTTTTCAAAAGAAGATAGACAAATCACCAATAAACATATGAAAAAATATTCAACATCAGTAATTACCAGGGAAATGCAAATTAAAACCACAATAAGAAAAAAAAAACACAATTAATTGAAAACTTATCCCGGTTAGAATGGCTTTTATTAAAAAGTCAAAAAACAATAGATGCTGACATGGATACAGAAAGAAAGGAATGCTTATATCCTGTTGATGGAACTGCATATTAGAGATTCAGGTTCTAACATTTGTTCTGCCATCAGTGTTCTTGCAACTCCAAGTGTGGTCCACAGAGCAGCAGCATTGACATCACCTGGGAGCTTGTAAGAAATGCAGAATCTCAGGTCCCACCTAGACCCAGTGAATCAGAACCTGCATTTTAAGATCCCTAGGTATCATGTGCGCATTAAAGTTTGAGAGGCATTGTTCTATATAACTTTAGCACATTAATCTTTTTGTGTTCTATTATCCTTGTTGGTAAAATGAAGGAGTTGGACTAGGTGGTTACTAAAATCCTGTCCACATTTATGATTTATAGCAAATGTAAACTAGAAAACCCCCTTTTTTAGATATCCTATCATCTTGAGTTTCCTGTAGAGTTTCCAAGCACACCATTTACATATGGAGACTGAAATCAAATTAGTTTTTGCTGCCTCTAAGTTTACTTCTTTTTAGAAGCAAATCAAGCCAAATGTTTCATTTCATCTTATCCAAAATTAGAGTACACTAAAAAGTACAAGAGGAAGGGAAAGACGGGTACTAACATATATTGAACCACAATAAACACTTTAAATGCAGCATCCAATTTAATTCTAACCACAAACCTATGAGAGGGATTCTATAAAACATATTATAGATGAGAAAACAATCTCAAAAATCTTAGGTGACTTGTTCTGGGTCACAAAACCAAGTTGCACCAACAGGACTCAAGCTTAAACTTCTCTCATTCCAAAACCTTGAAAAGAAGAGTTGCTTTAATAATGTGCCAACAAACTTAGTAGTATTAACTTATTTCATTATATCTGGTTTTCTCTGTCAACTAAATCATACTGAAGGCATCTAAATCCCAAATAACAAAAATAACACCAAAATTACTTATTTACTTTGCCTCCCTTTCTCCTAAACCACTCTTTCTAATGATACATCTGTAAATCTAGATTTTGCACTTATTTTTAATATGCAATTGGATCATCTCTCTTTTTAACTGGTGTTTTTAATCCATTTACATTTATTGTGATTACTGATTTATTTAGACTTATTTATGCTACGTTCTTTTATATTTTCTCTATACCATATTTTTCTGTTGTTTCCTTTTACTCTTTTCCAGCTGTTACTTGATTGATGACATTTATTTGCTCTCTTTCTCTCTCCGTTTAGAAATAATAGTTTGAATTCATTCTTTCAGTGTCAACATTAAAATTTTTGATACTCCTATTTAATATCATATTTTTCTAACAAAGCCTAAAGTTTTCACTATTTTTCCTTACTCATGAAAAATGTTTAGCATGTTTTACTCTCCAGACACTGCTGTTACTATTTTCTAGCACATTGTTATTGTCAATAATTTTAAGATAATTAGTGATTATCAATATTTACTTGTAGAGTCAATTGTTAATTAGGTTGCATTCATATTTCAATGATATCTTCCTAGAGATTAACAAGCTTATTGGTTCATTATTTCTTCATTCAGCAATTTTATATGGGGATAAATTCACTTAATCCTGATATTTGGAAACAGTATTTTGCCTTTACTGTTGATGATAGTTTAACTACTTATAGAGTTATATGTTGGGAGTTATTTTCCCTCTCTGACAAATTATGACATCTATTGTTGCTTCTGAGAAGTCTGTTGTCAACTTAATTTCACCCCTTGTTAAGTAAGTAATATGTCCTTTTTTCTTATGTTAGCCTTCAAAATTTTCTATTTTTTTTTTATTGTGTACCATTTTACTCTGCTTGGTCTAATTGGATTTATTTTCATTTTTCTGTTTCAGCTTGCAGTGTCTATTTTATGGTAATAAATTTTTTATCTTTAATTCAGAAAAACACTAAGCTTTTACCTCTTGAAATGTTACCTGTCTGCTGTTCCCTCTTTTTCCCATTTCTGAAACTCCCGTTATCTGTAGGTTGGGACTTCTCAATCTATCCCGTGTCTCCTAATTTTACTTACCTATTTTCTATCTCTTTATCTCTCTCTTCTGAATAACAAACAGGTCAAGCTCTCAGATCTTTCCTCCAGTTCTCTGATTGTTTTTGGTTGTTCAAAATCTACTGAGTTTATTTCAGTTATTATATTTTTCATTTCCCAAACCTCTACATTTTAAAATAGGGAAATACAAAAAAATAAAATAAACAAATAAAATAAGATATCATCTGCTATAATTAACTCATCATCTATTTTTGTTCACAATATCTCGCTCTTGCTTTATAGTTTTCCTGTATGTTTTTGAGAATTTTGACCATATACATTTTAATGTCCTGTTCAGAAGATTATAATTATCTGGGAAATAACTTTAATCATTTATTAAATTTGTTGACTTTAAGAGTTAGGTTTCATTCATAGAATTTTAGGTGCAAAATCAAGTTAACAATTTCCTTGGGTCTTATTTTTTTTTTTTCTATTTCTCTCTCTGCACTCATTTCTGTATGTCTAGTCTTTTTATAGTTGCCTCTATTTGGGTTACCCAAGTCCCTAGTCAGAAACAAGTCTTATATTGGCAGCTCAGAGTTACCATTCTGGGAGATCTAACAGATCGAGGGTCCAAATCAACATATGGCTTGAGCCATATTCAGCTGTCTCTGCTTCCTCCTGCCATGCCACCTAGCAGTGCAATATAGGCTATGGTCCCTGAGAATGATTTTGGCGTTTTTCCTACTCTAGCTTCTGACAGGAGCTTGGAAGGCTTAGGTCCTAGTTCCCTATCACAGAAATTGAGCTCTGAGCTGCCTCTTTGTCCAGGAGATTCCCAGCTTTGGCCTCCCTATAGTGCAGTAGATCTCTAGCCTTAGCCTAACATACTGCAGTTTGGGTTTTTTTGTTTGTTTTTGGTATATAAGAAATGTTTATCTTTTTCTTCAGAGCAACAACAGCTCCATAAATATTATTTATAGCTATCATTGCTATATGTTTATAATTGGAAGGAAGCAGTTTTGTACATAAGCTTACAGCCCCATTTTGATCAAAACACTCTCTAGTCTGAGTTTTGAATCCAAGAAATGGAGTGTCGCCACAATTAGAAGGCTTCGAAAATTAATTCTTTTTTCCTGTGGTCAGCCAAATTGTTTAAACAATTTCCACCCCCCAAAGTTTTGCAAAACAAAGATATAGAGTCTTAAGAGTGTTGCTGACAAAAATGCCTCACACTCAGCATCTGTTTGTCTATGCCTAGTTCAAGGCAAACTGGACCAAATTTCAGTCAAATGGGGAGGACAGTAAAGCTGATTTTCTTCTCCCATGAGCTTTTTCTGCCACTTTTATTCACCTACCACTTCCATGTCTACCACTTCTCCCAGCTCAGATGTCCCAAACTATCATCTTTGCTTTGGCTCTTCTCCTTTGGAACAACGTAAAAGATTTAATATCAGTCATTTGAACTTTTGACTTATTGATAGGGTATGTTTTAATGAGTAAATTTCAGACATGTGTTATTTGAATAGTGAATAGTTTGTAGCTAAGTGGAAATCAAAGATTTTGTTTTCTGTTAAGGAATTTTAGTAAGAAGTGCAGTTGAGATTTGTTCATTCCAAGCAGAAAGCCCTTAATTTCACATTAAACCAATTTGTTGGACAAGCGATGAAAACACGACAGAGTGGAGGGAGAACCAGAAGGCACAGACTGTGATCTCTCTCCACTAGATCAGGAGTCAGCAGATGATGCCTATGGGCCCAATCCAGCCCAGTGCCTGATTTCATACATAAAGTTTAATCAAACCATTTACATATAGTCTACGTCTGTTTTCACAACAGCAGAGTTGATAATTTTCTACAGAGACAGTATGGCCAGCAAAGCTGAAAATAATTACTATATGGCTTTTTATAGAAAAAAATCCCTGTCCCTTGCCCTAAATGGTGTCCTTACTTTGTTGAGAAGGAAAATTATGCAACTGGTGTGACAACCAAAGGGAGGTCTGAGAGTCTTCCATAAAAAAAGAACCCGTGTCCATTTTACACCAGTTTCTCAAAGACATGTTCAGGTCTCCCATTCTTCCCTCTGTACACATGCACACCCCCTTTTCTGCCAAATTCTTTTTCTTGTTCCAACCCAGCCCTTCTTTTTCTCTGCACTAAAACCTTAGTGCTTAGGTAAATATATTATATCACACTTTCATTTTATTCAACATTTAATTATATTGTGCCATTACAATTTTCATCTGACACATTCCTTTGCTTCATGTGCAACCAGCCAGTCTCCCTCTGATGTATCTTGCCAAGACTGTATTTCTCTAGCATTCACAGCTTCTTAAATCCATTCATTCACCCGTTCTTTCAAACAGAACAATGCATTTGTGCAGCACCTACTCTGTGCATCACGCATACTGCTGAGCACAGGGAAACAAAGGAGCACGTGGTCAAGAAAGAGAGGCAAACAGATTAGCAAGCACATGCAATAACTGTTTCAATGGAGTTTGATTTGAGGCCAAAAAAGAGAATGGGATCAATTCTACCTTGGAGTAAATGAAGAAATTTGTGATGAGGCTTGTTGTGCTGATAAAAATATTATTACTGTGCATGTCCTAAAAGTTCTGAATAAATTAAGATTTTTATGAATTTAGTGTAGTAAGATCCATAAAAATATAAGAAAAAATATTCTAAAATAAGAATGTTTCACATATATGCCTTTCTCAAATGCTTTAAAGTAGTTATAAAAAACAAGGAAGGCAACACGAAATTAATTAAATATAAATAGCACATGATTGATCTCCTGCCCTTAGGAATTCATTAACTCAAGCTGATTGGATTTGAATAAATCAGAATATATAGAGTTACCTTCAGTGGAAGTTGTACTGGAGCACAAGCTTCAGATAGAAAAATCCCCAAAAGAAACAGTGGGTAAAATAGAGAGGCTAATTGTTGGATGGAACATTTATGTTGGTTTCTGAAGATAACAAAGAGAGAATGGAAGAGGGAGGAGGGAGAGAGAAAGAAATATCCTCCCAATCAGTCTGGAAAATCTGTTGGAAGAT
The DNA here is from genome assembly GCF_000956105.1 of Propithecus coquereli. Lineage (NCBI taxonomy): Eukaryota > Metazoa > Chordata > Mammalia > Primates > Indriidae > Propithecus > Propithecus coquereli. Next base: position 2,856,797 of record NW_012153062.1, read on the forward strand.
CACGAAGTTTAAATATCAGTTCTCTACATGAGAAAGGAGACACTGGCAGCCAAACTGTCTTGATTTGGAAATTGATCAAGGCAACTAGAATTGACCCTTCTAAACCTATTTTTCCACTTGATCAGGAGCCAAAGCAGTCTAGCAGCTCTGTTTTCTCTGGAGAGAAGTTGGCTCTTCCCCTGCAGGGAGCTCTCACAGAGCGCAACGATAAAATCTAGTTACCAAGGACACTTAAAGAAAAGGATTAAAGCTGAAATTTGCAGAATGAGCTGTTTTAAAAGAACCAAATTCCAATCCTGGGAAGTTTTCAAGTCATACTAGAACTGTTTGGAATGTTGTAGCTTGTTTTTCTCCTGTGTCTGGTGGGAAGTCTAACAACATAGATAATCTTTCAGGTTCATTGTAACTCTGTGATTTTATCCAATGGTTGCGTTTTATGAGCCTGTGAAAGCCTGTAAGCCAGAATCTAGCCTGGATAAAGTATTGAATATGGGTCTGAACAAAGAATAAGGGGAATAATCTGGATGGACAGACAGAAGGAAGGGAGGAATAAGGAGAGGAAAGAAAGACCCAGGTTGTCATTTTACCCAGTGGGATCAATGTGGTCTACATCATGCAGATCTGCTTTGAAAGGATCTGCCATTTACTATTGTATAACTTTGAGGAAAATTACTTTTAGTCTTTGTCTAAGTCTTAATGTCTCATTTGTAAAATGGGGATAATAGTACCTACCTTATTGAGTCGTGTGGAATAAGTGAATTGCACGTAAAGTATGCATCATCATACTTCATAGCAGATAGTAAAAAATCTGTATCACTTCTTGACATTCTTATCATTGCTGTCATCAATATCGAAATGTGGTATATTAAAGTTGTGAACTGAGTTCTATCAACCAGCACTAGAGCTATGAGGACACCTCTAGGCAAGTCAATGGAAAGTTGTGTCCATCTAATGATTTTTTTTTTTCTGCAGTTTAACTTCTATAATAAAAGCCTAAATGGTCTCCCTATCATATTTTCTTATTTCAGACACTCAGAGATATAGCATTTTAAGGTGACATAGAGGCAGGAAAACCTGTGTTTTCTTTCATTATCATTGGCATCTCTTCAGTCTGCTGGCAACTGAGGAGAACAGTAAGTCACCACTCACAGATATTTGTGGGAAGATTTAAACCACATCAATTTCAAAGTGTGTCTAGAACAAGAAAATATTGCTTCTTTTAAAAATACTCATGCAAATCAGATTAAGTGAGTTAAACAGAAATAAACCTGTAGAAGTTACTAAGGTACTGATAAGCTTTTATAGGTGTTAGACAAAGAGGGGATATCTTTTATATATAAAGGAAGACTTACAGAGTCAGCATTTATTAAGGTAAAGAACAGTAACCTAATAAAAAACCAAACTCCCTGAAAGGTGTGTGATCTTTCCAGAACTCCAAAAGAATGTAAGTTCTGTGATAAGAGGTATTTTTTTAATTGACAAGTAAAGATTGTACACATTTATTTTGTGTAACATGATGTTTTGATAAATGTATACATTGTGGAATGTCTAAATCAAGCAAGTTAACATATGCATTCCCTCACATACTTAATTTTTTTGTGATGAGAACACTTAAAATCTGTTCTTTCAGAAATTTTCAAATATACAATATTTTATTAACCATAGTCACCATGATATACAATGGATCACTTGAACCTATTCCTCCCATCTAACTCAAATGGTGTGTCCCTTGACAAATAGCTCCTCAATCTTCTCACCACCAACCCCAGCCTCTGGTGACCACTATTTTACTCTCTATTTCTATTAGAGTAAATATTTTTACACTCCACATATAAGTGAGATCATGTAGTATTTGTCTTTCTGTGCCTGGCTTTTTTCACCTAACATAATGTCCTGCAAGTTCATCCGTGTTCTCCCAAATGACAAGATTTTCTTCCTTTTTAAGGCTAAATAGTATTCCATTGTATAATATATGCCACATTTTCTTTATTCATCGACAAGAGGTTTCTTAACCTATGATTCTGGAGCATGTTTCTTTGGTTCCTGGAACTCCTTCAATATCTTTTTCCCTTTGCCAACAATACATAGGAAAACTTATGATTTTCTCAAAGATTCATTAAACCTCTGAGTTGAAATAGATACATGAAAATTTATGCACTGATTTCCCACCCTCACTGGTTAAGGGTCACCCCAAAGCTGTTAACTGCTCCTCCATTTCAAGATCTAGAGGATTTTCAGGGTGTTGGGGACAGGACAGGGAAGCTGCCAGCACAAGAGTCAGAGCCCCCATGGACCTGTGCATAACAGCTGTAGCAAAAATCAGAGATGGTATGGGAGGACGTGACACTGGGTACCAAAGATGTGTGCTATTGTGCCCTATGAAGTATGGTGACAAGGTTATTAGGAACAAGCCAAAAAACCTTTCAATATTAAGGGAAAAAATACAGACATAATTCTTTGCTGACAATACGGTTTTATATCTAGAAAACCCAAAGATTTTGCCATGAGACTATTAGAATTGATAAACAAATTCAGCAAAGTCTCAGGTTAAAAATCAACATACTCAAATCAGTAGCATTCCTATATGCCAACAACAGTCAAACTGAAAACCAAATCCAAGACTCAATATCATTCACAAAAGCAACAAAGAAAATAAAAATACTTAGGAATATATTTAACTAAGGAGGTAAAAGACCTCTTCAGGGAGAACTACAAAACACCGAGGAAGGAAACAGCAAAGGTGTAAACAGGTGGAAAACAATACCATGCTCATGGGTTGGCAGATTCAACATTGTTAAAATCTCTATACTACCCAAAGTGATCTACAGATTCAATGCAATCCCTATTAAAATACCAACATCATTTTTTGCAGATCTAGAAAAAATAATTCTATGCTTCATATGGAACCAGAGAAGACCCTGCATAGCAAAAGTAATCTTAAGCAAAAAGAACAAATTATGAGGCATCAATTTACCAGACTTCAAGCTATACCACAAGGCTATTGTAACTAAAACAGCATGGTACTGGCATAAGAACAGAGACATAGACCAATGAAGGGACCTGATCAAATTAAAAAGATTCTGCACAGCCAAGGAAGCTATCATTAGAGCAAACAGACAACCTACAGAATGGGAGAATATATTTGCATGCTACACATCTGATAAAGGGCTGATAACTAGAATCTATGTAGACACTCAGGAAAATCAGCAAGAAAAAATCAAACAACCCTATCAAAGAGTGGACAAAGGACATGAACAGAAACTTTTCAAAAGAAGACAGACTAATGGCCAAGAAACATATGAAAATATGCTTAACCTCTCTAATCATCAGGGAAATGCAAATCAAAACCCAATGAGACATCACTTAACTCCAGTGAGAATGGCTTTTACCAAAAAGTCCCAACACAATAAATGTTAGCGTGGATGTGGAGAGATAGGAACATTCATACACTGCTGGTGGGACTGCAAACTAGTACATCTTCTGTGAAAAGTAATATGGAAATACCTCAAAGAGCTAAAAGTAGAACTACCATTTAATCCAGCAATCCCATTGCTGGACATCTACCTAAAGGAAAAAAAGACATTCTATAAAAAAGACATCTGCACTAGAATGTTTATAGTAGAACAATTCACAATTGCAAAGATGTGGAAATGACCCAAGTGCCCATCAATACATGAGTGGATTAATAAAATGTGGTATATGTGTACCATGGAGTTCTACTCAGCCACAAAAACAATGGTGATCTAGCACCTCTTATATTATCCTTGATAGAGCTTGAGCCCATTCTACTAAGTGACAAGAATGGAAAAACAAGCACCACATGTACTCACTATCAAATTGATATTAACCGATCAATACTTATGTGTACATATAGCAGTAACATTCATCAGGTGTCAGGCGGGTGGGAGGGGACAGGAGAGGATGGGTATATTCACACCTAATGGGTGCAGTGTGAACCTTATGGGGGATGGACATGCTTGAAGCTATGACTCGGGTGGGGCAAAGGCAATATACATAACCTCAACCTTTGTACCCCCATAATATGCTGAAATAAAAAAGAAAAAGTCTAAATAAATAAATAAATACATATATACACACATACATATATAGCACCAAATGGAAAGGATTTTGAGTATTTTGCAGACTCACCCATGGAGCATGACCTACCACATCTTATTTATCTTGGGGGATGGGACAAAGAGGGAAATGTGCTCACACCGCTACTGAAACAGTAGAACCAAGGGAGGCAATATGGAGACTTGCCTCTGAGCATTTTGTTTTTGACCCCTCTTCTCTGTAAGCTTTACCTAACAAAATGCCCTTTGCTCCACCATAGGTTGATGAAATCCCTCTCTCTAGACTACTCCTACTCAGTAGGATTTTATTCTGCTCTTTGACACCATGTTTGTTCCAGGAGAATCTCTAGAAGGCTCCGATCAATTCTGCACCCTCCTCCTCTTCCACAGTTTGAGTCCAAGTCCATTTTTCTTCCTGGCATTTTTTCTGATTATATCCATGTTCAAAGCCTTCTTTGTTTTAGTCTGGGTCTACATGTCTGTCTTCCAAAACCCTTCAGTGATTCCTTCAGTTATAAGCAATCTTCTATTTCATGGGATTTTCAGTTTCTATCTTACATTATGTGCCTATTTTATCTCCCCTCTTAGATAATAAAATCCTCAACAGTAGGATTCAAATCTCACCGAGCCTTGTACGCCTCACATCATTTAGCACATGGCATGGCTTGTAGTAGATATTCAATAAATATTTATTGACTGCATAAACATAGAGATTGAATTGTATGCTCTTTGTAGATAGGAGCTGTGGGAACTTTTTTGTGTGTTCTCAACATTGCCTCGCAGCGTCAGACACATGGAAAGGATTTTTATGTACTCACCAAACCCAATTTCCTCTCCATCCTGGAACACATCTGCACTATATGTCATGTCTTCCTTGCAGTTAGGTTGAGCCATGTGACTGAGTTTGGCTAGTAGAATATGAATGCAAGTGATATGTGCTGCTTCTAGGACTGTTTCCTAAAGCTACTGCAGAGCCCTCTGTGCTCTCACTCTTCATTTCTTTCAGAAAATCCAGTGGAAGATGTCCCTACCCCAGTGGATCAGAAAGCCACCAGATGGAACAGACATAGGTCTCTGAAGGACTGCATGGCAACAGGCTCCCCTCATCCCTTCTTCTGTCCCACATTAGACGCCTAAACCTCTGACAAGCTTCTGAGATTTCCTGGTTATTTTTTATGGCACTTGGCCTACACTGACTAATACAGACACAGATTGTTTTTAAACTGATTTTATTAACTCTAGCAAGAAACAGTAATACCATATTTCTTTGAATTTAAGACTCCATGAAATGTAAGACACACTATTATTTTATGTCCCATAAAATAAAAAGAAAGAATATATGCTGCCAATCAAGTTATGACAACTCATCCCAATTTCAGAGAAGTTAAAATGTGCAAAATTGAATCTTAGAATCAATGAAATACCATAACAACAATTCATGTGTAAAATAATTCTATAATTTATGAAGTGCTTTTGTGAAATATTCAACTCATTTATGCAATAAGCATTCATTAGTCACTTCTTTTATGCTTAGCATTATGCTTGATCCCAGGAATACAATGAGAATAGGACAAGTTCCTGACCACATGGAATTCATAGACTAGTAGGACAGACTAATTATTAAAAATAATTAAAATTCACTTCAGTAAGCAATAAGAATGTAGCTAATGCACACTGTACATACTCTGTGCTAGAATGTGTGAATTACACATATTTTCAGGCTTATATCAATCCCCTGGGATCAGTATTATTGTGTTATTTTGCCACTGTGCTGCCCAGTAAGTATACTAATGGAGGTTGGTCTACATAGTCCAGCAATAGTATTATAAAAGGAGTCACTACATGCATAATTAGAGTGGGCTGGGATAGAGTACAACATAGACAGGGTCAAGGGTCGTGTTATAGAGAAGAGGAGGCTTTAACTGTGTCTTAAAACCGAAAAGAAGTGTCCGGAGAGTTAAGGCAAACATACCAGGGTGAAGGAACAGTGTGCGCAGAGCAGAGGTGATGAATGATGGCAAGATGCTGGTGTATGCCAGCTGAAGGGCTGGGAGGGCAAGGACGATGAGTCTGGAGGGAGAAGTGGATAGTTCACAATGAGCTTCATGGATGATATTAAAGTGTTTGGATGAATTCATGGGATGATGAGAATTTTAGAGCAATCTTAGGGAGGAGTGGATGTGGGTGTGGACTTTACCAAAATAAGGCCAAAAAAGGGCCATTTAAAGAAATACTTCTTAAAACTGTCTGCCTTTATAGAAATTTAGATCAAATTAACAAAGAAATAGGATCCTTTATGTCTCAGTATCATTCGATCAACAAGAATAAAAGAGAGTGAAATCCATTAAGATGGCAAAAACATCAAGAACATTTGTTACTGAAATTCATTTGAATTGATTTCATGTTACACATGCATAAAAAGATAATTTTCTATTCCTTTTGCAGTTTGTGAGTTATTACCTTAAAAAGAAGACTTTACAGCAATCATTCATAAATCCATTCAGTTCGCTTATTACCTCTGGAATATTTTCTTTTAAAAATATTACTAGGAGCACTTTTAACCAGCCCAAGTTTCAAGCTTTAAAAGGCCTGTATTTTACATACCCAGCAAATACTTTTTTCTGAAAATTTTGTGTTATAGATTCATAATTCACAGTGGGCTACCCCTGTTAATATGCACTCACAGCTGCATGTAGCCCTAGGAACCATTATTATATTAAGAATAATGTAAAGACACTTAAACTTATTCTGTATCATCATGCATATCACCAAGTGTGTGCCATTATAAATAGCACTCACAGCACACAGCATAATGGTATATTAAAGACAGCATTGTGGTGTAAACTACATGCACATTAAGAATACACGAAACTCTGCTGAATTTTAATCGTTCTTATTCATAGGGCACAGAGCTCTAATGATCCTCAAAATACGTGTGATTTAAATAAGCCATCTTTATTCCATTCCATTTAAACCCTTGGTGTGAGTTAATCGGCTTTGGTGGGCCCATTCCTAGTGATGAACATGAAGAAAGTTTAGCTCACACATAGAGAAATACATGGCACCTAGTGAACGAATAAAGTGAATCATCTAATCCACCTCACCAAAGGCACCCTACTCATTTCCAGGCCTAATTATAAAGTCGTATGAATTTAGAAGGGAGGGCCTAATTGATCTCCCTTTCTGAAAGCTGATTTCGAAAGAATTTGCATAGAAAAGAATTATAACTACATAAGAATGTTGCCAAAGTTACTCTCAGAGTGCAAAGGAGAGATCTTTATTGTTGCTCTGATGCTTAATTTAAGAAATTATACTAACAATAGTTATAGCTAACAAAACCCAGTCAGTGGATTTCATCTTAGTCATTTGAGTAGCTTTATTTTCTCTGATCTGGTGAGTGTAGCATTACAGAGGAAAAATGGCAGGTTCATTGCAGAGAATCTCATGATTTCTCCCAAATTTCTTCCAAATCTAGTTGTGATAATATGAATTTTCAATGAGTAGATATGAGGTCTTGTGTTCCAATATAGTGGAAATCGTATGTGATCTTTCTCTTTTTCATCTTAAAAACATTTGTAACAAACATTTGTGCTTGGTGATTGGCTTTAAGAAGAGCAAGAAAAGTGCACAAAGTTAATGTGGGCACAATATTAAAATCCCTCAGAAGCGATTAATCAGCCGTAGTGGACTGTGATGTTTATGGTTTTGTCTGCTCATCTCTCTTCTTCTGGTATATACAAACTTTCCTTCGGGGGCCATTACTCCCTGATCCCACGTGGGGTTATTAATCCCATTGACTTGCCCTCACTGGGCCAATGGTGGGTTCAAACATTGCCAAAATAGCCATGCGTCTTGGGGCCTAGTTATTAACTTAGGGATAGAAACCTGACCCAAGTAAGGCCAGAAAGTCTTCTCCAAGGGTCTAATGCTAACAGGAAAGACAGGCTTTATCCACTGGGAAGCATGAAGTAGCAGAGTATTTCTAGCATCACAGCAAGCATGAGGTTTCCAGTCGCAATTTTGCCCACCTTGTAAAGAGGCCTGATTACTAAAATAACACCAAATACAAGCAAAAGAGTAAAAGTGAAACAGAGTCATGCCAACACCTTTTGGGTCCCTGGCTACTGCCTTAAATGATGTCAGCAGCATCTCTGGATTTCCCATGTATGTAAGCTAATGAATGTTCTTTGATTTTTAAGTTATTTTGTGAGCTACTAAATGTTCCTTTATCATTAAGTTAATTATTTTGAACTGGGTTCCTATAAATTGAAAGGGAGAAAGAATTTAAAGATCTATGACTTTTTTTAGCCATTCAGTATGTAGTCACCATTTTCCTAATAACACTGTTTCAAATTCCCTCTTGGAAAAGCACTCTATTTCCCATTCTTAATCATGGTGCTTTGGGTGGGCTCAACTTTCAACTATAAGCATGGCCGACTACAGCACCAAATTCCCTTGTACCATGGTGATTGGCTCAAGAATGGGAAGGTGCTGCAAGCAGAGCCAATGGGGTAGAACGAGAATTTGGGAAGAGAGACACAATCTCTTTTCCACTGCATTTAAACATTGGCGAAACTGGCCTTGAACTTATTGGGACTACCATGTCAGGCCTAATTAGGGAGTCAGTAAATCAGAAAGCAAAGCACAGAAATAGAGAGAAAGTAGATACTAACGTATCTATCATTTGAGGCTTTGAGTCTCTGGATCAGCCTGTATGTGACGCTGTATCTTGTGTCTAGATTTCTAATCAATTGTTTCTATTTTCTACTTTAACCAGCTTGAGGTTTTGCTTTTGGTTTTGTTTTAGGGTGTTTTTAAAATTTTTTTTGGTCATTGGTAATTGACCATTGCTCATTGCTCAGATGTACTAACAATTATTTTATAGACTAAAGTACGTTAACAGTTGGTACAATAAATATTTTTAGATTTCACTTGATTTTTGTTACTTCATTACTGAAATGAAAGGTTTAACACCTGGTTTTTCAGCCTTCCCCCCGTCTCAGAGACTCCTGGAAATTTGACCCTACAATTCTTCCTGTAACACTAACGGAAGGAATTATAGGAGTATACTTATACCAGATCCAGGATAAGTGACAGTCCAGCCAAAGACTACGTACTAGGCCAAGAACCTATACCTATTGTTAAGATTGTTCATCAGCTAATGAATAACTTTTAATGGTGACAATCAGCTGCACCAGAGAATGAGAGTTAGAAATATAATCCTGAGGAGTCTAAGTGACTAGCTAGTCATAAAAGCTAACAGGACCAGAACTGATGGCTTCCCTAAGCTGAGGTTTTCTACACCCACTTACTTTTATTGCATTCCAAGTGCAGGATGATGGGGACCTCAGAAGCTGTGCCTAGGAGTCACGGGACTTCTACTCTGCTATTCCATTCATGCTGTTATTGCATCCCGTAGTCTTTCTTAAAGCCAAATAAGTAATGCTGGGTGAAGCTTCTCAGTTGGTCAGTCCGAACTCAAGATCAATGCTGCTATCAACTAGAGAGGGCTTGGCAATTACAGAACAGAATAGCTCCTATACTGGGAGACTAATATACATGGTCATCAAGAGTGACCTTTCTTTGAAAATGTGTCATAGATTCCAAGGAAAAACTTTCTAGTAAAATTTCAGTGTGTGGATATACATATGTGTATGTTGTATCTAACCTCTAGTTCTGTTGATTATTTCAGGCATTTATTTTCTTCTCCACAATGTCCTTCTTTATACATTCCCCCTTACCTAATAATGCTTTTGGTAGAATTTTATCTTATTTGAAAGTCTTAACATCCATATATTTTCCTCTGCCTCCTAAATTTATAACTCCAGTCCATGATCCCTTCTGGCCCTGAGATATGTATTTCCACTGTATTTCTTGGAAGTCCTTGTCAGTACCTAAAATTCAACATGTCCTAACTCAACCTGTAAGGCAATGTGCTATAAAAATAGCAAAAGATGCAGTATTTCAAGTCAAGCATATCTAGATTTAAATCTTGCTCCTGCCACTTAATACTTGTGTGACCTTAAGGAATTATTTAACCTCTCTGTGCCTCAGTTTTGTTGTCTATAAAATGGAGATAAAAATACCTATCTTACAGTACTCTTGCAAGCATTGAAATGAGAACATACGTACTAGTGCTAATGTTTATTTTCTGCTCCTCTCTGTTTCCATAGATGTGAGTTAATTCCAAAGCCTTTTCCTAGAACGAAAAAGAATAAGTCGAAACACTGGAACACTTCCACTATCTCTCCAACCTTCACTCATTTCTTCTCAAAGGCAGGAGGAGAGACACTCCAATCAGTTCATTTGGCATAAGGAATTGAGGCTGCTTAAGCCAGTGCCTTCTCGGTTCTTTCCCTTCTAGATCTGCCCTTCTTTAGAAAGACTTTGTTCTGTACCTACTCCCAGGCCTGCAATAAATGCCTGTGATTGTCCAGCTGTGTCAATAGATAATCCCTTTGTTTCAAGTGAGAAATACAAGCAGGCCCATCTGGCCAGAGGTCTTGATCTCCATGTGCCCAACTCCTGGGGCCTATATAAACCAGAGAAAGAAGAAGAAGGTTATTTCTTTGGCCCCTGCATCCCAACAGTCATGAAAAATGCCCAGCACATTTTGGCACACACTAGGAGCCCAAAAAGTCTCAATGTCCTCTCTCCACAAACATCTCTGCTGCCCCCATATTCCCCATTTCAGATCTTTTCAGAGACTTTCTTGACTTCGTAGTCTACTTCCTCTCCCACATTTTCATATCTAACTGTTCACCAGGCAGGCCTATTCTACCAAACTGTTGTCTTGAACCTATTCTGTCCACACCACCTCCATTGACTCATTTCACTCCTAGATTAGTTCAAAAACAGGGGAATTGACCTCACCACCTGCTTCTGTGTCCTCTTCCACCAGTGCATCCCTCAAATGCAACCAGAGGGATCTAACATACAATGCGGGCTATGTCTCTTTACCAAGGGGCTAAGTCTATATCAATTGTCCTTTCCAGTTACATGTTCTGTACTGCCCACCACCCAAATACACACATACACACACATCACACTATCTACGTGCATACACTCCGTGTCAGGAGACTTGGCCCAGTTCATCACTGTCTATGACCATGGGGGTAAGTCTACATAATTCTAGGAATGGGTCAGCAGGCCCACAGTAAGCTGCACTCTCCAATTTGGTACAAGGTGATATTTGGTTCTCTGTCTGTACTCCATTACCTTTCTTAACAATTTGTTCCAAACTCCAGGTAGAGAAGAAAGATGCTATAATTGGCCCTTTTTAAATACTCCTAAGACCCCATCCCTGAAATGTGTACCTGTCTTCCACACTTAACATTCTCTGTCTTACCTTCAAAACCCAGTCCAAATACTTCTGCTTCTGTGAAGCGCGCCCTGACCATCAAGGTATTAGAGTTTAAGGATGACAATTACATATCTTTCTTTCCTTTGGATTCACATGAGTCAAAATAGGGCTCAAAGTATTCATGTTATTAATAATAAAGCTGGATTGGAGATTGAGCAGAGCCTTTTATAACCACCCTCCACCCAGACACACTCAAGCACACACACTAGTCACAGATGTAAAGATAGAGAAGTCAGCTCCCTTACCCTTGCCCAGAGCTTTGTCCACTGAGAGTCTGACCTCATGAAAACTGTAAGCAATACCTATTGCTTCCAAAGACAACAGTCCTATAAATCAAGTGTTTATATCATACATGAACAGAAACACATTTACTAATGCCAAAAAAAAAAAAAAAAGTAAGACCTAGTTAATGTCAGGTTTTTACCAATCTCGCCAATGAGTTAATTCAGTTAAGAGGGTAGGAGGGAAGAGGCTCCTGGAATGCAATTTCTTATGTCAGCTCGACTGGCTGAGGGATGCCCAGATAGCTGGCAAACATTATTTCTGGGTGTGTCTGTGATTGTGTTTCTAGCAGAGATTGCCATTTGAATCAACAGACTGAGTAAAGAACTGTCCTTACCAATGTGGTTGGACATCGTTCAATCTGTTGAGGGTCTGAATAGAACAAAAAGGTGGAGCAAGGACAAATTTGCTCTCTTTCTGTATGAAATGGGACATTCATCATTGCTTGCTTTCAGATATCAGCACTCCTGGTTCTCAGGCCTTTGGACTAGGACTGAATTGCACCACTGGCTTTCCTAGTTCTTCAGCTTGCCAATGACAGATCTTGGGACTTCTTGGCCTGCATAATCACAACAATCACATGAGCCAATTCTCACTTCATACCTATCTATCTATATCTATATCTATAATCTATCTATCTATCTATCTATATATATATATATATATACTATTGATTCTGTTTCTCTGGAGAACCCTAACTAATACATCTCCCTTCCACAACTTCCTTGAGAGAACTTAAATGATAGAAGACATTCTTTTCTGTATGGGTAAAGATAGGAATTAGGGTAAGAAGAATATCTCCCCTAATATTCCCAAACTTAAATTTCTTAACCCCAAACTCTCCTGAGTGTCCCATTAAGTTTAGAGATTTCTTTATTAATATACTTACCATTTTTCTCTATATGTGTCTGTTTATATATATATTCCTGGAATATTGTTTTAAAAAAAATACAAGTATTTTTCTGTGTTCCAGTGACTGGCTTATAGTAGGTTCTCAGTAAATATTTATTGGCTAAAAGGATGAGGTGAAATCATAGAATATGGTAAATAGAAGGGTATCTTAGAAGTCATCTACCTTGATTTCACATCTAAACCCAAGAATCTTATGTACAACATCCCTGAGCATTGACTGCTTACTCACTGTCTGAGCACTTCAGTGAATAGGAACTCAACTTTAGGAGTTATATCAAGGCATAGAGAAGATAAACATCACCTCTGTGTCCTCAGAAGGACACAACATCATTTCTTGGGTATTCTTGCCAAAAAGACATAAGTTTATTTCAAAGGTAAGAAAACATTAGACAAACTCAAACTGAGGAACACTCTACAAAGTAACTTACCAGTATTCCTCAAAAGTGTAAGAGTCATGAAAGACAAAATAATACTGAGGAACTGTCACAAACGGTGGAGACTAAGAAGACATGACAACTAAATGCAGTGTGGGATACTGGGGAGGATCCTGGAACAGAAAAAAGATGAATATTAGAAAAATTAGGGAAGTTAAAATAAGGTAGTGGAGTTTATTTAATAGCATTAAATTATCATAATTTTCTACTTTTGACATTTGGATGATAGTTATTTAAAGCAGCAATCTCCAACCTTTTTGACACCAGGGACTGGTTTCATGGAAGACAGTTTTTCCATGGAAGGGGGTGGGAGCATCGCTGCCACCTTGGTTCCCCCTCAGATCATCAGGTGTTGGATTCTCATGGGGAGCATGCAAACTGGATCCCTCGTATGTGCAGTTTTGCAGTGGGGTTTGCTCTCCTATGAGGATCCCATGCCGCTGATCGGGCATGAGGCGGGGCTCGGGGGTGATGGAGCGATGGGGAGTGGCTGTGGATGCAGGTGGGGCTTGCTTGCTCACTGCTGCTCACCTCCTGCTGTGCGGCCCGGTTCCTGGCAGGCTGTGGACCAGTGCCAGTCCGTGGCCCGGGGGCTGGGGACCGCAGATTTAAAGTGTTAAAATTACGGGAAGTGGAATAAGACATTTACACCTACTGTATATACTATTTTTGCAAGTTTTCTATAAATCTGAGTCCAAAATAAAAAGTTTTTAAAAGTCACCTCTATAACACATATATACATTTACAATAGTTTGAAATCTTAGCAATCCTTTGGTCAACTAAGCACAGTAGTGACTGTCATAAAATTGTATCTGGGGAACAATTACACTATCAAGTGTCACAACAAGTCAGAAATAGTTCACTGTCTATGGTTAAGCAGCATACAGTATACAAAGTATGTTAATAGTTCATAGTCACTAATCCGTCTCCTCGTATGGCTCTGAACTCCAGATTTAAAACAGCTCTCTTGTCTTTGGGATTAATTTATGTTTGAGAAAAGGCAGGCAGCAGGGTGCTGCAAACATTTGAAGTGGGCCATCAGGGGTTTCCAGTCCTCCTGCCTCCCTCCCTCGAGAGTCCAGTGTTCTCTTTTTTTACTCAACAGTCTTCTGCTTGAATTACACTAAAATTCCCTTGCTTGGAGTCTGTGTTTCACCTCTATCCATTGATAGATTCCATGAAAACAGAATGTGTTTCATGTGGAAAATAAGATGAAGCCCTCTGGTCAGAGCGGTAGGAGATGCAGGGTACACAGACTCACACCAGGGGAGTTTAATAAATGTGGTAGCAATTTCCTAATTCATGCAATATCAGAAAATGAAAAGTCTCAGAGCATCAGTAAACTTCTGAACAATGTTAGCTATTAGAATCTTGGGTAATGCTAAATCTAATTGAAAATGCCTATGCTCTATCCCAGATTATTTCATCTGATGTTTCTTCACACCTTTACTAGGAGCTTGATATGTCCCCAATAGGCCCCTTTAACCCACTACTCCAGATCCTCTGAGCCTCAGCAGTATCTTTTTCAAGCCTGGTCAGTGAGTTGTTCTACATGGACTCTGATCAGCTTCAAAGAGGTACATTTTGATAGCACCTAGCCCAGACCTGTGTATGCCCTGGACTCCTGCTCTGGGATTCTTAGGTTGATGCTGTGTCTTGGAGCATTGCAGGAACCAGGTCAATGTCCACATGTGTACAACCCATGGTTTAATGTCCTATGAGTTGTAACTTTGACTAATGAGAGATTGCAACTAATTGACAGCAGGTTCTGAGATACCTTTCATATTGTTTCTCAAATGTCTAACAGGATTGATCAACCAATCACCATAGTGAAGACCAACTCCATAACCCATCTTGTAATGGCTCTCTTTCCTTCCTTGCTTCGGACCCTGCTCCCCGAATCACATTCTAAATAAAATATAGATTCCAGGCTCTGCTTTCTAGGGAACCCAGGAGAAGACAGCATCTTTGCAAATTGTAATTAAAATGTGCCATCAGGGCTACAAAGTCAAAAACTGGCAACAGAAGTATAAAACAAAGCTCCTAAAAGCAATATGCTAAATTCTGGGAAGACTTTCCACTAAATCTGTCGCTGAGATTTATGCATTAATAAACATATTCTTAGATTACACATATTCTGTGAGCTGACCAAGAATAATACAGAAGACCAAAAACAATAGAGAAAAAATCTACAACCTTGATTCCCATTGTTTTATTAGTCCTTAGCTGTGGGATACATGATAGCCTTTACAAAACCTAAGTGACCAAAATAACACTTCTCTCCCTTCTTCCATATTCTTGTTGCTTTCTATGTACTTAGACACTACAAATGTCAACAAACGACATCACTAGGAAGAGATGAGAACACTCAATGGTGTATGGCATCTTGGGAGACACAGACACCTGAGAAATATGTGTTCTGTGAGAGGCTGGAACACGAAGGCTAATGAGACAAGTGCACATTGGCAGGGAGCAGTCCTCCCTAGTCTAAATTTGTATCAAGAACTGCTGCAGATTCCTCTGTCTCACCAGCACAGGAAGAGAACCCAACCACCGAAAAATATCCCATCTCACCCCAGTAAACCCACTCTTAATGAAATAGCTGCTAAAAACTAAATGTAGAGACTATATATATTACTTCGCCCATAAGAGAAATTGAGAAATTTCTCAACAACCAGTAGACAGGCAGGGTTGTTAAAAATACATTTCCCATGTCTACAGACAAACATGAGACCTAGAGGGTCTCATGTTTGTCTCTAGAGTCTTCTTTCCATCCAAGGAAAAGTAAACAACAAAAAGCAACACATGAGAAAAGGATAAGTGTGTTGAAAACTCAGAAAAACACATGCAGAAAACATAACACCATTTTAGAAGAGCATCTATTTGGTTCTCTCGAAAGATGCAAAACAACAAGGCCTTCATGAAACAGGTGCCAAAGCATAACGAAAAATACAGTGAGATAAAGGCAAAGACAAAAATGAAACTAGATGAAATAAAAAAGGATTTTAATGAGTCCTGAAATATAATTCAAAATTTTAAAAAATTAGGCAATAAAAAGCAAAGTTGACACTGTGTAAAATCAAACCTTAGAGAAATGGTCCAACTCAAGATGTTCTACTAGAATTTAAAAAGAATGAATATGATATAGATGTGAATATGAATATGATATGACTTGGATAAAGGGCTGAGATCCAAGCTAAAACATATACAGGACCTAAAGAAAACACTTAGAACACTTAGACACTTAGAACTCTTAAGGAGACAGTATAAATTAGTGGCTGACTGCTTAGGATTTGGAGTGAGGCATTTGGGAAAATCCTCTGCTATTTACCAGCTGTAGAGGCTTGGGAAAGTTGAATATCATCCCTGAGTTTCATGTGCTTATCTTTAAGAGAAGAATGATAATAGTTATTGTTATGATTACATTAGACAATGTATGTAAATTATTTAATATAGGCATTCAATGAATAACTGTTATTAATACCATGATCATCATTAAACACAATAATCAAAGGTGTATTCAAAGGAATTTTTCCTGAGATCAAAACAAAACCTGTAGTGTGTAAACTGAAAAGCTCACCTGTGCCAGACATGGTTAATGAAAAAGGTACACACCTGGCAACAGCCTGGCTATCAAAGATAATTATAAGATAATGAACAAGCAAAAATTCTACTAATTCCAGAGCTTCTTACTCAGAACAAAAATCAGGCTAGCCTCCAACTTTTCCTGCAACACTAACACCTAAAGACAATGAAATGAAAAGACATTCTCAAATTATACCATTTACAAATCTCCCTAGAAAAAATTACTCAAAGATCTTCTTGCTTACTAAGAGACAATCAAAATCAAGAAGTCAAAAATGGGAAAGTTGTAGTATTAAAACCAACTAACATAACTTCTGCAAATACATTTACAATGATTATTTGGACAAATATTATACACAAACATATATGCAATAACTGTACATGCAGCCTTCCAGTATCACACTAGGGAGAAGTAGAATGACATAAATTCCTCAGCAACTAAGAAGAGTGTCATTTCTGCCTGGTTATTGATTTTAATAAATGGAGAAATGAAGATTAAGTATTTGATAAATGAAAAGCAATCAAAGGTAGAACTTAAAACAATATCTTCTTGCCACATTATTAAAGAAAATTTTTTAAAAATATATTTATCAAAAGAAAGAAAAATAAAAACCAGAAAGCACAAAACATGCTAGAAAAATAGGACATTAAATTTGACAATAAATAAAAATAGGTCATATGCAATTAATAATAAAGATAAAACTAAAAATAAATAAGAATGATTAAAAATATATTGTACAGATGCCAAAAGCATAAAAGAGAAGGCAAGGCCAAGATAAATCATTAAATAGGACAGATATGTAAAGATATGTCAATATAAAGAAAAATTGTTTAAGATTTTTAAGGAGAAATTGACATGATTTAATTGTAGAAGAATTTTTATGAGCCACTGTCAATCTCTAGAAGATTTAGTTGCCAATATCACAACATAGATGGTTCAAATAATATAACTCATTAAATATGTACTATACTATTGTTTTTAAAAAACTCAGCAAGATCAAATATAGAAACCTTTCCTTTTTTTTTTTTTGTTTATAAAGAACACATCACATGAAATCTACCCTACTACATTTTTAAGTGTACAGTACGGTATTAACTGTATGTAATTTGTTGCATAATAAAGTATATACGTTGTTGTATAGCACTTTTTCATCTTCCATGACTAAAACTCTATACCCGTTGCATGATAACCTGCATTTTCCCTTCCCCATAGTTCCTGGAAATCACCATTCTACTTTCTGCTTCTGTAAGTTCAACTACTTTAGATATCTCCTATAAGTGGAATCATGCAGTATTTGTCCTTCTGTTAGTGGTTTATTTTACTTTGTATAATATCCTCAAAGTTCATTCATGTTATCAAAAATGAGAAGATTTCCTTACTTTTGAAAGCTGAATACTATTCCACTGCACGTATATACTACATTTTCTTCATTCATCCAATGATGGACATTCAGGTTGTCTTTACCTCTTGGCTATTGTGAATAATGCTGTAATGAACATGAGAGTACAAATATATCTTCAAGATCCTCTTTTAAATTCTTTTGGCTAAATATCCAGAAGTAGGATTGTTGGATCATATAGTAGTTCTATTTTTAATTTTTTGAGAAATCTTCATACTGCTTTCCATAGTAGTTGCACCATTTTACATTTCAATCAATAGTGCATAAGGATTCCAGTTTCACCACATCTTTGGCAGCACTTGTTATTTTCTGTTTTCTTCTAAAAATGGTCATCCTAACAGATATGAGGTGGTATCTATTGTTGTTTTGATTTGCATTTCCATGATGATTGGTGATGTTGAGCATTTTTATATATGCCTCTTAGCTATTTGTATGACTTCTTTGGAGAAATGTTTAAGTTCTTTGTCCAATTTTTGATTGGGTTATTTGTGGTTTTTTGTTTTTGACTTGTAGTAGTTTCTCATATATTTTGGTTCTTAACCCCTAATTAGATATATGGTGTCTTGTTATTACATTCTTTAGCTCCAAAATTTCTGCTTGGTTCTTTTTAATATTTTCTATCTCTTTGTTAGTATTCTCATTTTGTTCATGCAACATTTTCCTGAGCTTGTCGAGTATCTTTATGACAATTGCTTTAATTTTTTGTCAGGTAATCCATGTACCTCTGTTTCATTGGAGTTGGTTTCTGGAGATTTATTTTGTTCCTTTTGGGGAGGCTGTGTTTCTTTGTGTATCTTGTTACTTTGTGTTGGGATCTACACATATGAAAAAACAGCCATCTCTCCCAGTGTTTACAAACCAGTTTTATGTAGGGAAAGACCTTTATCACCAACCAGCCTAGCTAGAGATTTTGGGGACCTCTCAAACTTTTTCTGTGGATGCATCTTCTCTGGACTTTCATGTGTAAATTCCAAGTTAGAGAGATTTTTCAGTTTTCTTTTTGCAGGAGCTTGCAACCTCTTGTTCTTTCTGGTATCTTTCTGTGGTAATTAGCATTGCTTAGAGCTACTGTAAATTCTTTTTTGCTCTCAGTGGTGCACAGGCATCTGGAGTATGCTGATTTTGTCAGTGTTCCCAATCAGACAAAACAGTAACCAGTTTCTCAGGAAGCCCCCGCCAAAAGTCAGAATGTTGAAGGCATACTCTGCTCTTCCCTTCTCTCACCCCTCTCCAAGGGAGAAGCCACCAAGCTATATCAGCCTCTGTCTGCTGTACTGTGAGTCCCTTGAAGCAACAGCAAGCTGCCCACTTCTTTTTTATTCTCAGTCAGCTCCAGGCATCAAGAGTATACCAGGTCCTATTAGTTGCTCAAGTCAGAAAAGACATGAACAAGTCCCTTAGGCACCCCCACCCCCAGAAAAACTGAAACATTGGAAACATGCTTGAACTCTTTCCCTCCCCGGGAAGAAGGCAGGAGTTACAGGTTTTCTCCTACTTACTCTGTACCGAGCTGAGAGAAAGGGCAATGGCAAGTAGGTATATGCTAGTTCAAACCATCACTTTTGTTCTTAGTGGCTTCCAAACTGGCACCCATTTCTGTCATCACTTAGACTCAAGCAAGACAGAAACCAGTTCCTTGGGTAGCCACCCAAAATAGTCCACAAATTAGATATATGTTCCAGTCTTCTCTTTCCCTCCCCAGAGAGAAGCTGGGAGTTGGAAGTTTCTTCCTAATCATCATGCTGTGCCAGAAGAAGGAGCTCTGGAGAGTGAGTGCCAAGAATTTTCCTACCAACTTTGATGCAACTATTTTGGTATTCACCTGAGAGTACAAATATATTGTTTACCCATAATAATTAAAAATTTGAAGATTTTTAAAAATGAAATAAAATACATAGGTATTAATTTAACCAAGGTGGAGAAAGGTCAAAAAATATCTACACTGAAAACTATAAACCATTGATTAAAGAGACTGAAGAAAATAAATGGAAAGATATTCCATGCTCATGGATTGGAAGAATTAATATTGTTAAAATGGTCATACTACCCAAAGCAATCTACAAAGTCGATGCAATCCTTATGAAAATATCACTAACATTCTTCATAGAAATAGGAAAAAAAAATCTAAAATTTGTAAAGAACCACAAAAGACCCTGAATAGCCAAAGCAATCTTGAGCAAAAACAAATACAAAAACAAAGCCAGAGGTATTATACTATCCGACTTCAAAATATACTACAAAGCTATAGTAACAAAAACAGCATGGTATTGGCATAAAAACAGACACATAGACCAATGAACAGAATAGAGAACACAAAAATAAACCCATGTACTTAGAGCCAACCATATTTTGACAACATTGCCAAGAACACAAAATGGAGAAAAGACAGTCTCTTCAATAAATGGTTCTAGAAAAACTAGATAGCTGTATGTGAAAGAATGAAGCTAGACCCCTATCTCTCACCATATACAAAAATCAACTCAGGAAGACTTATATTTAAGTCCCAAAATGATAAAACTACTTGAAGAAAACATAAGGAAAATGCTTCAAAATATTAATCTAGTCAAGAATTTTTTGGGTAAGACTCCAAAATCAGAAGCAAAAATGGGATTACATCAAACTAAAAAGCTTCTGTACCACAAAATAAATAAATAAATAAATAAACAAACAGAGTGAAAACACAACCTACAGAGTGGGAGAAAACATTTGCAAACTATGCACCTGACAAGGAGTTAATATTCAGAATATATAAGGAATTCAAACAACTCAATAGCAAAAACATCAAATAATCCCATTACAAAATGGGCAAAAAACCTGAATAAACATTTCTCCAAGAAAGAAATACAAATGGGTACCAGTGCAATGAAAAAATGCTCGACATCAATAATCATTAGGGAAATGCAAATCAAGATCACAATGAGATATCACCTCACCCCAATTAAAATGGCTATTGTCAAAAAAAAAAAAAAAAGCCTGTATAGAAGTGGAGAAAGGGGAACTCTTACTATACATTGTTAGCAGGAATTTAAATATGTACAGCCATTATGAAAAACAATATGGAGAGTCCTCAAAAATTGAAAATAGAAATATCTTATGATCTAGGAAACCCACTGCTGGGTATATAGCAAAAGGAAGTAAAATTAGTATGATCGAAAAGACATCTGCACTCCCATGTTTATTGCAGCACTATTCACAATAGCCAAGATATGGAATCAACCTAATAGATGAATGGATTTTTAAAAGTGACATATATACATAGCATAATACTATTTAGCCATCAAAAAAATTATATCCTGTCATTTATGTTATCATGGATGAACTTGGAGAACACTATATTAAGTTAAATATGCCAAACACAGAAAGACAAATACCACATGAACTCACTCATATTTGGAAAATAAAGAAGTTGATCTCATAGAAGTACAGAGTAGAATAGTGGTTACCAGATGCTGGGGAGGCGAGGAATGAGGGGGTGACAGGGAGAGATTGGTCAATGAATACAAAGTTACAGTTAGATAAGTGGAATAAATTCTGGTGTTCTATTGCACAGTAGGGTGACTATGGTTAACAATATTGTATTATATATTAAATAGATGAAAATAGCTAGAAGAGAGAATTTTGAATGTGCTTACCACAGAGAAATGATAAATGTGTGAGGTGATGGATAGGCTAAATACCCTGATTTGATTTTTACACAATGTATACATGTATCAAAACATCATATATATATACAAATATGTACAATAATTATGTGTCAATCAAAAACAAAATAAAAAATACAGACATCTTTCCTCATGAAATTATACAACAAAAAATTTCTCAAACGGACTATGATATTATGTTAGCTACATTGCTCCAGAATTATCTCACATCCCGTTGAACTTGAATTCATCTTTCCAACCTAAATAATCTAGTCAAAAGATGTTGCAGAGAAATAAAACGCATAATCAAACATTTTACAATAATTTCGTTTAGGTGATACCTCATTGTGGTTTTGATTTGCATTTCTCTAATGATTAGAGATGTTGAGCATTTTTTTATATGTTTGCTGGCCATTATTCTGTCTTCTTTTGAAAAGTTTCTGTTCATTTCGCTTGCCCATTTGTTGATGGGGTTGTTTGATTTTTTCTTGTTGATTTTTTTGAGTTCTAGATAGATTCTGGTTATCAGCCCTTTATCAGATGTGTAGAGAGCAAATATTTTTTCCCATTCTGTGGGCTGTCTATTCACTCTAATGATAGTTTCCTTAGCAGTGCACTAACCCCGGTGAGATTGGCCTCTATCAAAAAAACACAAAACAACAAATGTTGGCGAGGATGTGGAGAGACAGGAACACTTTTACACTGCTGGTGGGACTTCAAATTAGTGCAACCTCTGTGGAAAAGAATTTGGAGATACCTCAGAGAGCTAAAAATAGAAATACCATTCGATCCAGCAATAGCACTATTATAAGTCATCTACCCAAAAGAGCACAAAACATTCTACGATAAAGACATCTGCACCCGAATGTTTATGGCAGCACAATTCACTATTGCAAGAATGTGGAAACAACCCAAGTGCCCATCAATCCATAAGTGTATTATCAAAATTTGATATATGTTTACAATGGAATGTTACTCAATCATAAGAAACGACAGTGATCTAGCACCTCTTATACTTACCTGGATTAAACTTAAGCCCATTATCCAAAGTGAGGCACCACAAGAGCAGAAGAACGGGATCCATTTGTACTCACCATCAAATTGGTATTAACTAATCAACACATAAATGCACATATAAGAATAACATCTATTGGATGTTGGGCGGGGGGAGGGGGGAGGAGGGAGGAGGGGATGGGTATTTGTATACACAAGGAGTGCAATGCGCACCACCTGAAGGATGGACATATTTGAAACCCGGACTTGGGGGGGGGGCGGGGACCAAGGGCAACATACGTAACCTAAATATCTGTACCCCAATAATATGCTGAAATAAAAGGAAAAAAAGTAATAATAATTTCGTTTAAAACAAGTTTGAATATAATGCTTCAAGTATGTAGCAACCCAAAGCTAACGTAAAAAAAAAAAAAAAAAAAATTGTAGATGTATTATGTGACAAAAGAGAAAAACCCAGCAAGCTTTTAGCCCAGAAAATTAAGAAGGAAACAGCTTACAACCTGATACTTCCAATTAACACCCTATATGTTTCTTCAACCCATGGCCTATCTGAAATTAATGAAATCTTTTCTACATGCTGCCTCAATTTGTATGAATCAATCCAGAATGTGAGAAAGAACAGGGAGAATAAATTCTTCTCTCTGGTCATTGGCACTGATGTAAGTATCACAAAGTCATTAAGTAACAAACATAAGAAAATAACATACACCACATCAAAACATCCCTGTGGGGTGTGCACAAAAGAGAACTGGACTCAGGGGGAGACTAAAAAAAAAGAAAAAAGAAAAAAAAGAAATAAGTTTACTTAAAAGATTATCTTTCCCCTAGATCAAATCATCATAATGGCTATGATTAATTATTTTTCTTCCAAATAACTTCCTTGTACTCTTAACCCAAAATGTAATTACTGTTCCAGAGTTCTCATGGACCCAAGAAGAAAAAAAAAATCTATTGACTATAGTTTTTGTTCAATTCTAATTATAATTGGAAAGGCACATGCACCATGTTTAAATCCCCTGTGCCCACATTATATGCAAAAAACGACAGAGGGTTATTAAAATAGACTGTCCTCTGATAAATCTCTGTAGATGCATTAATTGCCCATTCTATGTTTTTAAAACAAAATCTCAACCCTTGTCACATCTTTTGACACTGGGAGGTGAGAGGACAGTAACTGAATTTGAAGTTGATTTTGTGATGTCTCGAACCTGAGCCAAAAACAAAATCAAAACACTTCACATGGGTAAATTCACACCTAACGGGATAATGAGCACTAACTGGGTGAAGTCATACTTATAACTTTGACTCCAACTGTACAGGAGCAAATTATGTAACCAAAACCTGTGTACCTCTGTAAAATTCTGAAATAAAAAAAAAACTTCACATGATAATGCAATTTAGAAAAATAATCTTGTTTTTAAAAACTTTACCTTAAAAAGAATAAAATATGGATTTTCCTTGTATCCACTTGTATTTCTAAAGTAATTCATCATGAAGTCTTTATGGACAGCTATGAAAAGAATTGTTCTTATATACACATAAATGTTGAATAGGAGTAGCCATTCCATTCCTGCAACACTTGCATAACTGGGCATGAAGTTCAGAGTTATTTTACCCTATCTATTTACATGCCTATGACACAATTTTATGTGATATAGCATAAGCAAACCATATTGTGAGATGTGTATGCCAATAAAATGTAAATACAATGCCAAAGCAAGGTGGAAATCTTTGATTGTTGTTAAAAGGAGATAGAATCTATGAGAGAGAATGCCTGTCAAGTCACAGGAGGTGAAAGAGAGCAAGTTCTTTGTGTGATGCAGTGGGCTCCACGCCATCTCCGGCATAATTCAGACAAAGAACAATCCTTGAGTGCACCCTCACATCCTTCCTATTTTCTTTGTAAGATGACCTTCCACCCTCACCACCCTTGAAAAGTTCAATCTTTTCCTCACTATAAGCTGCATCCCTTCCCTTCCATTCCATTCCAACCTGAAAAATATTCGTTTTTCCTGGTTAATAATACTTTTTTTACTTCATTTTAATTGTCCTTTCTGCTTACCAGTCAATAGCACCCTTCCATTTTTACGACAACAGTCTAAACAAATGCCCTCATTCCTGACCTTTGTTCTCATTGCAACTTCATATAATCTGACTCTTGCCCTACCGTCATCACCAGTGACCTCTCCCATACACCAAATCTCACGAATTTGTCAATCTGTGTCACTGACCTTTCTGAAACACTTAATATTGGAGACTCTACTGGAAACATTCTCCTCCCTTGGCTTTTTAACTTTTATTATCCTCCTCCTTCCCTATAAGTAATCCATCTCTGTATCCTCTTCTTCTTTTTAATAGGAATAGTTATTATGAGGATTGTAAAAATTAAAACCAATATTTTATTGCATTTTAGTACATATACTATACACTTGTTTACTTGCTTTATTTGATTTTCCAACACTCTTTCTCAATATTAATTTACTCCCTCACTGAGCTTCAGTGTACTCAGGATTTCAACCATTAAACTATTGAGAATACATTCCAAAAGTACTACTCCAGTTCAAATCTCCTACCTCTACTATAGTTTCTTATTTCAAACTATCTTCAAAACATTTTTCTTGGAAATCCACTCATAGGCTCAAATTTAAAATAGCCAAATTAAACTTATCTTCCCCTTCTATCCAATGTGCTCTGCCTGCAGGAAGGAGAAAATGGTGGATGGGCAATCAACTTCTACCACCTCTTCTCCCTCTAGATCTGGAATTTCCAGTGCAATAATATGATGGTGATATGATGAAGGAAAATTAGCCAAGAAAAAGCTCCATCTGCTTCTTCCCAATCCATTTTACTTTTCCCTGCCCTGAAACAAGGGCCATTAAGCACAGAATAATATGCAGTGTGGATGAACAGGCCCCAAATAGCAGAAATTAATCCCAGGCTTGTTCCTCAAAATAAGCAAACAAATTATGTTGGTAAACAGAGTTTGGGAAGGATGGCTTGAGAGACAGAGATTCTTAGAACCAGCTTTTAACAAATTAGATGGAGTTTCTAAAGTGAATGGGGAGATTTCAAGAGGGTTGAAGCATCAGTAAAAATCTCAAGCTTAAGAGAGTAGTGGTTTATGACTGATTCTGTCTGACAGGGAGTGTTATCCAGGCTAAAACCAGGACAAAGTACAATGAATATCGGTACCACCAAGAACTGAAATGCTATGACAACGCTATCCAAAGGATGCAGGAGATGGTCAGTATATGGTATTGACCTGAAGATTCCTGAACTTTTGTCCCTTTAATAAATGGGATTTTTGTTTTAATTGTTTGTTTTACTTATAGTACTGTATATTAGCTGGGTTAGGTTTGAGTGTGGTATGTGTGTATGTGTGTGTGTGTGTGTTTGTGTATGTGTGTGTTGCCAGTTTCTTTTCTTCTATACATTTAATATTTTGTTTTACTTTGTTTTAACATGATTGACATCTCAGTTTTAATAATACTTTTAATACCTTCTTTCGCTTAACATAAATGGCTACAGTTTTCCAATTTGCTAATCATCCTTTTTAACTGCTCCATGGTTGGTGTTGATTTTTTTAGAGCAATTTTAGGTTCACAGCAAAATTAGGAGGAGGGTATAGGGATTTTCCATATGTACCCTGCTCCTACTCATGCACTGCCCCCCCCCATTATCAACATCCCCCACCAGAGTGGTACATTTGTTACAATTGATGAACCTACATTGAGATAGGCATCATAATCACCCAAAATCCATTTTAGTGGAGGGTTCACCCTTGGTTAGATTCTGCAGGTTTGGAAAAGGTATAATGACATGTGCCCATCATTACAGTATCATACAGAGAATTTTCACTGCCCTAAAAATACTCTGTGCTCTGCCTCTTTATCCCTCCCTCTCCTCTAACCCCTGGCAACCACTGCTCATTTTATTGTCTCCCTAGTTTTGTCTTTTCCAGAATGTCTTATAGTTGAAATCATATAGTATGTAGCCGTTTCAGTTTGGCTTCTTTTACTTAGTAATATGCATATAAGTTTTCTCCATGTCATTTCACAGCTTGACTGTTCATTTCTGTTCAGTGTTCAATAATATTCCATTGTCTGGATGTACCACAGTTTATTTATCTATTCACCTACTAAAGGACACTTTGGTTGCTTCCAAGTTTTGGCAATGATAAATAAAGCTACTATAAATGTACATGCAGGTTTTGTGTGGACATGAGTTTTTAACTTCTTTGGGTACATAGTAGGGAGCATGACCGCTGGATCTTATGGCAAAAATATGTTTAGTTTTGTAAGAAAATGTCAAACTGTCTTCCAAGGTGATTATACCATTTTGCATTCCCACCAGCAATAAATAAGAGTTCCTTTTGCTTCACATCCTTGTCAGCATTTGGTGTTGTCAGTGTTCCATATTTTGGCCATTCCAATAGGTGTATAGCGGTATCTCATTATTGTTTTAATTTGCCTTTCCTCATGACATGTGATGTGGACCATCTTTTCAGATGCTTATTTGTCATTTGTATATCTTCTTTGGTGAGATGTCTATTAAGGTGTTTGGCCCATTTTTTTAACTGGGTTGTTCTATTTTCTTATTGTTGAATTTTAAGAATTCTTTGTATATGTTGGATAACAGTCCTTTATCAGAGGCATCTTTTGCAAATATTTTCTCCCATTCTGTGACTTGTTCTCTGATTCACTTGACATTGTCCATTACAGAGAAGAATTTTTTTTATTTTAATGAAGTCTAGCTTATCCACTGGAGTTTTTTATTTTGCCTATAAATTGTGTAATCATAATGATTATGGTATGTTGGAACATCATTGTAATTGAATATATGGAAAGAAGTGAATGTATGTATTGGGCAGCTAAGGTGATAAAAGTAGTAGATATCTATTTAGGTATTATCCAAGAACTCTTTTCAGTTGCCATTCTATTTGCCTATGTTTGCTTTCTCTTTGAAAGTGAATTTCATGATCTTTGAGAAGAGAGGTTATGTCTCATTACTCCTTTTACTCCTTATTACATAGAATATTTCTTTGTAATACATAAATGCTTCATAAATACTTAGATAATATATTTTTATCCAAGTCTTCCATAAAAGTCCAAAAAGAGACTTTATTAGGGACCTGCTTAGATATAATTCTCCACATACGAAGACCCTTGAACATCTAGGAATCCTATTTTTTAAATATTTAGATCTGTATCAGATCTGTAATTTGATTAACTTTCACAAAATAATAAATTATATGTATGTATGTTTTTATATAGTATATGTATTTATATATATTATATGTAATATATATTTTTATATATTTATATATTTTAAATTTTTCTTTTTATTTTGTATGTATTTTTTTCTCAGATCACTGAACTGTTAGGAGCTGGCCACAGCCCAGAAAATCAGAGAAACAAGCTTTGAATCTTATTTTCCTCTTGAATATTTCTTGTAAGTACTACTTGAATTCATCTTTATTCACTGAGAAAAGCAATATACTTTAGCAGACCTTTCTTCCATCATTGAAAGATTATGAGAGAAGACCATCATTTCATAGGAGATCAGATGAAACAGAAAGATCTAAAGATATGGTAGATTCTGTCCTGTTTAAGTAAATTTGTCTTTCCAGAGCTGGTATGGGGCTGAATGTGAGCCAACAGCTTTCAACCTCACTGGAAGCTGGTGGGCAGGAAGTTCCCAAATTGTACACCCCTGTTTCACCACAATTCCTCAAGGGGAAAAGGTGTGGGTCTCACTCTCTGTGGAGATCTCAGCCTGGGGTGTGAACCTGCCAAACAGAAGCAGCAGTTCATGAACTTCTTGGCTCAAACTATGCTTGCAGTTGTAATGGGTGTTGGAGGGGCTATAACTCCGGGTCAGCCTGATCTCAATCTGCTTTCTCAGTTGCAGTGAATGGGGAGGTGCAGGGGAGGAAGTGTCTGGATGGCAGAAAGCCAGCCCTCCAGCCTCTCATGGCACTCTCCTAGGGGGTGCCCCTCACAGACTGTGCAAACTCCTGGGGCTTAGTAGTTCACCCCAATATTCCATATTTGCTGCCATGCCTGGGCTCATGGACAGTGAAAAAGCCTTCAGTAAATTTGGTGTCCCGCTGTTCACTGAAGGCACATATGAGGGAGAAGGGAATCCCTCCTTAGCCTTTCACTGGGCTCCAAGCCTCTCTGAGTTTGATCCTCACTGATATCTTCTCTTTATCTTCATCCTTTTTGACTTTGCAGTTTTCTGACATCTCTGACATCTCCCTTTGTGATCCACACCTGAGCTGCAAGTCTTCTCCCCTCCCCTCTATTCAATATTCTGCCTTCCTGCCAAGACAGTCCGACAAATGATGTCTCTTGTTGGCCATCTTGCGAGAATCTACTTTTAATCTTTTGAGGAAACTCCATGCTGTTTTCCATAACTGCTGCACAAATTTACATTCCCATCAACAATATGCAGGGTTCCCTTTTCCCAACATCCTCTCAAATACTTGTTATTTTTTGTCTATTTGATAATAGCCATCCTAACAGGTATGAGGTAATATTTCATTGTGGTTTTGATTTTCATTTCCCTGATAATTAGTGATGTTGAACATTTGTTATATGCCTGTTGGCCATTTGTATGTCTTCTTTAGGAAATGTCTACTCAGGTCCTTTGCCAATTTTTTGGCTGAGTTATTTTTTTTCTTGTATTGAGTTGTTTGAGTTCTTTATATATTCTGGAAATTAACTCCTTATCAGATGTATGCTTTGAAAATATTTTCTCCCATTCTGTAGGCAATCTCTTTACAATATTGATTGTTTCCTTTGCTATGCAGAAGCATTTTAGTTTGATGAAATCTCATTTGTCTAGTTTTGCTTTCATTGCCTGTACTTTTGAGGTCATATAAAAACAGCATCACCCAAATCAATGTAAAAAATATTTTCCCCTATGTTTTCTTCTGGTAGTTTTACCATTTCAGATCTTATATTTAAGTCCCTAATCTACTTTGAGTTGATTTTTATATATCATATGAGAGTCCAATTTTATTCCTCTGCATATGGATATCTAGTTTTCCCAATACCATTTATTTTATTTTATTTTATTTTTATTTATTATTCCAGGGTTTTGTGAGGATACAAACATTATAGTTACACTTTATGTCTTTGCCTCACCCAAATGCAGGTTAAAGGCATGCCCTTCCCTCCCTTTAGTGCTCCCAGTGTCCTTTAGTTTTAGATTTGCTCCCCCATCCCCTTAATCCCTAGAGAGTCTTTCTGCCATGTGATCAACCTGGTGTTGATCAGTTAGTACCAATTTGATGGTGAGTACAAATGGATCCCGTTCTTCTGCTCTTGTGGTGCCCCACTTTGGATAATGGGCTTAAGTTTAATCCAGGAAAGTATAAGAGGTGCTAGATCACTGTCATTTCTTATAATTGAGTAATATTCCATTGTAAACATATACCAAATTTTAATAATCCACTCATGGATTGACGAGCACTTGGGTTGCTTCCACATTCTTGCAATAGTGAATTGTGCTGCCATAAACATTTGGGTGCAGATGCAATCGCCGCAGCAACAAAAATAAATAAGTGGGATCTAATCAAATTAAAAAGCTTCTGCACTGCCAAGGAAACTATCATTAGAGTGAATAGACAACCCACAGAATGGGAAAAAATATTTGCTCTCTACACATCTGATAAAGGGCTGATAACCAGAATCTATCTAGAACTCAAAAAAATCAACAAGAAAAATCAAACAACCCCATCAACAAATGGGCAAGGGAAATGAACAGAAACTTTTCAAAAGAAGACAGAATAATGCCCAATACCATTTATTGAAGAGACTGTCATTTCTCTATTGTGTGTTCTGGCAATGCTTTCGAAGATCGATTGACCATAAATGCTTTTTCTGTGTCTTTTGTTCCATTGATCTATAAGTCTGTTTTTATGCCAATATCATCCTTTCTTTGATTACTATAGCTTTATAGTATACCTTGGAATCAGGTAGTGTGATACCTCTAGCTGTATTCTTTTTGCCCAAGATTTCTTTGCCTTTTCTGGATCTTTTGTGGCTACCTATAAATTTTAGGATTGTTTCTACTATTTCTGTAAAAAAAAAGCTACTGGATTATTTTTTTCTGTAAAAAATGCCACTGAATTTTGGTAGAGGTTACATTGAATCTGTAGATCACTTTGGGTAGTATAGACATTTTAACAATATTAATTCTTCCAAATTCCTGTACATGGGATATCTGCCCATTATTTGTGTCTTTTTCAATTTCTTTCATCAATGTTTTATAGTTTTTAGTGTATATATCTTTCATCACTTTGGTCAAATTTATGTCTAACCATTTTTTGGATGCTATTATAAATGAGATTGTTTTCTTAATTTCTCTTTTGTCTTTGTTTGTTGTTTTGTTGCTATTAGTGCATAGAAATACAACTGATTTTTGGATGCTGATTTTGTAACCTGCAACTTTACTGAATTTATTTATTAGTCTAACATAAATTGGTGGAGTCTTTATGGTTTTCTCTATATAAGATCATGTCATCTGCAAAAAATAATTTCCTTCCTTTACCATTTGTATAGCTTTTATTTCTTTTTCTTGCCTAATTGCTCTGGCTTAGACTTTCAGTACTGTATTTAAATGTCAGTCGTGAAAGTAGGCATCCTTTTTTTGTTCCCAATCTTAGAGGAAAAGCTTTTAGTTTTTCACAGTTGAGTATGATATTAACTATGGATTTGTTATATATGTCCTTAATTATGTTGAGCTACATTCCTCTTATGCCTAATTTGTTGAAATTTTTTATCATGAAAGGATGCTAAATTTTGCCAAATGCTTTTTCTGCATCTATCGATGTAATCATGATTTTTATTCTTCATTCTGCTAATGTGATTTATTGCATTTATTGATTTACATATGTTGAATCATCCTTATATCCCAGGGATAAATCCCATTTAATCATGGTGTATGATCCTTTTAATGTGCTATTGAATTCACTTTGTTAGCATTTTGTTGAGGGTTTTTGGATCTATGTTCATCAGGTATATTGGCCTGTAATTTTCTTTTCTTATAGAGTTTGTGTCTGGCATTGGTATCAGAGTAATATTAGTAAACTGATGTTCATCAGGTCTTACCAAACATTTATAGAATCCTTCTTAAACTTTTCCAAACAATCAAAAGGGAGGCCTTTCAAACTCATTTATGAGGCCAGCATTATCTTAATAATTCCTTGTTGAGAAACCTATTTATTCTTTGTCGAGAGGTTTTTGATTACTAACTCAACATTTTTACTCATTATTAGTTGGTTCAGACTTTCTATTTTTTCAGTCTATGGCTCAGTCTTAGTAGATTGCATGCTTCTAGGAATTTGTCCATTTCTTCTAGGTTATCCAGTTTCTTGATGTATAATTGTCCTTAGTAGTATCTTATGATTCTTTGTATTTCCATGGTATTAGTTGTAGTGTTTTCTCTTTCATTCATAATATTCATTTGAGTTCTCTCTCTCTTTTTCTTAGTCTAGCTAAAGATTTGTCAATTTTTTTTTATCTTTTCACAAAACCACCTCTTAGCTTCATTGATATTTTCTATTGTTTTTCTAATCTCTATTTATTTCTGTTCTTATCTTTGTTATTTTCTTCCTTCAAATAATCTTGGGCTTAGTTTGCTTTTTTTTTTTTTTCCTATTTTTTTGAGATATGGTATTGGGTTGTTTATTCGAGATCTTTCTTTGTTCTTAATGTAGGTGTATATTATCACTGTATACTTACCTTTTAGAACTGCTTTTGCTGCATACAATAAGTTTTGAGATGAATGTCTCCATTTTCAGTTATCTTAAAATTTTTTTGATTTCTCTTTTGACTTCTCCTTTGACCCACTGGTTTTGCAAAAGTGTGTTGTTGAATTTCCACATATTTGTGAATTTTCCTATTTTCCTCCTATTATTGATTCTAGTTTCATATCATTGTGGTTGGAAAATATATTCGATATGATTTCAATCTTCTTCAATTTAAGAGTTGTTTTGTGGCCTAACATATGATCAATACTGTAGAATATTCTGTGTGCACTTGAAAATGTATATACTGTTGCTGATGCTATGTATGTCTGTTAAGTACATTTGGGTCTACAATGTTGTTCAAGTCCCTTGTTTCCTTATTGGTTTTCTGTCTGGATGTTCTATCCACTGTACTAAAGTCTCCTACTATTATTGTATTGCTGTCTATTTCTCCTTTCAATTCTGCTAATACCTGTTGTAAATATTTAAGTGCTCCTCACAAGCTGTATTCTTAATCAAAGTTATTCTGCAAACAGAAAAATATGATTACAGTTTCTGGGAAACAGAACGATTTCTATCTAACCTCCTCTTTGAAGTAAAATTTCCTTCTATAATAGAGCTAGTTTCTAGTTCCACAACATTCCACAAATGTCTTTAGTTCACTGAATTATATATCTGATGGTTAATCTCAAAAGAGCATCTTTTTCCTACTATTAAAGAGAACGATTTTCCAAAGATCTTTAAAAAAGAAAAAGTACTAATCTAAACTGAGTTCTATATTAAGACAACCAGAATGTCTAGAGAAAAATTCTGTGAGTGAGAAATGCTACAGACCTTGGCTATTGCCTGGCTTGAGTCAGGAAATTCTGTGCAGATCACCACTTCAGAGGACAAAGCATCACCCACATGGTACTATTGACCATAATGTAAAAAATGTAAACCCAATTTTAATTATAAAGAAACAGTCAGACTAACGCAAATTGAAGAACATTCTGCAAAAAAAAAAAAAAAAAAAAAAAAAAGCCGATGTTAAAAAAGATGAAAATAAAGGGATATAGATAATTAAATAATGACTGAGAACTTCCAGATTAAAAGAGACTAAAGAAAAATAACAACTAAATGCAATATGTGGTGCTTTATTTGATCTTAGGTTTTTAAACAAAGGATGAAATCTAAATATGGACTGTATATTGGATAACAGTGCCATATTAGAGTTCAATTTCCTGAATATGATAACTCAAATTTATTGATGCAGGAGAATGCTCTATTCTTAGGAGATAAATATAGCAAGATATCAATAACTAACTCTCAAAAGGGGTGTGTGCATGTGTGTGTATGTGTATTTGTATAAATTGTATATATGTAAGTTAGAGGGAAAAATGGCAAAAAATAAGTTTATTTACTTGAACCAAAGTAGTTGCAGTTTTAATAGTAATAAATAAATGAGCAGTCTTAGATGTGTTGAAATTATGTGTTTTTTCAACTCATTTATTTGACAAATTGTTATTGAGTGTCCATCATACATCAAATGCTATGCCAGATTGAAAATACAGAGATCAATAAGTATTAATCCTTCCTTCAAGGAGCTCGCACATAGTTTAATGGAGATATTACTTTCTAGTTCACTTTATAGAACATCACTCTACACCATCCTTCTTTATAGTATGTTCTGTTGCAATATTAAATTATCACCTTTTTTTTCATAATGATACAAAATTCTGAGGATTAAAGGATGTGTTGGCTATGGTCAAATAGGTGCTCAGCATTTATTTCTATCCTTTCTATCCTTTTCCTTTTTATGAGCTTTTCCCTAGGGGAAGGAAAACTACAATCTTCATTCCTCAGATAGCCTTGTAGCTAGAACTATAAATGCAAATTAATTTCTGCCAATTAGTTGCACTCTCTGGGATCTGGAAGGCGGAAAAAATTAGACAGCAACTTCCTGTTAAATGGTGCTGGTGATCATGGCTATGGAAACACTGGCAGTTGGGTGTCTGGATTCAGCTTCCCAGTGTCTGGTCTTTGGCTTTCGTGGGTCAGGCGGCAATTACTGTGGCAGCATTGATTGCAGTGGTGGGGATTGGGACAGCAGCCACTTCCTGACTCCTGGATTGCAGCCATAATAATATATCCTTAAATTCATTAATTGAATAGTCACCTCCTGACTCCCTCTCCTCAATAATTTTGTAAGTTCCTAATGCCCTATATTATAACTACTACTGTCTTAAATAAATAGAGAGTATTTTATTTTCTGCACTTAAATTTGACTGATAAACATTTTTGTTTCTAGATATCACCCTGATCAATGGTTTCTTGGCCTCCTGAGCTTTATCTTAAAACAGAGTTTTGAGCCTACTGTTATGTAGGACATTAGATTAAATGGGCTTAATTTGATCTTCTTTTATCATCCATTGATTTCCAAAATATTTGGGGAAAAAAGCATAGAAGGGATGTGGTACTTCAAAGCCACTTTACATGTGAACATGATTTTATTAAGTATATATGTTATTTATAAATTATATTTCAATTTGTGAGATGACATTTTTTTCATCAACTATGATTTCAAAATTGGCAAGCTTTATTCTCAATGAAGGAAAAATGGAATCAGCTCATCTAATGATACAGAAAATTCTAAAATTCACAAATTGAAAAGAAAAGTAGATATAGTGATAAAATATTAACATCACTTGAAATAAATCACAAAAACTAACTACAACTTTAAAAACTTTAAGCAACATAGCAGAAGCTCTTTACTAGCACTGTTAGATTTACACAAAGGAAAAATAGCCTAGTGTGTTGGTAAGGATTACGATGCCTGTCTGGTGATCTCTACATCCAGACAAATAAGGTAAAATTTCCATTACTTAGCACCCAATCCCATAAAGCCATCAAATAGATAGGATGCACAATACCATCCACGATCTAGTGTGCATTTACCTATCCCCTGCTTCAACTTCCATGGCTCCCACCCACAACTCTTGCATTTTATACCCGCACAATATAAAAATACTATATTTCTCATGCCTTATTATATTTGTACTTTAGTTTATCTTACTTAGAATGGTCTATGCCTGTTTGTCAACTAGGCAAATTCCTAATTGGTCTTTAACTCTGAGCCCATATATGCATTTCCTCTCTGACACCTTCTCCAAGTAACTCCAGAGGAGTAAAGTAGCCCTTCACTGGACCTCCATTGCCCACATACCTTCCTCCATCCTGCCAATGACCAAAGTACATCACGATTTTTGTTTACCTATCTCTCCACTTAGTGTAAGCTTCTTGAAAGCAGGGACTGTGCTTTTTCTTTTTGATCTATTAAAAATTCTGCTACTTATTGAGTGTAGAGTGTGTAATAACAGAAAAAAATTAGATCAAGGTGCCCAAGGTCATAGAACTATAATAACTAGACAGGATTAGAGCCTAAGTCTGCTGATTCCAAAGCCTAGGTTGTGCTATCTTATTCAAAGAGTGAATGAATGAATGAATGAATGAAATTAGCATAACTCAAGGAGGGAAAATAGAATAATTAAATTTATTTTGTAGTTTTTCTTGACTTACATATTCCTTTATAAGCGAGAAAGTTAGAGGTATGTAGCCAAGTTAATATGAGTCATTTTAGGCATTAAATCCATTAATGAAAAAGGCAATACTGCAGGAACACAGAGTTTCTCATTTAACCTAAATGAAAGCTTGTATATCAGCTATTTAATAAAATTTACTTTCTCTAAAGAAAATTATTTATTAATTAGAAATGTTTGATTTTTCTATTGTGTTATTTATTAGTTTGTTTGTTTGTTTGAGACAGAGTCTCACTTTGTTGCCCAGGCTAGAGTGAGTGCCATGGCATCGGCCTAGCTCACAGCAACCTCAAACTCCTGGGCTCAAGTGATCCTCCTGCCTCAGCCTCCCGAGTAGCTGGGACTACAGGAGTGAGCCACTATGCCTGGCTAATTTTTTGTTTCTATTTTTAGTTGACTGGCTAATGTTTTTTTCTATTTTTACTAGTGATGGGGTCTTGCTCTTGCTCGGGCTGGTTTTGAACTCCTGACCTCAAGCGATCCTCCACCTCAGCCTCCCAGAGTGCTAGGATTACAGGCGTGAGCCACCATGCCCTGCCCCTTTATTAGTTTTTTGAATAAACTTTATTGATTGTAATTTGGTATACCATAAAAAGAAAATAAAATACCTAGGAATATATTTAAGGAGGTGAAAGACCTCTACAGGGAGAACTGTGAAACACTGAGGAAGGGAATAGCAGAGGACATAAACAGGTGGAAAACAACACCATGCTCATGAGTTGACAGAATCATCATTGTTAAAATGTCTATACTACCCACAGAGATCTACAGATTCAATGCAACCCCTATTAAAATACCAACATCATTTTTTGCAGATCTAGAAAAAATAATTCTGCACTTCATATGGAACCAGAGAAGACCCCGTATAGCAAAAGCAATCTTAAGCAAAAAGAACACATTGAGAGACATCGATTTGCCAGACTTCAGGCTATTCTGCAACACTATAGTAACTAAAACAGCATGGTACTGGCACAAGAACAGAGACATAGACCAATGGAACAGAACTGAGAACCCAGTTATAAAACCATCCTTATATAACTACCTAATCTTTGACAAAGCAGACAAAAATATACACTGGGAAAAGAATCCTTAGTCAATAAATGGTGCTGAGAAAATTG
Organism: Propithecus coquereli; assembly: GCF_000956105.1. Lineage (NCBI taxonomy): Eukaryota > Metazoa > Chordata > Mammalia > Primates > Indriidae > Propithecus > Propithecus coquereli. The sequence continues at coordinate 2,893,957 of NW_012153062.1, forward strand.
GATAGACACATGTGTAACATTGAAACAGGATCTGCATCTTTCACCTCTCACAAAAATCAACTCATGGTGGATAACAGACTTAAACCTATGGCATGAAACTATAATCATTCTAGAAGAAAATGTTAGAAAAACTCTTATAGACATCAGCCTAGGCAAAGAATTTATGAAGAAGACCCCAAAGGCAATCACAGCAACAACAAAAATAAATAAATGGGACCCAATCAGATTAAAAAGCTCTGCATAGCCAAGGAAATTATCATGAGAGCAAACAGACAACCTATAGAATGGGAGAAAATATTAGCATGTTACACATCCTATAAAGGGCTGATAAACTACAATCTATATAGAACTCAGGAAAATCAACAAGAAAAAAAATCAAACAACCCTATCAAAAAGTGGGCAAAGAACATGAACAGAAACTTTTCAAAAGAAGACAAACTAATGGCCAAACATATGAAAAAATGCTCAACATCTCTAACCATCAGGGAAATGCAAATCAAAACCACAATGAGATATCACTTATCTCCAGTGAGAATGGCATTTATCAAAAAGTCCCGAAACAGTAAATGTTGGCATGGATGTAGAGAGATAGAAACACTCATACACTGTTGGTGAGACAGCAAACTAGCACAACCTTATGGAAAGCAATATGGAGACACCTCAAAGAGATACAAGTAGAACTACCATTTGATCCAGCAATCCCATTACTGGGCATCTACCCAAAAGAACAAAAGACATTCCATAAAAAAAGACATCTGCACTAGAATGTTTATAGCAGAACAATTCACAATTGCAAAGATATGGAAATAACACAAGTGCCCGTCAATACATGAGTAGATTAATAAAATGTGGTGTATGTATACCATGGAGTACTATTCAGCTACAAGAAACAATGGTGATCTAGCACCTCTTGTATTATCCCGGATAGAGCTGGAACCCATTCTACTAAGTGAAGCATCACAAGAATGGAAAAACAAGCACCACATGTACTCATCATCAAATTGGTATTAACTGATTAACACTTAAGTGTACATATAGTAATAGCATTCATCATGTGTCAGGCAGGTGGGAGAGGGGAGCACAGGATGGGTATATACACACCTAATGGGTGCAATGAGCACCGTCTGGGGGATGGACATGCTTGAAGCTTTGACTCAGGTGGGGCAAAGGCAATATACATAACCTAAACAGTTGTACCCCCCTAATACGCTGAAATAAAAAAAAAAATTTAAAAAAAACTCATTTTAACTATATGGTTTGATGAGTTTTCACAAATATATACACAATATTAACCATTACAATTAAAATATAAAATATTTCTGTCATCTCACAAGTTCCTCCTTGCCCTCTTTGTAGTTAATCTTCTACAAACTCTGATTTACTTTCTACCAATATTGATTAGTTTTGTTCCAAAATTTCATACAAATGGAATGTACAGTATTTACTCTTTTTCTCCAGTTTATTTCACTCAGAATAGTGCTTTGGAGATTCACCCACGTTGTTGCATGTTTGAGTAGTTCATTCCTTTAGCGCTGAGTACTATCATTGTATTGATATAACATAACACAATTTGTTTATCTTTCGTTAGTTGATACACCTCTGGTTTCCTTTCTAGCCTGTGGTCATTATGAACAATTGTTCCAAATGAAGAAGATATCTATGACCATTTGTGTTAAAATCTTTGTGAGGTAAGTGTTTTCATTTCTTTTGGGTAAATAATGAAGAGCAAAATTTCTGAGTCATATGGTAAGTGTATGTTTAACTTTATAAGTTACTGCTAAACAAATTTCCAAAGTGGTTGTACCGTATTATATTCACATTCACAATGTGTGAGAGTTCCAGTTCTTTTTTTTTTTAAATTGGAACTTTTTATTTAAGTTTTCATATTAAATTATCAGAAACAGCACATCGTTCAGAAACACCTTCTACTAAAACTTCCTGAGTAGGTTAAGGCATTTTACACTAGGCTCTTATAACACCATGTGTCATTAGTTTGGTATACATCAGAGTTGCATTTCAACTTTTGTTTTTATTATATGATTATTTTCATTAGCAGATGATAGGCCTGTTAGGTCCAGGAGGTTGTGTGTTATAGTGGCAATAGCATAAAATTTAACAACGGATAGGCCTTAATCCAAGACTGGGATTTTCAATTTTTTTTTTCTTTTTTCTTTTTTTTTATTTATTATTCCAGGGTTTTGTGAGGGTACAAACATTACAGTTACACTTTATGTCTTTGCCTCACCCAAATGCAGGTTAAAGGCATGCCCTTCCCTCCCTTTAGTGCTCCCCGTGTCTTTTAGTTGTAGATTTGCCCCCCATCCCCCTAATCCCTAGAGAGTATTTCTGCCATGTGATCAACCTAGTGTTGATCAGTTAGTACCAATTTGATGGTGAGTACAAATGGATCCCGTTCTTCTGCTCTTTTGGCGCCCCACTTTGGATAATGGGCTTAAGTTTAATCCAGGAAAGTATAAGAGGTGCTAGATCACTGTCGTTTCTTATAATTGAGTAATATTCCATTGTAAACATATACCAAATTTTAATAATCCACTCATGGATTGACGGGCACTTGGGTTGTTTCCACATTCTTGCAATAGTGAATTGTGCTGCCATAAACATTCGGGTGCAGAGATGTCTTTATCGTAGAATGTTTTGTGCTCAGAGTTCCAGTTCTTTATGCTATTGTCATACGTTTTACTTTTCCATATGCTATAAATCCCATAAAACATTAGTAGTCTTGCTCTAACTGCTTAATTATGTTTTTTAAAAAATTAAGAAAAAAGAAAGCATATCCTTTTTGTTTTCTTAAATATTTACCATTTCCAGGACTCTTCATTCATTTTTTACAGATCCATGCTGCCATCTTATATCATTTTTTCCCACTTGAAAAACTTCACAATGTTTATAGTTCGAATCTGTTAGTAATTAAATTATCTTAGATTTTCTTTAACTGAAATATCGCTATTTCATCTTCATTTCTGATGGATATTTTCACTATAAGTAAAATTTTAGATGGCTAGGTTTTTTTCTTTCAGAACTTTAATTCTCCTGTTTCATTGTCTTCTGGTTTGCATTATAGCTAATGAAAAGTCAAGAACCACCATTGGAATATGGAATTTTTGTTCCATTGTGTATGTGCTGTTTGAAAATATTTTTTTATTACTGTTTTTTAGTAATTTTATCATGATGTCTTAGTGTGTATTTCTTTGTAGTTATCTTGCATGGTATTCTTTGGAGCTTCTTGGATCTGCAAATTTGTAGTTTTTATCATATTTGTAAACTTTAGGGTCATTATTTATTTAATATTTTTTCTGCACACCTCCACCTCTTTCTGGGATTGCATTTCACGTATGTCCGATGCCTTGACATTCTCTCAGAGTTCATGACTCTCCGTTTGAAAATTTTCAGCCTTTTTTTTCTCTTTGTATGCTTAGGTTTGAATAGTTTCTACTGCTACATAATCAAGTTCAGTAATCTTTTCTTCCACAATGCTTAAGTATTTGGTAAGCCCATCCAGTGAATTTGTCGCTGAAAACAAATTCATTTCTCATCTGTAGAATTTCCTGTTTTAAAATGTTTCCTTTCTTTCCTCATTATTTTCACATTTTCCCTCAAATCTGTGAGAATATTAATAATAGCTGTTTTAGATTCCTTGTTAGCTAATTGCAGTATCTTTCTCACTTCTGAATCCGTTTCAATTCACTGAATTTTCTTCTGGCTATGAGTCATATTTTTCTGCTTCTTTGTATGGCATGTATTAATAAGTTTTGATAGGATGCTAGACATCATAAATGTTATTTTGTTGCATGTCTGGATTTTGTTTCCTCTTTTTAAGAGTGTTGAATTAATAGCATTTAATAGACAGTTCACTTACATGAGTCAGCGTGATCCTTTTTAAGTTCATTTTTAAGTTTTGTTAGGGTAGGTCTAGGGCAGCATTTACTCTAGGCCTGGTTTAGTCCTACTTTTAAGGAATGATACTTCCAGATTTTCTATCGAATGCTTCAGGTGTTCAAAGAGATCTTTCTACTAAACTAGCAGAGTTTGAACATTTCTCAGCCCTGTTTGAGGTCTGAGGATTTCATTTTCTTACAGTGCCTATAGTCTTTGTTTATTTTGGCATAATTTCATCATGTGCACATGTAGTTTAATATTCAAAGACACACCAGATTCTTATGTAAATTCCTGGAACTCCTAACTCTGGGCAACTCTTTCCTCTCCAGTACTATGCCCCCCTAATTCTAGCTGTTTCAGCCTCCCTCAACTATGATCTCTGCCTCCATAATTCAGTGATACCTCTGTGCTCTGTTTGGGTTCACCTTTCTTTTGCCACAGTATGGAAAGTGCCTCCTAGGCAGAAATCTAGGACAACTGTAGGGATAATCTCATTTGTTTCCTTTTTCTTAGGGATCTCAGTCCTGCTCTGCCTGTTTTCCAATGTTTGAAAACAGTTATTCAACATATTTTGCCCATTCTTCTAGTTTTCTCTGTGGGGGTCGAGGGTTGGTAGCAGGGTTGGTAATTCAAGTACCAGATATTCTGTCATGGCCAGACATGGAAGTAATTGAAATTTTTAAAGAGAACATTTTAGGAATTTGAAAAATAAAAAAGCCTTTTGGAATAAGTTTCATTAAGTCCAATTTCCTTCACCTTATAGAACTCAATGAGAATTCATATTCAGAATGATAATTCAAAAAAACTGTAATATGCTAAATTATTAAATAATCTACATTAAGAACATTATAGTTATTCTTAAGAATGAAGAAAATCACATTAATAAAATTTTGTGAGGGCCGAAATAATCACTTTTTGGTTATTTCAATTCACTTGAAAATTATATTCATATGCCCATTTCATTACCTAAGTATTCTAGTAAATTAAATATTTTATTGCATTATATTTTTATTATAATTTTTATCATTTGTGTTTTTTATTCTTAACATGTGTACATTTAATTTAATTTTTACCCAGGGCTATGTGTGAATGTTTAAGTATATTTTTCATGTCTTTGGTAAGTTGTTTTTGGGACAAATTCTGATTTATCTTTCTGCATAGCAGGGCAAGAAGCACCATTAAAAAGAGTCTCATTTATTTCCCCAAGTAAATAATTGTCCATGGTGAGTTTCCTGAAAAAGAGTTGTACCTGGACATGAGAAAGAAGAAAGCTCAAATCATGCCAAAGTGAAAAATTGAATTGTGCCTGAGTAGGCTAAAATGGCCTTCTCAGACCTCAATACAGCACTTGGCCTACTTTTTTCTTAAGATTTTGTTCCTGGCTCCCAGTTTGTCATTTCTGTAATGGGCTTTTAAATGACTTTTTTCTTTGGGAAGGTAGCATTTATCATGATGTGGTGGAAAGAGCCCTGGGATGGGACTTTGGAGAACTGGGTTACAGTCTTGCTGATTCTATGCTGCTATGAGCTGTGTGATAAAACTATTTACCTTGTCTGAGGTTTGGAAGGGAACAGGAATTTTTTTCATTGTTGTTGTTTTTTTTTTTTTTTTTGGCTTGTTTGTTTTAGCAGTGCCTTTTAAGCTGGAGACTACGGTATCTAAAATAACACTCTGAAAATTCAATGTCCAAAATAGATGAATGTGGATCTTCACTGGTTGATGGGAAAGCTGAAGTTTCTCCATACCACCCTTTCCTCCTGGCTCCTGAGGGTGCCTAAAGGCAGCCCAGGGCTCCCGTAAGAAAAGTTAAAAAACCCATGGGATGACAGGAACTACCTTCCAGTTATACCTTCTCTTGATTTCAAATCTGCATGACATTTGCTCTACTCCATTCTTTTCAACCACAAGAGTCCAGAGGACAGTTATTTTCTCTACTGAAGCATATGTTCTGATGCTGGAGTATAGGTATCATAGTATATAAAAATAAAAGACTCGTGTAGTCTTGTCCCTATCTCCTCATAGCTGAAGGATCCTGGAAAAGAAAGTTTACCTCTCTGAACCTCAGGTTCCTTTCTGAAAACTGGGGATATGAATGACATTCACTTCATAATTAAAATATTATATGAACATGCTTGGTAAACCATCCAATGCCATTCAAATGTTGGCTCTAATTAACAAGTAGGAACACAGATTATGAGATGGAGGGAGAAAATATGAGAAGATGATCAGGAGCATTAATTATTGAGCTGGGGATTGTTGAGTGGAGAGAGTCTTTGGGATACTTCTGGAAAGACACTAGGAACTGGAAAAAAATGGACTAGCATTGTTGATAAAAGCAATGCTTTGGACCAGACGGTTAGAGTGTGGATCTTGTTACTAGCAATGTGACTTCCATGAACCCCACCTTCCTCATTTAGAAAGTGAAGAAACTTAGAGAGTTATAATAAGGATTAAGTGAGTTAACATAACTGAGATTATTTTAAAATACCCAGCAAATACTAGTTATTATTTGGTATCTTATAAAGCATTAAATATCATTTATCATAACTATAAAATGATCTTTCTCTGAATTTTAAGTAAACGAAAAGTGACATTCTACCACCAAGATCTACCATTCTAAAAATAACTTTGTAAAATGATGCTTCTAAGAGATACCTACAGGTCTTTTCAAAACACATGTTTCCATTACCAATTTTCTTTTTCGAAAGGATTTTTTTTCATTAACTAATTGATATCAAAAACACTGTAACAGACATAGTTCACTGTTTTTTAATTGTCTTAAAGATCCAGTGACACAAATTTATTATCCTTTTAAATATACAGAACATTACCTATAACAAAACACCCTTCCAAAGAAGCTTCAAATATTTCCTTAAAAACTTAAAAAAGCTTTAAAAAACAAATATTTTCTTTAAAAAAACAAATATTCACCTTAATCACTAAAATAATACAGTGGGCATCTGTGTCCCTTAAGTGACAAGGATAAGTTTCCATAGAGGTGATGTGCTTGAAAAGACCTTCTCAGTAAGAACTGCCTCTCAGCCTGGCTGCCCTGATGTTTGCCACCCACTTTTCAGCTCAGCTAAGGAATTCTCTTCACTGGGGGGAGGCTTGCTTTGGCAAAGGGATTAGTCTGCCTGACAGGTAATGTATTAGAACTCACCCTCCCTTAAAAACACAGCATCCTGAGGAAACAAGTAGAATGCAGATATAATAACTTCACATGCACTAAAAGGGAATGTAAAAAAATTAAGAGCCTGGTGCTACCTGACCCTAGGGAGAGAGCAGACCTGTAGTTCATTCCCTAATCTTCACTTCTCAGCTTCTTCACAGAGTGACATTCATGTAGAATGAAGAATTAACCTCAACTCATAAGCTGAGCCTGACTGGTTTGAGCTCAATCTCATCCCCTTAATTGGTTCAGGAATGGGAATATGAACTAAATCTCATGAATAAGACAAAAGGAAAGGTTTGCTAGCATCTTCAGAGATAGTTTCCCTTTTTGCTACAAAGAGATCCATCTCTCTTTGGCACAAGTGGGTTCCATTGCTACTGGTATCCACCCAGCTTCCATATTGGAAGAAGCTAAATTGGTTTGAGATTATTTTATTTTACTTACAGACCAAAGTGGACTAACATATGCAAAGTACATTACATAGAACTCTTTGTACTTCAGGTTACTAGGTTCTTACAGTAAGAGGGATTCCAAAAGGGAAAACAATATGCTATAATGAAATGTTAGAATAGAGTCAAACAAACTTGGATGTCAGTCTTGACACCACCACTGAAAAACTCTGTGACCTTGGGCAAATTACTAAACATCTCTGTCTGTTTCCTCATCTATAAGATAACTCCCCTGTCTACTCAAATGAAGATATGTGTGCTTTACCAAAAATAAGGAATTCTTATTAAAGAAGAAGTGCAGAGTAATGCAGGAAAATTTTATCTTTTCATCCTTTTCTTAGAAAGAGTTATCTTTGCCCATGTTTTCAATTAGAAACACTCAGAAATTTCTATTAAGTAAATATCTGTACACAATGCACTAATTTAAATGTATTTCTAGTAGAACAAAAGTTTGCAAAGGGGCAAGGTGATTTTGAATGGAGTGCTGAAGGCACAATACTATCTAAATTACGTTGTATGAGAAAGTAAAGGATATTTCAGACAAAATAAATCATGTTGGTACATTTCAATCCTTCTCTATAATTAACATTCAAGAGGACTTCATTAAGTGATTATGTTATCCCTGTGAAATATTACTTAGTTAAAAATATAACTCTGAAACTGCAATACATAACCTGAATGCTTTGGGCAGATGGAATTACTTTCCTCTAGGACTCCAAAGTACTTGGCAAACATCTCTTCACTTCTATTTTGCCTCTGTGAGTCAGGTCAGGATTTTTGTTCGATGGTTGAGAAAATTAGGACCCATGGAGTATTTGGGAGACTTGGTCATGAAAACCCACAGTACTTTCGACACTGAAAGGGGGAAGATTATACAAAGTTATTTCCCATCCATTTCTTCCCAATCTACCTTCCTGTGCTCAGCATGAGTGTTACATAATTAGGTAGGTACAACAAAGTACCTTTCTAAAGTATCTGAGTTTGGATTCTGCTATGAGCTGAATCACGTCCCACTAAAAATTTTATGTCAAAGTTCTAACCCCTAGAACTTCAGAATATGATTATTTGGAGATAAGGCCTTCAAAGAGGTAATTCAGCTAAAATGAGGTCATTAAGGTGGGCTCAAATCCAATATGACTGGTGTCCTTAGAGATTAGGGCACAGAGATGCACAGAGGCGAAGACCACGTGAAGACACAGGGAGAAGACGGGCATCTATAGACCAAGAGGAAAGGCCTCAGAAGAAAACAACCCTCCTGACACCTGGATTTCTGACTTCTTGTTTCCAGAACTGTGAGGAAATAAATTTCTTTTGTTTAAGCTATCCAGTCTGTGGTACTTTGTTTAGCAAGTCCTAGCAAACTAATACAGATCCTATGGGAGTTTGGATCCTGATCAGAAACAATTGTATATTGCAAATCCTTCCTTCTCCCTGGATTCTCATCATCTGGAGGAGTAATTCCTACATCCTCATAACTGCTATGGCTCAGGCAGGAAGCCAGGGTTCTCCTTTTTACAGCTCAATGAGACCTAAAGCTCTGAATTCACCAAACCTATGTCAGGACAACTCTTGTCATGCTGTCCCCAGCACCAACTCAGGCTGTACTTTGTGACTTGCAATTGTAGGAAGTCCTAGTGACCTGGGTTCCAATACAGGACCTGTCACTAATGAACCAAATGATGAGGGCAAGTCAGGGCACAATTAGGTCTCAGTTTCTTTATCTGAACAAGGAGTGAGATAGTTTTGGCAGGACAGGGATGGCTTAAGGTCCATTATGGCTCTTAAAATTTTATTCTAATACAAATGTAATAATCATTTAAGGGGAAAAAAATTTAGCAAAATATAGTCCATGATCCAAATCCACCCACTGCCTCCTTTTGTACAATCCATGAGCTAAGGATAGTTTTACATTTTTATATAGTTTAAAAAAAGATAAAAAGAAGAATACTATTGATATCAAGTGCTTTACAATATGTTATGAACTCTTCTAAATATTTGCATTTATGAACTTCTTTAATCTTTACAACTTCGTGACATAGATACTCCGATTCATTTTATAAATGAGCAAGCTGAAGTAAGCAAAGACCACATAGCTAGTGACTTTCAGTTCTGCTGAAATTCATACCAAGGAGTCTTACTCCAGAGCCTATGTCCTCAACCTGGCTCCCCATGTTGCAAAAATCCAGCACCATCAGGATAGTACAAAAGTGACAAAGAGAGGCTCAGACAACAATTTCTGGTGTGTTCCCTGGGGGAAAATAATCACTGTTTCGAAGAACCAAAGGAAGGCTTTGTGGGAGAGTGAAACCCCATTTCTACCACGATGATGGGGGACACTAGTTTGAAACACAATTAAGTGAAATGTTATTCCCAAAAGGAGCCCATTCTTCTCAATAGTATACCTATATTACCAAAAACAGTTGTATTCAACTATTATTATATTAACTAAGTTATATTGATTAATAATATTCAAGTATCATTACAGTACTTTTAAAATTTGTGGACATTTGTTTTCTTTCTTTTATATAAGTACCTTCATTTTGCCTATTGGCCCACAAAACCTAAAGTACTTACTATTTGCTCCTTTACAGAAAAAGTATGCTGACCCTTGTTCGAATATTAAAGTGTAAAAATAAATTTGGGTGATTGGAAAGATGATTGTAACCATTAATATTAACCTCTCTCTCCTTTATTAGCAAGTTATTGTCAGTAAAATTAGATATACTTCAGTCATTATGATGCTAATTGTATTTTAAATTTTAGTACATTAGTTTAAGTTTAAGAAACAATAATTGTTTGAATGGCAGAAATAAAAACGTCTTTTGAATGAAGACAAAATAGATTAGGTGAGTGTGCAAAGAATACTGTTTTAATCAGATATTCATATTTTGTTCTGTGGGTATGGGTAATGGAATGACAACCGATAACATTCCACAGACAAAAGTTAAAAACAAGGTAAACTGTAAGGCAAGATGCTACAGACCCAAGGTAGATATGCTGCCCACATCCTCTGTTTAGACTCCATTAGCTTACTGCTTTGCTTATTCATCTATCTGGACACCCTATATGAATGAAAACTTCCCCACGACACATACTGTTGATTCTCAGGGAAAATATTGCCAGGGACAGGTTCAAGGTGACGGATTAGAGACATCGGACACTGGCCCTCTCCAGAAAGGACAAAATTGAGAATAGATAATCACACCTCAAATAGAACATCTAGAAGAGAACACTGGATTCCACCGAGAAGTCACAGGGAACACGGGAAGCACAGACAGAGAAGAAAGCCGGTGGCCAGCTCTGCCGAGATTGGCTGAGAGCCCTGGGGATGCCCCCTTGCGGAGAAACGCAAGCAAGAGACCCTCCCAGTCCACATCTCCCCCATGACTCTGCAGGCCTAAGCACAGGAGGACTCCTCTACCCCACACGAGCCCTGAGACTAACGTGGGTGGTAATCTGGGCATTGCATCAGGCAGGGACTTAGCTGGATCACACCCCCAGGACATAAGTGGCTGCAGCAGAGCACCATTGTGAGAGCCCAGCCCGCACTGGACAGATCCTCTCTGGGAGCCACAGCCCCATATCACCATATCACATCCCAGGAGCCCCCACCGACATTCTTTAGTGTCCCCCTGGAGGGCTACAGTGGCACAGCATTAGCTGGACCCAAAGGTGCTGTGGGGTGCCCAGTACTTTAGCTCACACAGAGTACTACTCCCTAGGGAAAGGATGGTGCAGCACACTAGGGAGGCGGCCCCTGTGACAAAGGGAACCAAAGTGAGCGCTTTCCAGAGCCCAGAGCTCCCTGTGTGAGGCTATGAGAAGTGACCCTGCCCTCAGCAGCAGCGCGGACTCCGTGCTCAGGCTCCCAATTAGAGTATGGGATCCCCTCCCTTCCTGCACACACTGCCGCAGCAGCTGCAGCCACCGGGAGCCCAGGCGGACCAGCCTGAGAGCTGACTATCTAAGGCTGGGCACAGAGCCCCCGTCCCCACGGGTGGAGCAGCCTCTGTGCTCAGGTGTGTCCCCCAACCCCTGCACGTTGCCAGAGGCTAGCTGCAGGGCTGCCTGTCTGGGGCTGTCAGTGGTGACCCAGCTCCAGCCCGCAACATGGTCTCTGTGCTCAGGCCTGCACACAGAGGACAGGATCCCCACTGTCACCACTACCTCACAATACTGCAGTCACTGCTGCAACCAGGAACTGCAGAAGGGCTACCCAGAACCTGAGAGCTCCCTGTTTTTGGCTGTGAGTGCCAATCCTCCCCCCAACACAAGGAACATACCTCTGCTCTCTAGAGCACATCTGGAATACAGACTCACCATGTACAACACTGAGACCATCGTTCCTGCCAGAGATGAAGTTCGCACTCCCCAGAGCCTGAGAGCTGTCTGCAGGGGACTGCTGATAGCAACCCTACTCACACCAGCAGCAGGACCACTGCACTCCAGCACGAGCTCTAGAGTCACCACTGCAGATCACCTCATCCTGCCTGCTACCGCTCTAGCCCCTGCATACCACCAACCACACACCTAAGGTAAGACACACTGAACTTGGGCACCATATCTCCAGAGCCCTAGCATGCCACCTAAGGACCTGGAGGTCACTCTACCCATTCCACCACCTCTGGCATCTGTGCTCTCCCTCCACCCCTGGGAACCTGAAGACAGGCCCACCCAGCCTGCCACCAATACTATCACTGCCAACCAACCACATGTCTCACCTAGGAGCCTTGGGATCAGCCTGCCCCGCCTATTGCAGCTGCCACCAACACCGGCATGCACCACTTGGGACCCAGAGGTTCATCCCACCACTGGCACTGCCATTCCCCATGGTACATCAGCTGCCCAGGGGCCTGAGAACCCACCGACCTGCCCAGCCCACCACTACCATTACTGGCATCCAAACAAGCCACCTGGAGGCCCAAGAATAGGCCCACCTGGACCCACTAACACCAATGCCAGTATACACTGTCATGGGGCCGAAGGACAGGCATGCTCAGTCCACCGCTGGCACCACTGGGGCCCAAAGACTGGCCCACCTCTCATCCCTGTCTCCAGAAAAACTTCACCACCACCTCCACTAACAGCTTTATTCTAAGCCACTAAGGAAATCACAGATACCACTGACACCATTTATAGCCAGAGAAATCATACAGAGATTACACTACTTGTACACATCCAGAATCCAAGCCAAAAAAGCCCTACTCAACAAACATCATAGATATATCTTCATGAAAAAGTCCTCCCCTACAAAAGCAAATTCAAAAAATTGGAAGAACCAACTATTACACCAGATGCAGAGATATTGATGTGAGGATACAAGAAACATGAAAAAGCAAGGAAATATGACACCTCCAAAGGAACACAGTAATTCTCTGATCAAAAAGAAATCTATGAAATCCCAGAAAAAGAATTTAAAATATTGATTTTAAAGAAGCTCAGTGAGATAGATACAACAGAATGCTGAAAAATAATGCAAAGAAATCAGAAAAAATATTTAAGGTATGAGGGGGAAATTTACCAAAGAAATAGATTTCATAAAAAGGAACCCAGCAGAAATCCTAGAACTAATGAATTCATTGCATGAGCTACAAAATACATTCAAAAGCTTCAATAGACTAGATCAAGCAGAAGAAAGAATCTCACAACTGGAAGACAGGTTTTTTGAAATAACCCAGTCAGACTAAAATAAAGAAAAAAGAATAAAAAATAATTAACAAAGCTTTCATAATATATGGGACACCATAAAGCAACAAAATACACAAACTATCACTATTCCAGAAGGTGAAGAGAGAATGGAAGGGTTCTAAAACCTATTTAACAAAATAATAGATGAAAACTTCCCAAATCTAGCCTGAGATTTAGGCATCCAGATATAGAAGGCCCAGTGATCCCTAAACAGATACAATGCAAAAAGATTGTCTCCGTAGCACATTATAGTCAAACTGTCTAAAGTCAAAGACAAAGAGAAAATTCTAAAAACAGCAAGATCCAGTCAACTATAAAAGAATCCTCACCAGACTAACAGTGGATTCTCAGCAGAAACCTACAGGCCAGGAGAGAATGGGATAATATACTCAAAGTACTGAAAGAGAAAAACTGCTACCCATGGATACTATATGCAGCAAAATTATCCTCCATAAATGAAGGTGAAGTAAAATCTTTCTCAGACAAGCAAAAGTTGAGGAAATTTTATCCCTGTTAGACCAGCCCTACAAGAAATGCTCAAGGGAGTCCCTAACCTGGAAGCAAAAGGAAGATAATTAACATCGTGAAAACACACAAAAGTATAAAACTCACTGGTAAAGCACACACACAAATGAGGAAGAGAAAACCCCCAATGGTATCACAGAAAGTCACCAAACCACAAGGATAAACAATAAGAGTAAAAGAAAGGAACAAAGAATATACAAAACAACCAGAAAAAAATTAACAATATGACAGGAACAAAACTTCACAGATCAGTAGTAACTTGAATATAAATGGATTAAATTCTCCACTTAAAAGATATAGACTGGTTGAATGGATAACACGATCCAACTATACGCTGCCTCTAAGAAACATACTTTACCTGTGAAGATACACATAGGCTGAAAGTAAAGAGATGGGAAAAAGATATTCTATGCAAATACAAACCAAAAGCAAAAACTGGATTCAGAATTTTTATAAACTATACTATTTTAGAGACTCTCCTCTTGCCATTTTCAGCATTGTGCATGAAACGACGAAAAAGAGAGTTTCTGGCCAAGTTAAAAGCCAGGGTGTTCTACCATCTCTTCTAACTCGTCATGGGTAAAACTCGGTTCTAGCACCTTGCCAAACTAATAACTCTACCTCCTGTCTTATGTATTTCTAAAATTATTAGTAAAATCTTCTCCAGATATAAAACCTCATGGTCTTTTATTCTTTTTCTCCTGTGCCCTCAGCAACTAATCAGTCAACTAAAATCATAAATATTTATCATGGACCTACTACAGGTTTTATTAACTTCTAAGTGCTTCTCACATATTATATCTAATTCTCATGGTAATCTTGCAAAGTGGTTTTTAAAATTTAATTGATTAAAAGATCTTAGTCTCAGAGAGATTAAATAAATTACTTGTATGTATCTATTATACTAAGTACTAGACTCCAGATTAAAATTCAGTATGTCTGATTTCAAAGCTTTGATCTTCCCAAGTATTGCTGAGTTTTTCCTTCACACAGACCCCTGTATCGTTTTGTTGCTTTCCATTCTCAATGCACCCACTAGCTAGCTCAGGTGCCTGTCATTCATGCCCTCTCACCAGCTTCTTGGACTCCAGTTCTTCCTATTCAACCATCTGCCCACTCCCACCTCATTGGTCTTTCATGAGTATGAATGGGAGAGTGATCTCTTCAAAAAGTTCCCTGACTGGCTCACAGGACAAGATCTCTCCTTTTGGCACTTTACAGGATATATTCTCTGTAAACTAATATTGTTCTTGCCATGTTTATTCTTGTACGATAATTTTTGCACCTTTTTTCTTATTAGAGCCAAAGATTTTAGCAGGCAGGAATTTAGACCCAATAAATATTACTGAATATATATTCTAATTTTATTCTATATTAATTCTATTCTAATTTTTCTGCCCCCTAAAAGAATTTGAATGATTGTTTCCTTCTTTCTGTCTTTTTTCCTGTCTAAGTAGTTATTTTCCCCTTCCTGAAAGTCAAAAAGGTATTAAAGAAAATGTAATAGCAGAAGGACCTTATCATGAGAAAACTTTTTTATAAATGTGTGTTTGCCTGGCATGAGAAGACAATTCTTCCTCTCCTAGGGAGACCCGTGCATCATGTTGAATAGCATTCAAACGACTATCTTTGCTAAATCTCCCATCTTATTGCGTCTTTGTTAAAGTCAGGGCACCAGGGAGTTCAAGGTGAGATTTTACAGACATGTAAAATCATGTCTGTAAGCAACACTCCATCCCCTCTTGTATTTTCAAAGATCGCTTTATATTGTCTACACATCTCAAAATACCACTGCCCTTCTTTGCTGTGGCATTGCACTATGAACTCCTATTCAATTTGTTATCCGCCATCCTCCCCAAATCTCATTCAGCGTGACAGCTTCCTGAGTAATACCCCCATAATTTGAATCTGTGCCGAGAGTTATTTTCTCTCAGGTGCATATATTATCTCACATAGCTTTATATTAAACCTCATCTCACTTTTGTTCTACCAGCGCCCTGAATTATCTATATCCTGCTGGGTTTGTAATAAGTCATCTTCTTTATCTCCCCTACCTGCAAGCTTTGTGCTATTTGCAAATTTGGTGAATATCACGTTAACCTTCTTTTCAAGGTGAAAGGTTCAGACGGTAATGGTGGGCTCAGGCCATGCCCTGATGGAGCACACAGGACCCACATCGCAGTCCTGTGCTACCCAGGTGATCACTGCTCTTTGTATCTTCTTTGTAAGCCCTCCCAGCTTATCCACCAACTCTCATTATTCTCCAGATAAGACTCCTCTAATCTCTTAGTGTATTACGTGTGAGCGGGGGTCAAGTGCCCCGGGAAAAATAGAAAAGCGTCAGGATTATTGTAAGCAACGGAGTGGGAAAGGGCACAGTGGGGTCCAATGTCCAGACTTTTTCTTAACCTCTCGAATGCAGGTATTATAAGAACACAGATGTTTAGTTAAGAGCTGAAGGCTGCTTTCTTCTCGGCTTCAGGTGTCGGGTGTTTTAACCCTACTCTTGTGCTTTTCTAACCCAATGTCTGTACTTTCTTCTCTTAAAGTCCATCATGGGATTTACTTGCAGCTAAATGCTTATTTATGCATCATTCCCAAATCAAAGGTGTACACTTGTCTGAGTTCACCACTGTATGTCAGGTTTATCTCAGAATGTTTATTAAATTATCAAATGCAATTCAAATACTCTTCCCCTGTGTGTTTGGACTCTAAAGTAGGTGGCAGCTGATGTGCAATTCTGAATTCCTTGAGTGGGAAGCAGAGCTCTTACCCTGGATCGGCGGCTGGAAGAGTAAAAGACAGTGGGCTGAGATTGGGTGTCGCTGTGGCCTCATTTCATTTTATCATCTTTATTCTTGCTTCTTCTCTGCCATGGGGGAGCTTGGTATAGTTGGTCATTAACATGGATTTGGTTGTGTTTTTAATCTGTATGGATTGATTTTTAATCTGTATGGATTTTTCACTTCTGGACAGCAGAAGTGAAATGGCTCTTATTTCTATCTTTATTGCCCCTTTAATATCCAACTCTCTGGCATCTTCACAAACACTCCCTTTCTTTAGGCTTTTTTAAAGAATTGTTTCAGATTGAAATGCATCCCCAAGTGAACGTTATTATCAATGCACCTGTTATACTCACGCCCAGAGAAGTCAAAGAATTTCTCAACATGTGGTATAAAATTTCAGTTCATCCTACTCTGGAATTTGGAACAACCTGGAATCACTGTCAGTTCACCATAAAGAAGCTTTCTCCTCTACTTTAGACCCCAGAAATTGCAAAGCTAAAAACATCAGTGAGTGTCCAGCTAGTCTACTTTTTAACGCAGTCGTTCTCAACCAGGATCGACTGTGCCCCGAGGGAATATTTGGCAATGTCTGGAGACATTTTTGGTTATCACAACTTGGGAGGGTGCTACCTGCATCTAGTAGGTATGGACCAGGGATGCTTCTGAATATCCTGCAGAGGAGCCCTCCAGGCCCCAAATGCCAATAATGCTGGGATGAGAAACCTTCGTCTAATGTCTTTGTAACATCACACACACACACACACACACACACACACATGCACGCACCCACACAGCACCCATTAAGCCAATTGAAGTGACTCTGTATCTGGGCTCCCTAGGTCTCAGTGCCTCCCAGTAAACTTGAGGTCTTTCTCCCAATACTTCTGTCCCCACTCCTACTCCAGTTTGTCTATTAATCCCCACTCTGACCGCAGTGGAAGAAAACAGATGCTGCCACTCTCGATAGTCACGATGCTTTCCTAGCACTAAAGCCCAGTAAGCGTCCCTCAGTTTCCATCTCTCTGGATGTAGGACCTCTTACAAAAAATAATTCTATTCCCTTTCTCCTTTCTGGCTCCCATTGAAGGCTTGGGATTTTTATGTCTTCCTTGGGAAAAAGTTCTTGCATCTGTGGCTGCCCCACGGCTGTTCAACTGATGAAAGTCTAGCAAGGGTGGAGGGGGGTGGATGGGGAGGGAAGAGGGAGGAGAGGGGAGGAGAGAGAAGGGCTGGGGATAAGGGAAAGGGAAGGACTGCTGGATCCGACAGAACATTTCCTTTCATTCTTATCTGGCAATTAATTTACACAATTTCTTTTTTTTCCAGCCAAGGGCAGCATATATCAAGTTACCCTCTTGGTTTTCTCACACCTTCATGATGGGTCTGTTCTCCAATTAATTTTGTACCTCATGCAGGTAACTGATTAGTGATGCTGGTGTCGCCTTCGTTAACGCTGCCAAGCAGTCACAGCCATAGACCTCTCCACGGAGTCCACCATCCTGACCCTGGTCTGATGTCCCTGCAGCATGCCTAGAAGGTGGGGCGGCCTGTGATTCTGAGCCAGGAGGGGTGCTGTTTCCTGCTGCCTCCTGCTGCCATCTGCAGTCTCCCCTTTCCTTTCTCCTGCAGAAGGACAACTTTTCTTCCTGTTATCTTGTAACAGCCTCTGACATGTCCCACTGAGCTGTAGCCCTGCATTTCTTGGTAGTCTCCCTATTATTTTCAAATTTAACTGAATGCCATAAAGATAAAGAATTTTTACAGATGTTGAGATCCATGTGTGGACAGAGTAGCACTGAAAGTCACCATACATTCTTCAAGCTGGAGTCAGAGCCAAAATTTGCAGGGGTCCAGGAGATGGGAGATAATGTTGCTCATATTCCAGATAAGGATATTTGATTTCCTTGCCAAGTAAACATTTTTTACCCCTATAGTTCAGATTTTTTTTTTTTTTTTTTTTTTTTTTTTTTTTTTTTTTTTTTTTTTAGTGACGGAGCCTGCTTTGATGTCCCGGCTGGAGTGCGGTGGTGTGGCATGATCATAGCTCACTGCAGCCTCAAACGCCCGGGCTCCCGAGTGGCTGGAACTGCAAGTGCAGCAACCACGCCTAGCTAATTTTTCTTATTTTTTACTTTTTACTTTTTTAGAGACAGGATTTTGCTATGTTGCCCAGGCTGATTGTGAACTCCTAGCCTCAAGTGATCCTCCCAACTCAGCCTCCAAAGCATAATAGCTGGGTTTACAGGCACGCCCACGACACCCAGCCCCTGTGGTTCAGATTTTGGGAAGCTAGGCTATTAACAAAAGTGATCTCTTCCTCCCTGCTGTACTGTTATTACTTTGATAGATTATGTACTACTCTACAAATATATAGCAAGTGGTACATAATTTATAAATATTCCCATTTTACATGGGTCAGTCGTTCCTATTAACTAGATCATAGACCATGCTTCGATTTGGTGAACACGTGTGAGTGTCTGCTTTGTGCCAGGCACCAGCAAGCAGAGGTGAGCAAGACAAATCGGAATACAATCCACAAGTTACTGAGGGTTTTCTGTGAATCAGGCTCTGTGCTGAGTCTTTTACAAACCTGCTATTATTAATCCTTATATTAACCTTATGTAGAAGAAATTTTTTCCTATTTTTATAAGGCGGGATCCCCTAACTTTCTCAAGGATCTCTTTTATCAGTAGATCTATAAGAATGATATCTAAACTGAGTCTTAAAGACTTCTATGGGTTGGAATTTCTGTCTATAAATTCTGATGTGCAATACATAGAATTTTAGTTTTTTTAATTCAACTTAATTTCTATCTTTGTGTACCCATTCTGCCAGGTGGTGGAATCTTCACCTCGGTCAGTTGGGGTGGCATCTACATTCTGGGGGTGTTCATAGTGCCTAGTGTTGTGTGTGTGGTGACATGGGGGTTGCTGGGTGGCATCTGCAAGCACATCCGTCATCCTCTCTGCTCCTCGGGTGGGTCACCCCCAGGTCATCCCTCACATTCAGCAAAAGGCCAATTCGAATCTAGCAACTCCTTCAGCAATGCCCTTGCTGCTGCTGCTGCTGCTGCTACTGCTGCTGCACGGTGGGAAACTATGGTGTAAAATCCTGTGGCACTTTTATGGCACTCACGGTCCTATGTTCATGAGATCATTCTGAGACACCACAGCCTCCTGAACTGGGGGCTCCTGCGTGGAGCACTAAGGCTGTCTGCCCAGATGGACCACACAACCATTCCCTCTCTGGGCTGCTCCTCCCAGGGGCGGGGGGTGGGGGGAACAGTGTCCTGTGCTCTGGGATCACAGACATCTAAGAACTCTGCCTCTCCTGCCCCGTCCTCCCCACTGGTCACGCGTTCCTCATCTCTCCTCCAGCTTCTCCTTCCTTAAACTGGTGATGAATTCGTCTCTGGTGCTTTCATCTGTGGTAGGGGAAAAACTGCTTTTATGCCTCATTATTTTCTCAAATCCATGGCCTCTCTTTCCCTGAGGGCCTAAGGCTTTTAAAAATCAAAAGTCAAGGATGGGCTTCTTTGTCTTTTTTCTGCTTTTGCTGAGACAATAAACAGAAAATAAATGCCCTAGTTGACAGTGTGAAGGAAAGCCACAGGCTACAATGGGAAAGAGGGGAGAGGCTATACTGGCTATTGTTAAAAGAGCAAGAATTATTCAGGTAGACAAGCTTAGGAAGGGATTCCAGGCCATGGAACATATAGTAATGTGTAAAAAGTCATCAGAAAGCACATGGCAAATGGTTTGCAACAGGTGAGTCAGCCTGTAGGGCGAGGAAAGAGAGATGTGGGGGTAGAGGGACAGGGAGCTGTGTGAAAGGTTTCTAATTCAAGGCAGGGATGCTTTAAAGGGCTTTTAGTGAGGAGTTCGTCCTGGACTGAATGTTTATGTCCCTCCAAAGTCCACACGTTGAAGCTCTAACCCCCAGTGTGATGGTATCAGGAGGGGTCTCTGGAAGGTGATTAGGGTGAGAGGAGGTCAGGAGGGTGGAGCCCTTGTGCTGGGATTAGTGCCCTCATAAGTCGAGGAGGAGGCAGCCCTCTCTGCCTTGTGAGGACACAGGGAAGAGACTGCAGTCTGCAAGCCAGGAAGTGAGCAATGTCCCGACCAGCGGGCACCTCAGCCTCAGACTTCCAGCGTCAGGAAACTGTGAGCAATAAATGTCTGTTGTTTAAGCCACCCAGTCCATGGTATTTTTTTGGAGCAGCCCGAGCTGACTGGAACAGAGTCAGTGACTGAATCTGTGTTTGGGAAAAGCTCGTATTGGCACCATGAGAACAGAAACCACACCTGCAACCTCTTCTGGGTTCCCCACAATCTCAGTGCCGAAGGGCAGAAAAGGTATTTGGTAACTAGATTAAAGGGAAAGTGGAGTTTCACAGGTTAGAAACCCTGCCAGTAAAACAATCCTGTTATTTACTTTAACTTGATTCCTCAAAAGTAACGCAGGCCTGCGGGCTTGAGTAACACTCCAGACAGGAAACTTTGATACTTAACTCCCTCGAATTCCGTGTTGTGTCTGTCTTCTTCGCAAATGTCTGTGATATTTTTTAGATCCTTTTATTTTAAATGGTGGTTATTATCCCCAATTTGACTTTTCAAATTAAAGAAATTGAAATGTAACAAATACCTAATCAGGAGTATGGTTTGTCTTAAACGGAATTTAAATGCCTAAACACTTAGATTACTCAATGGGAAATTTTTTCCCCAGTATTGAGCCCTAATTTTTAATTAAAAAACAAAACCCTGATTAGTTGCCTACCACGTATACTTAATTAACTCCGAAAGGCTGTAGATAGAATTATAGAATTACTGAGGAGGGATTCTATGACTATGTATGGGTTATGGTTGATATAAAGCCTTGATTTTCTTTTTTTCCTTTATCTTTGGCATCTGGTTTTATTACCAAATGTATAATACTCATCTGAAAGAGTTAGTTTGTGAAAATGGGCTGAATCAAACTGTTTTTCCTATAAAGAAGGGCAATTTTAAATTTGTAAATTTCGAATTTCAGTGAATGGGCCCTTTATGGAAGGCCGGCTCCGGCAGTGGAGAGGAATCCCTGAGCCGCAGCGAACTCGGAAAACGTCAGTAGAGGAGGCTGTGAACCGACATTGCCTCCCTTCGTGACTGCCTTTTTCTATGATATCATCTTACCACCAGATTTCAGAATCAAACTGTCTTGTTTTAGGGCAGGCACTTAGAATGAAATCTACTGGTTAGAAATACTTTTAACTGTACAGTTGAAATAAGGCAAAATACGGAAACAATATACCTTTTCTGGAAATACAAAGTACGTTGACTTAAATTTTTACCATGGTGTTAATGATTGATGCCAGACCTTTTGAGGAATACAGATTTTTAAAGGAAAAAGAATAGAGGAGCAAAGACATTGGTTACTTAAACTAGGGCAAGTCTATTGACAAAAGGGTTTTTGGTTTGGTTTGTTTTAATCCGAGAAAAAATTAGCCAAAAGTTGGAAGACAAAGACACATTTTTCACTAATCTGCCTGCAATATGCTCAATTATTAGAAGCACAAACTGTATTTCCCCCCAATACAGTAAATAATTTGTATTGAAATATTAAGCCATTTGGCTACATCACTATTATCTAATCAATTCTTATACTGGAGTCATGACCCACTGGTACTGTACAATCAATTATGAGATGTTCTAAGTAACTTTTCACCTTTAATAAATTCTAAGCTTATAGGGACAAATGGGTTTTTCGTAAAATTTTTCATTGACAAGAATCAAGATTATGTCACTGTAATAACATGAATTTCGCTTACAGCTCAGTATATTCTCTTGAGTGATAAAGGAAAAGGTGGATTTAGAACTAAGCTGCCAGCAATTGCAGGTAAACTGCCCTCATCTGATCCTTGCCACACCCTATACTCTAAGTAGAACCGTGGAAGTGTAGTGCAGACATAAAGGCCATCTGTAATATGAGTCACAGCCTAAAACTGGAAAGCCATCGATCTAGTGTCAGCAAAATAAAAAGTAATCTATACTCTGAGTCCATGAGTTTTTCTTAAGGCAGCCAGGCCCGAATCAAGGTCAAAGAGAGACCCTCAGGAGCCCATGTCCACTCCTTGGCCTACTTAATAAATATGGAGGCAAAGCAAAAGGTTACATTATGCTTGAAACTTGAAAGACTGCTTGGTTTTCCTCTGGCTTTGATGAATTGCATAGATATTTTCCTTAATCAAGTCCCAGGGCTGAGAAAGCAACTTAAAGCAAACAGAGTCTGAAGACAGGCTAACAGATTAATGGAAAGGTTGAAGAGTTGAGAGAGTATAGCATGAGATAAAGTGAATAAATAACTGGAATGTAACCGCTGGGCTCTCTCTAATAGCCTCCTGGGCTGTACGATGGCTTTCAGTTGATTGGGCATGAGGACATTGCAAATACATGGGAATTTAATTACACCTGAAGTGAAAGCTAAAATGCTATGGTCTGAGAATTTTTAGTGTTCTTGAATATCTTTGCAATTGTGGCTCTAAAACCACATGTGGTGTCCCCAAATAAATTGGATACATAATGTTGACTGTGTATTCATGATGTGTCAGTGTAGTGGCCATATCAAAAAGGGAAGTGGGGTGAGTTTGGCACGATTTACTCTTCATTAACAAGGTTGATTCATTTTAATTGTGATTCCTTTTCTAAGTATTTATTTTTTTAAAAAAAGCAAATCCAGTCTAGAACATTGCCCTGAATTGTCATTAGCTCATCTGCTTGTAGTTTGAAAAAAAAAAAATGTATGCTTCCGTTTTGTTTTTCTTAAAAACCAGGACTAGTGCCTCAGTTCGGGACCACCTCTCCAGGACCTCTCATTTCCTCAAAAATCACTAAGTAGCATTTGTGGCTTGCACCTGTAAGTTCTGAGAGTAACCTGGGACGAAGTTCATCCACACCAGGACACTTGAACTTCTCCCTCTCTCAGGCCCTAAATCCCTCTTACTAATGTCTAATCTAGTATTTCTAGTAAAGATAATTTTCTTGAAAGGAAACTAAAATGTGAGTTTAATGATTCTTCCCTGTATGTCTCTCACAGATAGACCAAAAGCATGGGTTTCTCTCATTGCTTTCTTAACCTTTTGAATGAGAAAACTGTCAATAGAGTAAGTCAAGAATTTATGTTGTGATATTTTTGTTAAATATGTATTTCTTCTAGGCCATAAGCAATCTAAAGGTTGAGACCATATCTTATAGTTTCTCTTTCTGTCTCTGACTCATGGTACTCAGCAGTGCTTGGTGCAGAAAACTCAATAAATGTTGAATTTCTCTATTTTACAGGATTGAGTGTCGGAGGGGGAAATGCCAAGAGATCATCATTGGTATTCTGGTTCTGCTTCCACTTCTCCCAGACCTTGTCCAGGAGGACTTAAAAGAACAGAGATGTCCTAGGCTACTAAGGATTTCTCACTCAGAGCCCTGAGGGGAAAAGAGTTTCTGTATCCCAGGTATTGTCTATTTTCAACATGGTTTGGTAAATATGTGTCTACTGGATTCTTACTCATATATGAATAATGTAGCCTTATAATTAGTGCAAAGAAGGACCTTATCATCGCCAGCATTCTGTGTTGGGGGCAGCAGAAATCCTTCTTTGGCCTTTTTCATCCTTCCTATAGCAGCCAACTGTAGCACTTGTTTTATCTAATGGTGCCCAAACCCTCAAAAAGAGGCTAGTTGTTGTTCTCTAAGGATGCTTCCAGTTCGGAAAGCCTATGCATCCATAAAGAACTTGGAAAAGTCTTCTGCTACTCAAAAAATGCTAAGGCTGCCTGCTGATTGGAAATCGCCCTGCTAGGGCCTGGCAATGTGTGCGATGCCTTCTTCAACCAGCAGATGAGTCTGTGACACACGTAAGCAAAGAACAACATCTTCACTTGAATGACCTACAAGCACCTCAAAAGCAACATGTCCAAAATCAAACTCATTTCCTCCCTGTCAAACCCAATCCTGTTCCTGCATTTCCATCTCAATGTCTGGCACCTCCAACCATAAGACACCCAAAAGAGAAATCTGGTAGCTGTTCCTAATTTTTCCATCTTCCTCACTACCAACTCCACTTTCTCTCTAAGCCCATGAGTCACCAAGTCCTGTATATTCCTTCTACTTAGTTGTTATAATCTTCCCACTTGAATTACTATCTCACCTGATGACTGTCATAGCCTTCTAGGTTACAGTGTTATCTACCCTTACCCTTGATCCTTCGCAATTCAAACTTCAGCTTCACTTCCTCCATTCAGGCTTCCTGAACCCAATGGTCTAATTTTGGAGGCCCTTATATTAGCTCCATATGTATACATTTGCCAAAGCACTTATCTCACTGGGTTGAACACTGATTACTTCATGTCTCCTCCATTATCTCACGGGTTCCTTTAGGGCAGGCATCATGGCTCTGTAATCCCAAAACCCACGAGAATGTTTTTAGACCGAATGAATGATGTGTTTCTGGTTTTAAGATTCTTATTACTATAAATTCTTGCTTGGAACTGAAATCTTTTCTTTTAGAAAATCTCCCCTTTTTTAATGACAAGAGTCTGTGGCCTCAGGAGGTACTAGATAGCCGGGCTGTAAATCAACACTGGGCATGAGACCTGGGGCCTCCCATCTACCAAACACAGACCTAAATTCTCAGAGACAGTGACAAGGCCACTGGGAAGGGGCTCTAATGAAAAAAGAAAATTAAAAGAGAGAGAGAAAGAACCCAGAATTGAGGAAAAGCTTGGCTAATAAAGAGGGCTGTCATCCGGCAATGTTCACAAGAGTTGCCTTAAAGAGAAAAGAAAGAGCCCCTTTGCCATGGAGGGCAGGAGAGAGCAGGACAGCAAAGAGGCCCTTATTAACATACTGGAATGCAAATAAAAGGGTGGAAAAACAACTCCTGACCAGGAAACTGAGTGTATCCAGCCTGCCTCTGTGCTTAATGATGGCAATGAAGCCAGTCCCTAACTTGGCAGAGAAAGAACTTGCTGGATGAGGGGAGAAAGAAAAGTAAAACTGATACCCCCCTTCCATGCCCCTACACACAAGCTCAAACTCACCTGGCAACTTGTGCATATAGGCACTGGGGCTGGGTAAGGAACATACACTGCCTGTAGTTATGGGGCCTCCTCTATTGAAGCAGGGAGCAGAGAGGGCCCTTTGTTCAAGAAATAGCAGAAGCAGATAACAGGAGCTGGGTAGCCCTAGTTCACACCTGATACCCAGAGAGTTACTGCTTCTGACTACAAATCCTTTCTCAGAGTCATGCTGCCATTTCTGGCTGCCCTAAGATAAGCATCCACTCCCTACCAGCTGTGTGATGAGTATCTACTGACGAAGTTGATCCCTCCTGAGACAAATCCCTTTGATCAGAAATTTTGTTTTGTTTCAGCTCATGGAGGCAGAACACAGTGCGGCATCTGAGAGTCGAGAAGAAAATGTTAATAGATTTATTCTTGCTGGGGAGGCCAGTACCAGTGTTTTAATCATCTTATGTCTGCTTAATTAACATTTGTCGGCATTATTTCTGCTACTGTTAGGAAAATGTAAATATTTAAATGGCATGTATTTTTCATGAAGCAGGAGAGCTGTGAGCACAGAACTTGAGGCAAAGATCTGGCCTCATCTTAATCTCAGCTCTCGTAAAACACCTTCCTTAGCTTTTGGCAAGTGTCCTGAAGTCCCGACTTTTCTACCTCAGTTTCTTCACCCCTAAAAGAGAGAAAATGAAAACAGTTCTAAAGAGGGTTATAAAGATTAATCGCTGACTATCTAGGAAAATTCTCTGAAGATGAGAACAGGCAAATTTAGTACTTCTACCTGTGAGCAAAAGGCCTCAGCAGAGAGCATGCCGAGGTGTGGACTTGCACGCTGACATCACTCTGTGCACTTGGCATCCGCTCTGCCTCCGCGACTCGGGACGCTGCACAGTGAGCACATGCGCTCGTGGACCATGGGAGAAACGGAATATTCAAAAGAATAAACCAGAATCCTCTAAAAGTAAAGTTGTTCACTGAGAAGCTGTTTATTTCAAACTGCCGCTAATGCCCAGATGGATCCAGCTTTGACTTCTGGTTGCAAACCGTTTGCAAGTCAGGAAAAGAGAAACTGCAGAAATTAAGGATTTTAAGTGTCATAGAGCAAGCAGTCCTCAAGGGAAAATATTATTGTGCATGTTCAGTTTACGAGAAATGGAGTTTTTAAATATTTTGACAAGACTGCATGGAGACTGTCTTTCTTCAAGGGACTTCGGGCACTCACATCGAGCTCAGGCAATGCAGTAGTTTATATGAGCAAGGACCTGTTACCACAGGTTGTGGGAAGATGAAAGAGGGTAGATTGGGAAGTCTCGAACTTCTTATACTGTCTTTAATAGTGAAAAACAATTTTTATTCTAAGTCCATTTTTATCCCCTCCTCCAGGTTAAACAAAGTTGCTTCCTATGGGTCCCATTTTGAGTGTTGCAAAAAAGACCCATCTGTGGGCTCAAACAGAGGTTTTATGAGGTGGCAAGATTACTAAACCATGGGTTATACTTCTAGTGCCACCATTGAACAGTAATGTTGAAACCTGTTTCCATTCCTATAAAATCACCTACCTCTAACACACTTGGGATGAGTTACTTAACTCAGTTTTCTAACCAGTAGTGCAGGAATGGTAATCTCAGGGGACTTTGTAAGGTTGAAATGATAACATATGTAAACCACTTAGAGCTGACAGGGATTCTTATTTAGTGATCGATTGAAGTTTAGCTGCTATCATTGTTGTCAACATCATCATCATCATCGTCGTCGTTGTCTGCGTCATTGTTTGGACTACTTTGGAGAGTTTGGAGTAAAGCCCAAATGAATGTAGAAATGCATTGCAAACTACAAAGTGCTACATGAGTGTAAGTTATAATTATGTTAAATAAAGAATGTAGACCTGGGAGTCTTAGATATCCCAGGCAATGTAAAACCGAATGTTCCATACATGGCTTGGGAGAGGCTTCTTGGTTCAACAGATCAGAAGTAGGTGTCAGGGAAGTTCAGCTGCATCTTAGAGCCCCAGTGTTGTCTTCTAGGCAAATTCTTTCACCAAACTGTGGCTCAGTCTTCTCTTCAGCAAAACTTCTCTCTAGAGTGCCTTGACTTCCCCAGCCTCCCCTGGTGGTCTGCACAGGCCAGGGGGCTACGTGTGCCCTGGGAAAGAGGAGAATTTCCTGCCCAGCAGAGCCTGCGGGAAACTCAGCAAGCAAAAGAGGAGAGTGAAGCATAGTGAAATATGAAGAGAACCTTATAAATCTGCAAGTCCAAGTACTTTTCCTGCAGCAGACCTAGGAGAGGTATGATATACTCAGAAAAAAGATCAACAGTTGAGAAAGGATGGTAGGAGGCTAAAGCAAGAAGGGCAGGAAAAGAAGAAAATGGGCAGGTTGCTTATTTTATTGGTAGAGCAGGTATGAATTTCAGTGTCAGATGAGAAAGAAATGCAACTATATTTTTCTTTGATTGAACTAGTTGTGGAGCCTTTATTTCTAAAGTGGTTGAGCAGGCAATTCCTATCCTACTCTTTGTGGCTCTCCCACATGATGCTGCCTAAATGTTTCCTTATCCTGTAGTCTCAGCTACTTGGGAGGCTGAAGCAGGAGGATTGCTTTAGCCTGGGAGTTCAAGGCCAGCCTGGGCAACATAGCGAGACTCCATCTCTAAAAAATAAATAAAAAAAAAAAATTCCCTTATCAATGAAGCCTCTCCTAATCACATCATATAGAATAACACCCCTCAACTCTATTTCAGTCTCTTTCCGCCTTGTTCTGCTTTTTTGTTTCTGTCCATTGCACTTGTCACTATTTGAGATGATAGATGTAGATAGAGAGATTTATATAGAGAGATATACGTATAATTTGTTTATTGTCTGACACCCCCACTAGAATGGAAGCTCCATGAAGACTTTGACAAGAGTTGAGAGCATCTGTGTTAATATGACTTAGATAACAGTAGACCCCCTATGTCAGCATGGACTGTTTGTTCCAGAAAACCTTTGCCTAGAAAAGGCAAGGCTGTGAGACAATAAATAACTTCATTGTTTTTTTCAGGAAATATCCTGAGGACAATTTATCGGAGACAAGGAACTGCTCACCTTGACAAACAGTTTGTTCCTCAACCACAGTTTACTCATCAAGACTCACTAAGACCCTCACTTCTCTGTGTTTGCCAGTCCTGAAAGGTTATATCACAATTTCTGTTTCATTCCATTCAGCTGCCCACTTTGAAAGATCCACCTTAAACTACTTGAACTCACACCTCAAAGTCAAATCGCATTTTATTTTTGACTTCTTCATTCTGAGACACTCTTAAAACTCTGTCAAGGTAATGTCCTGTTTTATTGCAGGAAGTTCTAATAAATGTACCTTTGTTTTATTGACAGGTTGTCTGGTGATATTTTGGGGAAGTTCAACATTGTTTAAACTTATTACACTGTCTTTAACAGTGAAAACAATTAAGCAAAATTGTTTTTGTTTAATGCTGCGTTTTCCATTCCTAGACCAACGCTAGGAAGTTTGCAAGTGCTCTGTGAGTATTTGTTGAATGGGAGAATGAACAAATGAATGGCTATAGGGTCTCCACTCTCTTGTCCCTGCAGCTCGTTGAAGGGAGTTTGTGCATTGGCATGGTAAGTGGGAAGCTCTGGTCTGTGTTGTCGGTTCTTGGTCTACACTGGTATCTGTTATGACATTGGTCACCTCTTTAGGTCTTTGGCCATTGGCTCACGAAGGATACTGACGCGTGATTCCTTTATTCTTGTCTGTGCTGGCTCCTGCAAGCCCTGATGTCATTTTTGGTTATTTGTGTACTGTCCCGACCCACGGGGTAGTCAACGCGGACCCTGGAGGAGGGAGCGGGAATTGGCAGAGGCAGGAGACACAAGAAATGGAGACAAGACAGGAGTCTGATCAAGTCTCGTTTATTGGCAGTAGGGCAGAGGCTTAAGTAAGGCAGAAAGAGGAGGTAACAGTAAAGGGGCGGTGCTTTCCGAGGCTCTGGCTTTCCAGCCAAAGGATTTCCATATAAGGAAACCCTCAGGCGGCTTTCAAGGGCTACGTCATAATGGGTAAATGGAAACTTACAAGCTCTTTCGCGGGCTTTTGCAGATGCGTGGGCTTGGTAAGCAGCTGCCGGGCCTCATGGCTCCGGACAGTGTACAGTCATCATTCTGCTGCTTCCATGCCATACATATGCTGTAAAAAACTCACCAGGCTGTCAGGCTTTTCTGCATCTTTTTGCCACTTCGAGTGCATGGCAAGTCCTTTGACTATTCCGTGCTATACTGGTTGTTTCAAGCCCATCTACCTAAGCACAGGAGCTGTTTCTTCTACTCTCATATAATGCCAGCTTGGGGAACTGGAATTTCCCAATGCCCTGGGCCAATGTTTTTGTAAAGGGCTAGATAGTAAATATTTTAGGCTATGCAAACATAAGGTGTCTGTTGCAACTATTCAGCTCTGCCATTGTAATATAAAACAGCTATAAACAATACATAAATGAATGAGCATGTATTTATAAGAACAGGCAGCTGGTCTGTGTACTAGCCAGTGTTTGATGACTCCTGCCCTAAATTTGCCTAGGAAATAAAAGAATAAAAGACAGATCTTCTTTGGACCCGCAAATTTATTGAGGTTTGTCCACTTCCCCCAAGACTCTACGGTCCCCACTTTTGGGGTCAGGAAATATAACTCCTCCTCAGCCCTTCCAATGTTCTCATCTCTTTGCTTTTCCCCCTTAACCATTTCTTTCTCCCCACATGAAGTCTTGGAGACAAGAAAAACCTGATTTTGACAAATGATGTTTTCTTTCAAACCTATTATTTTATTCTTGTATTTCAGCTTTAAGAAATGCAAAGAATTTGACTCTCTTCTCTATTCTTCTTGAGGAAAATGTGGCTTATTTGTCCAACTAGGAGAAAATAAAAACAACAAAAGGATGTTCCAGGAGGAAATATCAGCTAATGTTTCAAAATATTATTGATGTTTATCATAACACGGCTCCTGGGGAGAGGGGCAGCAGGAAAAGGGAAAAACACACAGGCAGTCCCCCAGTGGATCCGAGGGGTAATGCACTGAGACTCGCCAGGACTCTGCTCAATGTGGGAGGGGACCCTTGCTAACCTGAGGGAGTGAGCCTTTTCCTCACTAACTCAATAAGGTGGGGGTCACCAGGTAGGTCTCCTGCCGTTCAAACCGAAGGAAGAACTTAGGTGTGAGCTTTAGACCCGAAGAGAAATGTGTTCTGTGGGTAGTATCAGAAGAATGGGGCAGGTAGGAGTTTTGAGATGACAACACCTAGATGCTTTGCTTTCTGCTCATTTTCTTCAAGATTGGAACCTGAATAGCGATAGACTAACAGTTCAATAAAATCAGCAATGTGTGGTTTGGCTGGAAAAAAATTAGTGTGAATTGAACCATGGTAAGAGGGAGTCTTGCCATGGTTCTCAAAAAGGTACAACCAAAGATACATTAAACCTATGGCTAAAGATACCGTGTGAGTCTAATGTTATATATCACAGAGAGTGGCTCCCATTTGGAAATAGTCACAGTAGCACCTCCTCTTAAAATGACTGGGGTAAAGAACCTACCTTGCATTTATATAGTGTGTTACAATTGCCAGTGCGCTTCCTTTTCTAGGCTCACTGCACAAAAGTATTTTGTAATAGGAGAGAGACACACACATGCAAATGGGTGAAAGGTCTAGCATTAAAAAAAGAAAAAGCATCAAACTGGGTAATATGTTCCCAAATGAATGTTACAGAAGCCACTTGAGAGGGTGAGGGATGCTGCGAGAAGACAAAGCTCAAAAGGGGAAATTTTGAAGCAATCTATGGGACAATCAGAGAAGAAAATTAATATAAGTTTATATCAAGAAATAAATCCACATCCCAGAAAAGCTAGACATGGGGCTTTGCATTTGTATGCATGAGGATTTCTGTATGAAAAATAAGAGCTGGAGATATGTAAACGGACAATGTGGCCTTTCATCCTGCTCCTATTTTGTCCTCATCTTTGGTTTTACTTTCCTGCATTTTACTTATGATATCTTTTATGTTATATATCCTTATACACTGCCATTAAACCCCTCTGGAATGAGACGAAGTAAAAATAAATAGATAAACACAGTGTGCTCTTTTCTGGTTGTAACCCAAACTGCATAGCTCATTTGCCTCAAATCCTTCTGGAAGTGGGCATGATAAAAATCAGTGGTTCCCACTCTGTGTCCTACAGAGTCCTGACGGTTATTACAAGGGGCCTGAAAAACGTTGACAGTATACAAGCGCTGGTTGAGGCCAGAGTAGAATATTTTTAATTATGTGCAATTCATAAAGTAGCAGATATATATTTAAGATCACAGTTTTCCACTGATATGTACTCTCTCCATCAAAGAGTACAAAAAAGTAAGAATTTTTATGAAATCATGATTGTTTTTTAACATAATGAAAGGTCCTCAAACTCAAAAGATTGGAGGAATTTTGTAGGAATGTGTAGTCCTGTCAGAAGAGCAAGGCTTTATTTCTATTGAAGAATATTCAGAGAATAACTATTGAAATAGATTGGCATATTTAAGTGCCCAGTGGAAATTTCTATGGGAAATTAGTTTAGAATTTTAACTTAGTGCTTGGGGTAGGACACTTTTATGTGTATGTGGGACTCGGGAAATAAAGGGAGTGGCAAAGGCATCAGTTTTGGTAGGACCCCCTGTAAAAGGAGAAAGGATTTAAAGGCTGATCCAGCAACAAAAGGACCTATGGAGTGGGAACTGCTATACGGATAATGCGATGTATATTAGTTAAGAATAATGCTAGTCTGTTGGAGCAGATACCTCCTGAAATATCAGTGTTTCAGTATAAAAGATGTTTACAAAAAATCCTACATTGGATGGTGATTTGGGGAGCATGCAGACTGCTTCCTGCTAGAATGTATAGGGGTACGAAGATTATTTAAAGGCTTGAGCAAACACATGTCATTTTTTTTTAATTTCAGCATATTATGGGGGTACAGATGTTTAGGTTACTTATGTTGCCCTTGCTCCCCCCCACCCCCCTAAGTCCGAGTTTCAAATATGTCCATCCTTCCGGTGGTGCGCATTGCACTCTTTGTGTATGCAAATACCTGTCCCCTCCTCCCTCCTCCCCCCTCCCCCATCTTCCCTGCCCAACATCCAATAGATGTTATTCTTATATATGCATTTATGTGTTGATCAGTTAATACCAGTTTGATGGTGAGTACATGTGGTGCTTGTCTTTCCATTCTTGGGTTACCTCACTTAGTAGAACGTGTTCCAATTCTATCCAGGAGTACACAAGAGGTGCTATATCACCATTGTTTCTTAAAGCTGAATAGTACTCCATGGTATACATATACCACATTTTATTAATCCACTCATGTATTGATGGACACTTGGGTTGTTTCCACATCTTTGCAATTGTGAATTGTGCTGCTATAAACATTCGGGTGCAGGTGTGTTTCTTATACAGTATCATTTGGTCTTTTGGGTAGATGCCCAGTAATGGGATTGCTGGATCGAATGGTACTTCTACTTGTATCTCTTTAAGGTATCTCAATATTGCTTTCCACGGAGGTTGCACTGGTTTGCAATCCCACCAACAGTGCATGAGTGTTCCTATCTCTCCGCATCCACACCAACATTTATTGTTTTGGGTCTTTTTGATAAAGGCCAGTCTCACTGGAGATAAGTGATATCTCATTGTGGTTTTGATTTGCATTTCCCTGATGATTAGAGATGTTGAGCATTTTTTCATATGTTTTTTGGCCATTATTCTGTCTTCTTTTGAAAAGTTTCTGTTCATGTCCTTTGCCCACTTTTTGATAGGGTCGTTTGATTTTTTCTTGTTGATTTTCCCGGGTTCTAAGTAGATTCTGGTTATCAGCCCTTTATCGGATTTGTAGCATGCAAAAATTTTCTCCCATTCTGTAGGTTGTCTGTTTGCTCTTGTGACCATTTCTTGGGCTGTGCAAAAGCTTTTTACTTTGATCAGATCCCATTTATATATTTTGGTTGTTTCTGTGATTGCCTTTGGGGTCTTCTTCATAAATTCTTTGCCTAGGCCAATGTCTAGAAGAGTATATCCAACATCTTCCTCTAGAATTCTAATAGTTTGACTCCTTAGGTTTAAATCTGTTACCCAGCGTGAGTTGATTTTTGTGAGAGGTGAAAGGTGTGGATCCTGCTTCAGTCTTCTACATATGGCTATCCAGTTTCCCAACACCATTTATTGAATAAGGATTCTTTTCCCCAGTGTATTTTTTTGTCTGCTTTGTCAAAGATTAGGTGGCTATATGAGGATGGTTTTATATCTGGGTTCTCAGTTCTGTTCCACTGGTCAATGGCTCTATTTTTGTGCCAGTCCCAAGTTGTTTTGATTACTACAGCTTTATAATAAAGTTTAAAGTCTGGTAAGTTGATACCTCCCATTTTGTTTTTATTGCCTAGTATTGTTTTTGCTATGCGAGGTCTTCTCTGGTTCCATACAAAGCGTAGAATCAATTTTTCTATATCTGTGAAGAATGATGTTGGTATTTTAATAGGGATTGCATTGAATCTGTAGATCACTTTGGGTAGTATAGACATCTTAACGATGTTGATTCTGCCAACCAACGAGCACGGTATGGTTTTCCACCTGTTTAAGTCCTCTGCTATTTCCTTCCTCAATGTTTCATAGTTCTCCCTGTAGAGGTCTTTTACCTCCTTAGTTAAATATATTCCTAGATACTTTATTTTCTTAGTTGCTATTGTGAAGGGAATTGAGTCTTTGATTTGGTTCTCGGATGACTGCTGTTGGCATATATGAAAGCCTCTGATTTGTGTGTATTGATTTTATATCCTGAGACTTTACTGAATTCATTTATCAATTCCAGGAGCCTCTTGGTTGAATCCATGGGATTTTCTAGATATAATATCATGTCATCAGCAAATAGTGAGAGTTTGATCTCTTCTGTTCCCATTCATATGCCTTTAATCCCACTGTCTTGCCTGATTGCTGTGGCCAAGACTTCCAACACTATGTTGAATAGAAGTGGAGATAGTGGGCAACCTTGGCTCATTCCAGTTCTAAGTGGGAATGCTTTCAATTATTCCTCATTCAGTATGATGTTGGCTGTGGGTTTGTCATAAATGGCTTGTATCATTTTTAGGTAAGCCCCATCTATGCCTATTTTCTTAAGTGATCTTATCATAAAAGCATATTGAATTTTGTCAAATGCTTTTTCTGCATCTATTGAGAGAATCATATGGTTTTTGTTTTTCCTTCTGTTTATGTGGTGAATTACATTTACAGATTTGCGTATGTTGAACCATCCCTGCATCTCTGGGATGAAGCCCACTTGGTCATGATGGATTATTTTCTTAATAAGCACCTGGATTCGGTTAGGCAGAATTTTGTTGAGAATTTTTGCATCTATATTCATAAGGGATATTGGTCTGTAGTTTTCCTTTTTTGTTGCGTCCTTTCCTGGTTTTGGCATCAGGGTTATGTTGGCTTCATAAAATGTGTTGGGGAGGAATCCATCCTTCTCGATGCTGTGGAATAATTTCTGCAGATAGGGACCAGTTCTTCTTTGTAGGTATAAAATTTGGGTGTGAAACCATCTGGTCCGGGACTTTTCTTTTTTGGAATGTTTTTCATTGCTGTTTCAATTTCAGTCCCTGATATTTGTCTGTTCAGGAATTCCATTTCTTCCTGGTTGAGCGTAGGGAGGCTGTGTGTTTCTAAAAATTTGTCCATTTCCTCCACATTTTCCAGTTTGTGTGCATAAAGGTTTTTGTAACATTCGTAAATTATATCTTGAATCTCCACAGCATCAGTTGTAACTTCTCCTTTTTGGTTCCTGATGGAGCTTATTAGGGATTTTTCTTTTCTGTTTTTTGTTAGTTTAGGCAAAGGTGTGTCAATTTTGTTTATTTTTTCAAAGAACCAACTTTTTGTTTTATTAATCTTCCGTATAGTTTCCCTGTTGTCAATTTCATTTAGTTCT
>NW_012153062.1:2932253-2989827 GCF_000956105.1 Propithecus coquereli
AGGAGTGAGCTGGGTGGAGCTGGGTTGGGCAAGCCTGCCCTCAGGCTCCACAACTGCTGCTAGCAGATTCAAGGGTCTACTCTTTGTTTCTGTGCAAAGCTGCCGGGAGGGGCTGAAATGGGTCTTGTCAGCTGAAAGTCTGGGCTTGGGGGATGGGGCTGTCCAAGACCCGCACTCTGGGGCAGGTCTCTCTCCCCTCCAATCTCCCCCTCTCCGTGTCCTCTCCCAGGCCTCTGCCAGCAAGCAGGGCCTCAGGCCGATGGATCTCTCCTGGCTGTGATGTGGGCCAGGAGGTTCCCTACCGAGAATCGTAGCCTGAGCTGGGTGCACAGCCCTCTTTTAGGAGGAGGGCCGCCGGTCAGGAAGGCTGATCTGCCCCTGAAGGCACACACTCCTCAGTAGGCTCTTTCGCAGATCTCTCCTCCGTGCCCCAGGGCAGTGCGGTTGTGACCTGGGTGTACGGGGTCTGGTCTGCAGGCCTCACCCCTGGACCCTGGAGATCAATCCCTGACCCTGCCAGGGGGAGGGGTGCTGGTCTTGAATCACCTATAGGGTGCCCAAGCTGGATCGATTTCACTCCACTTCGGGATTTGCCCCACTCTCCTGGATTCCCCAGGCAAGCAGCACCTGGGAGGGCTGGCGGGTAGGGAACTCGCAGTCTGAGTGCCCCTCAGTCTGCTGTAGGGGCCCAGAAGGAAAGGCCCCGTTCCTTGGAGATGCCTCCGTGTGACGGCTAAATTGTCTCTCTGGGCACGCACGGGTAGGGAGGGGGGAGGAGAGAATGGAGCACTATGGCGTCTGCCGCTAGGCTCGGGTGTGCGCCCAGGGAGGTGCCCCAAAGGGGCTGGGAGCCTGGCGCTGAGTCCGCAAGAGGCCACCGCTCACTGGAGGCAGCCGCCTCTGGGCTGGTGTCGGCAGGTCTCGCCAACCACTCAGGAGCCACCAGCAGTCCGAGATGCAAGGGAGGAGGAAGGTAACTACTCCACCTACCCTTCTCGCTGATCTCCAAGCCTCTCGGGACCTTTCTCCTTCCAGTTCTCCTCTGCAACGTCTTCCCGTGGAGTCTCCTGTAGTTTCAGGCACCCTTCCTTCTGACCCTCAGCCGATCTATGTTTCTCTGCTTGCTTATTTTTTTTCTCTTTCTTCTAAAATTCGTCTTTTTTGCAGAGACCTTCTGACTGGCGGCTTGTCTCATCCACCATCTTGGCTCCTCCGCTCGACACATGTCATTTTTAACAGCTACATAGTATTCCATCATATTACTATATGTACCATAACTGAATCAGTCTCCTGTTGAAGGACAGTTGCTTCCATTTTTAATATTATAAACCATCATGTAATAAACATCCCTGTACATATATCTACATGAAATTCTGGGTCAAAGGCTATGTCTAATCAAACCATCACAGCTGAAAACAGCTTCCAATTCTAACAGCCTTTTATGAGTAAATTTCATAAGATTTCTGAAGCCTATCTAGACGAACTTATGCTATCATTTGAATTGCCATATGAAAGAGAGTGAAATGATAAAGAGAATGAAACGGTGTGTTAACAATGATATCTAAAGGAGACGGGAAGTATATCAGAAACAAGAAGCTATTGATGCAAAACACAGGTCTACTAGCAAGTACATAAATATGCAGTTGTGATGCCATCCTCTCCTTTGCAGACAATGATAATCACAGCATTTCTCTCACTGAGCCCACAGATTCCTTCCCAACACAGTATTCACTATGCCTTCTCCTCATAAGTAGGATATAAGATTTTTAACTAGACCAATGGAATTCAAGTATGCCAACACATTCCAGGGGAAATGAGCATGGATTATCCTAAGGAATCAGCCTCCAGATCCTCGGCTTCCATAGTATTCTTTTAAAACCTGTTTGCCTGAGCACCTGCGTGAGTTCACAATAGACCCTCTTCTCTCTACCAAATAAGGCCAATCTCCCCCACATAGTCATCTTACTTTGATTTATTGATGGAGGTTCAAAATCTTCCATATTGCCAAAATGAGGGGAAATACACCTTTCAATAATTAATCAAAATGGCATAGAACCACAATAATGTTTATATTTTCCTATCATCATGTATTCTTATTAAGGAGAAAGCTTGCAATAGAAATGGGGGATTTTTGCCCATGTTGGGATATCCTGAATCTAGGTAGAAGCTGCTTCTATCCTCCTACTATTGTCATAGAAAGGGGAAAGGAACAAGGGAACACAGCAGAAAAGAGCATTGGTA
Source organism: Propithecus coquereli (assembly GCF_000956105.1). Lineage (NCBI taxonomy): Eukaryota > Metazoa > Chordata > Mammalia > Primates > Indriidae > Propithecus > Propithecus coquereli. Next base: position 2,934,495 of record NW_012153062.1, read on the forward strand.
AGAAATAGTGAAATGCTGATGGTGGCAGACAGACCTGAAGGTGGCTCCCCATGGTTTTGTTCCTCCTGGTGTCCTCATCATTGTATAATTCCTATCCCTTGAGTGTGGGCACAACCTGTGACTTGCTTCAAGCAAAGGTGATTCATGTTGCTCCCATGACTACATTCTCCTTAGCTGATTGCAGGGAGAGAGTCTCTGCTGACTTGATAAAATAAGCAGCCACATTTAGGAAGCACACGTGGCAATGAACTGTGGGCAACCTCTAGAAACTGTGGGGAGCATCTAGGACCTGCAAGGGGCTTCCAGCCAAAAGCCAACAGAAAGCTGGGACTTTCAGGCATGTAGTCACAAGGAACTGATTTCTGCCAACAACCAGGATGAGCTTGGAAGCAGATCCTTCCCTGGTTGAGCCTTCAGATGAGAACATGTTTTGACGCATACCTTAATTGCATCCTTATGAGACTCTAACCAGAGAACCTAACTACATCATGCCTGAACTCTTGGCTCATAGAAACTGTGAGATAATAAACATGTGTTGTTTTAAGCTGCTAAGCTTGTGGTAATTTCTTACATAGCAATAGAAAACAAAGTTGATATTTCAATTTTTATAAAGATTCCCATTGCATGTAAGAGTAACCAATAAAAAGGTGCAATTATTAAAAATTCAAGGTGAAGAATTAAAAAGTGTAAAATTTTTTAATGTCAAAGAAAAATTTTTACAAATAGATTTTAAATGGAAGATGGTATCAAATTATTATGAATTCTAAATTTCATTCATTTTATTTAAAAGGAATCAACAGCTTTATGCTAAAAATATTTATAATACTCTGGAAATTAAATCATTTATGATGATTCAAATTAATAATGAGAGTATTTAGGTATCAGCTTAATGTATGTTAAGGGATACATACTTTTTCAAAATTCTTTTAGGAGGTACATGAGCAAAAAATACTGAAGACCATAGTTGTACACTATAAGTTCTTTTCTAATAAGGGCTATGTATATATCTTGTTTGTATATGGTACCCCTAGGACCTAGTGTGATGCCTAAGGCATACTATAAGTTTAATAAATGTATGGAATTAAGGGAAACTTATTTTTACAGAAAATCTACTACCATAAAAAGGGAAGAAAATAGCTTTTTGTAGAAAAAAACAATAACCGATATAAAGGTGGTGGAAAGGATTTCCTTTGGGAGAAGCACCTTTTTCCTATTAGTTCATGTGTTTAAGACTCCAGAAGTGGTGCAAGGATATAATATTGGCAGATACAGCATCAAATTCCCCTGGCTACCATGATTGATTCAGGGCAGACACATAACCCAAACTTAAAGAATCAGAGAATTTCTATTCCTGGTCATGGAATAACCTCAAGAATTAGCACATGGCTTAAGCTGATCCCAACAGGCTAACTTCTAGGACTTGAGGAGTTATGAGGAAGTGAAGTTCTTCGTCTGCAATACTAGGATAAGAATATACACATAATAGAATATTAGAGGATTAAATGCAGTGATACCTGTAAACCATTTGCATAGTAAGTTTGGTAACTAGAAGGTCATTAATAATTTGGTGAGAGCAATTTCTGTGGAGTGTTGGTAGCAGAAGTCAGACTGCAGTTGACTAAACAAGGAGGAAGGATTGAAATATTGAGTATAGATTACACCTATAAAGAGTTTGAATGAGAAGGGAAGGTGAGATTAAATGGTATTTAGATGGGGATATAAGATCAAAGAAAGTGTGCGTATATTTTGTGTGATTATTCTAGACAACATGAATATGTTTATAGGCTGAGACAGGATTCAAGGGGACAATTTAGGGATAGACAAAAGGGAGTAACTCAAAAAGGAGTTCTTAAAAGGGTAAGAAGAAGGGCATTGAGAGGAATTATCCTTGAAGAGGATGGGCTCATTCTTTGAAACTGCAGATAAGGGCACATGTGATGGTTATGTTGGCAGAGAGAAAGTGAGAGTTCTCACTTGATGGTTTCTATTTAGATTATAAACATGGGGTGGGAAGAGGAGAGGGGTATCACAGGATCCTTTACTGAGTGGAACCACATGTGTATGATGTATTAGGGGTGCGTGTGTACATGTTTATTAAATAGGTGGCTTGAGTAAGGTGCTGAGAAGGGGAGTAGGATTTTTCAAGGTCACTTAACATGTCTGATACGGAGCATTGAGGACCAAGTAGGACTGAAAAGCCCAAAGTTGTGATGGCTTCAATCTGGTAGTTGTGAGCCTATCTTCATCTTTGGAACCATAGTTCAGATATATAAATAGAGAAGTCTGATTATAAGACAGTGTAGGCAAAACATGCTATGAAACACCTGATATTTATGGTAAGTTTTAGAGAAACTTGCCAGTTGGATCCCTCCTGATGTATTCTTTAAAGGATCCCATCCCTCTAACGCAACTGTTTCAAGGAGCGCTCCCCGATCATTTCATATTTAACATATTCTAAGCCTATGATGATCTTAAACTATAGATGTTAGATTTTAAAAGTCCTGTAGACATCTTCCAGGCCAGGCACGATTATCAAGATGAGAGCACCAGTGCTCAGAGTCCTTAAGCTAGTTAAGGGTGGAGCCTATTTAGAAATCCTGCTCTTCTCATCTACACCGGTGTTTTTCCAGCTATACTGTGAATTTTTTCTTCCACTGGAGATCAAATTTCCACTTAATTGGAAACATTATCTGTTGTCAGCATTTAAAAAAAATGTGTAGCATTCCCTTGGAAATGGAAATATATTTTTCCTATATGGAAATATATTTTAGTTTCTCTAAAATTACATCAATTAAGTATAGTAAATCTATTCATGAGAAAGCATTATCTACTAAATGGTTAAATGATTTATTCAAGGTCAGTCTCAATACTGGCTCGATTTCCTATACTTTTTAATGTGTTCCCTTATATGAGTTTTAGTTTTTAAATGAAGAATTTTTCATGATAAAATGAACATTTTCTAAGTGGAAAATATAATCATGCTAAATATATGTAATGGATCAGAGGCTACAAAGTCCGTAGGTTGTACAAATAGGCTTCACAATAAGCAAAATAAATAAGTAGATAAGTACGTTTTTAAGAAGTGCTAATTTACTTTTAAGTTCCAATTAAGCAGTTTTTCAATTGAAAGAAAAAAGAAAGCTCAGCTTAACACAATTATCTGGGGAAAAAAAAGATGCTCTGAATTTTTACTCTTAGGTAGGATCCTTCCAGTTTGTCCTTTCACTCCTACAGACTTCAGAAATAATATGTTCATTTTATATTCTAATACCATATTATTTCAAACAAGTGGTCTATTTAGGCTTCACAAATTCTTGCCAAATCAAACATAAATGGAATGAAACTAATCTATACTTCATAAAGAAGGGCATAGTATTTAACAAATAAAACTTATACAAGCCTCTAGATGCAAAAACAACTTTAATGTTTAGATGAATATACAAAGATAAATCATATTTTATCTGCAATTGTGTGCTTTATATCAACTTCTGATTTTTGAAACATCTTAGATTCTTTGATTTAAGATAAAATCAATTACTTTAAAAGTAATAAATGCTAGCACACAAATTGTTTATATGACTATGGTTTTTTTTAGAAAAGTAGTTACATTTTCAGAAATTCATAAAAATTTAGAGTTTTTGTATTCATAAAAGGATATTTTTAGAACAAACAATACATAAGATGTTGAGCTACTAGTGAACATTTTAAAAGAGACATGTACTGGTCCTTACATTAGTAAATGATTTGTCCTAACATTTTCAGGACTATAGCAAGTATTAAACTTGGCAGCAGTAAATCATGGTTGTTATGATAATAACTGCCAAAAAACTTCACAGTCATGTTAATTCCAAAGTGGAAAATATTCTTATATAGCACATAGTATATCTCTTATCTCTGTTAAATATTGATAGATGACTGAAAATCAGCGATAGCCCCAGATTCCAGATTTTTGAGTTAAGATGTATTGTACTCAAACTATACTATCACTACACACCCAAATTCTGTGACATGAAGAATAGGGCAAACTTCCTGATGTATCTATAGTTAAATAAATGAAGATTCATGATTAAAGTAGCAATATACGGAATACTTACCCTCAGAGAATGCTAAATTGAAATGTATATTAAAAATAACTATAATAGGTAATAAAATTTCTGTGATTGACTGATAGGCATTTCTCAGGAGTTATATGAGTAAGTTTGAACTCCAGAGTCAAAGCAGTATTTTAGCACTGACTGATTTCCTCTGATAAAATAGGTTTCCTGAGATTTAACTTGAGAATAAATGAAATTTCTAGCAGCTTAATTACAGCAATAAGACAACTTTAAGACAGTGCTTCTTGAAATTATAATCATGTTTGTGAATTTCAACCAAAGCTCAAATTCAAAATGCTTCAAGGTCATGATTATATCTTTTCTTTAAAAGTTAATTTAAAGAATGGATGAAAGCCTGAAAGTTTGTGACCTGAATGTTGTTTTGTTGCCATAATCTATATTTAAAAATAGAACACTCTGGAAAAACATAGTGCTGAGTAGCACCAGTGCAAAGCTTTCAAATATCCATAAATCAGATCATTAATAATATCAATGAAGCACTAAATGTGAGAAGTCAATAGCTGTAAGAAATGTACAGTTATTGGCCCTATGTTACTGGCTGGAAAAGTATGGGGTAACTAATGATGTAAATGTTTATTACAGAAATTTGATAGTTATACAGCTATATATTAAGATCTGGCACTAAAACGATAAACTGAACCATAGAAAAGAAGCAATTACTTTTTTGAAGCAATTACTAATCAGGAAAAGATTCTAATAAATCAATCAGCATTAAGGTTGCTCTTCATCAGCCAGATTCATGGTATTGCAAATTATTTACATTTTTAAATGGCTCACCTGGCTTAGCAATGATATTCAAATAATTTCCATAATGTCACCTAACAAGGACACCTTAGAAAATTGCTTATTTAACTCTGATATTTTAATGGAACAAGGAGAGTGTGGGGGAAGAAAGAAAAGAGGGAAAAAAAAAACCTTCACTAAGCCAAATGGAGAAAAATATACATTAAAAATGCCAAATATAAAAGGAAAAAATTTTAATAAGTATCTACAAATATGTAGATTCAGCCTATTGACACAGTGTATATATATAGATACAGAATTGTGTAATTTATCTGATAGTATATCTGTAAATAATTTATATCATTACAGAACAAGCAGTGATATTCTAAGCCCTTTTTCATACATTTGTTGAAAATCATACAGTACCCTATTTACATGTTGTATCCTTTCTGATTAGCATATATTTAAGCTTCAAAGCAGAACAATAGAAATTACAATACATCATCAACATCACTTTCCAAAAAAAAGTGACTTTTCTATGTTCTTTAAAATTCTCTAAGGTAAAAAGAAACTGTATCTGGAGTTACATAGTAAGTTCCACAGAGCATTCAAATTTGTCCCTGTGGTGGAATTTCATTATATTATGCACCTTGCTAAAAATTACTTTCTAAATTATTCTCCGTGCTGAATTGAACAGAGAGTGCATAAACCAAAAAAGAAAAGTGCTTTAAACATAAAAGAGCAAAGAGGAAAAAAACTTCTTAAGCAAATACCCATTCATGTTGAAAGTATCATTTTCTGCTGCTGTGCTTTTAGAGGGATACAAAATTTGACTCAATCTCAGCCCTCAATGAGCACACAGTCTACTTGGGCAGAGGACATTGATAGAACATGAAATAGATAAAAATAGAAATATCTACCAACTCTCTATAGATAGTCGTATTCACTGTCACTGCTGGAACTATTATCTGCGTGGTCCAGCTGAAGACCCTCCAAATATTACCTCCACTCCCACCTCTTTTCTATGATTCATATATGCTTTGGCAACCCAAGGGGATGTTTCAACATTTTATTTATTTATTTATTTATTTATTTATTTTTTGAGACAGAGTCTCACTGTGTTGCCCGGGCTAGAGTGCCGTGGGGTCGTCTTAGCTCACAGCAACCTCAAATTCCTGGGCTCAAGCGATCCTCCTGCCTCAGCCTCCTGAGTAGCTGGGACTACAGGCATGCGCCACCATGCCCGGCTAGTTTTTTCTATATATTTTTAGTTGTCCAATTAATTTCTTTATATTTTTAGTAGAGACGGGGTCTCGCTCTTGCTCAGGCTGGTCTCGAACTCCTGAGCTCAAACAATCCGCCTGCCTCGGCCTCCCAGAGAGCTAGGATTACAGGCGTGAGCCACCGCGCCCGGCCCAACATTTTAAACTGTTGTGTAATTCACTGTCTTCCACATTCTTATACCATACCAGAAGAACAATTTTTCCTCCTAATACAAATAATAATTTAACCTGGTCATCAACTCTTCCTTCTCCTTCACGTGCTCTCCTTTAGTCCATCCCCCAGCCTGTCTATGAAATGTTCTTCAAATTCTCTCCATTCCCACTGCCTGAGCTCATAGCATAATCTTTGGCTTGCACTACTCCAAGAGTTTCTCTGACTGATCTCTATTACTCCAGGCTCTCTTCACTGCAATCCATCCTCATCATTCCTACTAGTTACCTTTCCAATACAAATCTCATCAGGTAAAGCCCTCATTTAAATATTCACTATTTCTGTCTATAGGGAAGACTAAAATCCCCAGCATGGCAGACGAGACCTTTCAACTTTTCTAGTCTTATCTCTTGCCACTCCCCATCTGCCAATGATATTGAACTATTCACGAGAGCTGAGAACATATTCTGAGCCTCTGCATATTCTCCACTGTATTTAAGATGTGCTCTTCTTCCATTTCTCCTTCTGGCAAATGTTTACTTAGCCTTTAATACCTTAGTCCAATGTCACTTCCTCTGTGCCATTAATCATCCTTCCCATGTGCTCTCATAGAATAAATACATATATGTATATATCCATACATATTTACATATATATATTTTACAACCATAGTGATATGGTTACTTTATGTTTTCTTTGCTAGACTGTAGGTCATTTTTTAAATTATTGCTTAAACAAATTTGGCAAGTGCAGTGATGCAGATAAATAGAGTTTGTTAGCACTATACAATTTACGAAGTCTAGATTGAGAAATCAGGGAAGGATTGAAGTAACACAATTCAGTCTTAGGGGTAAGAATACATCAGTAAGCTAGGAAAGAGGAAAAAACATTTCAGGCAGAAGGACGAACATGTACAAAAAAGTTATGTTTAGGGATCTGTCAGTACTTGCTAACGGTAAAGTTGGAAATATGTTTGTATAGGCTAAGGAAAATTGGAAAAGGGAATTGAATTGATCCTTAAAATGATTAAAGATGTTGCTAAAGACTCAGATGAATTGAGCTAATCTGTAATAATGTAAGATTTTATTCAAATGTACTTAGCAATTCAAGCAAAGGATATAGATTTTGATACTGATCTGGGTTGGAATTTGTTGGGCAGATGTGGCATAAGTAGACAAGTACGAGGAAAACGAAGATTTTAATGAGTGGTTCAGATGACCTAGTTCTTGTTTCCAGACTATGTAGAAGAACCGGGGAGAAGCAAGGAACACAGGCTATGCTTTCAAAAATCAGATATACTGGGACTGAGAAATTGAAAGTTGTAATTCATGAATCTAATAGGTATTTATTGAACACTTACTATATGTCAAATACTGTTTTAGGAACTGGGGATACAGCAAAGAAAAAAAGTCAAAAATCCCCAAGATGTTCGTTGATGTTCAAGTTTTCAGAGGTAAAGCGGTTCTAGAAAATACAAAGACCATATGTTGCTCTGGGAAGGGATGACTGAAGTATTGTGGGGGTCTGGGTCCTCGGAGTTTACGAGAACAAGAAACTGTAAGGAGAATATATTCCACAAAGATATGTTTAAGTCATACATATAAACAAGAAATCAATCAGGACCATCAGGACTTGGATGATAAGAAGAAAAAGCCAGGCGAAAAATTCTTCAATGAATGTGAAGGAGGTTACTGGAGTGTAGGGATGAAAATGGGTAGAAGAGGGCATAGTCAGATGCAGAAGTTTCATTAAAGTAGTAATTTTTACTTGAAAGTAGAGGATGGTGAGAAGTAGCTGTTGAGGGAAAAAAGCATGTAGTGTTTTCTGATGCTGTGAAATACACACAGAATAAGAAAAACCAGGTTTAAGACAAGACAGCAGAAAAGGCATTACATGAACACTAAGGATATAGAGTATTTTGTTTACCATAGAGTGAGAAGTGATGGTTCCACAGAAAAGTATGGGGGTGAGTGTAAGGTAGAAGATGATAAACTTGAGGAACTTACTTTGTGGGTAGTGATCCAAGAGTGGACTTAGCTGATTCACGTGTTACAAAGAGGATAGTGCAGCAGATGAGAGCATGTTCTACACACAGACTTCCTACCAATTTTACCACTTATAGACTCTGGGACTTTGAAAACTGTATTAAGTACTTTGTGTAGAGCTTGCACACAGCAATTCTCAGATAGTAGCTATTATTAATGTGCTAAGGTCCAAGGAAGTTGGAAGTTGAATAGAGGTAGTCACTGGAGGCCTGTTTTATAAGCTGGTGTAGGTGCAAGCCCTGGGAAATCAGAGGCCTGTAGAAGTTGAGGTTATTAATAGTATCAAGACTAGGTTCCTGGTGGAAATGGAGGCCAGCACATTGAAAAGCTCAGAGTGGTCTGAGGCCTCACTACATTGAAGTAAATAGAAAGAGCAATACTAGGTGATCAAAGGCCTAGTGGCCGGCACAGGCACAAGCATAGGGATGATCAGTGGCCTTGTTATTTAGGCCAGTGGTTCTCAAACTTTAGGGTCCATCAGTCATCTGGAGGGCTTGTTAAAAAACAGATTGCTGCGCCCCCTCCTCTTAGTTTCTAATTCAGTAGATCTAGGGTGTGTCTTGAGAACATGCATTTATACCAAGTTCTCAAGTAATGCTGATGGTGGTCCTGGGGCCGCAATTAAGAGAATCATACATTTAGGCCCTAATTACAGATGCATTCCTCGCAATCAGAGGTCAGTAATAAGAGGTGTGTCTTGAGTGAATAAAGTGACTAACTAAATAGTACAGACAGAAATCCATGTGGTCTCTAAACATCAGAGAGGGCTTTAAAATAGAGGAGAGGTGATTTTAATGATGACGCTAGGAAGATACATAGACATTGGAGAGCTAATAGAAGAAAGCTGAGGGGACAAACACAAACAAAAACCAAACTCCCCTGACTGGAAAGTGAGCCTAGCTTTGTGTTTCTTATTTGTCCCATCACTTGACTCTGAACCCTAGAGCCTGAGGTAGGCAGGGCAATGAGACAGGATAAAGAATAAATGTGTCAAAAGAAAATTATGCATATTTATGGAGGTGTATGATTATGATTATGATTATCATCACTGAAAGTCTGTGAGCTGGGATGATAGTGGGAGGATTGGTATTTAAAATATGGGCCCAGGCTTAACCATTTGCTATATGGCCTTGGTGGTAACATTTACTGAGCCTTGTTTTCTCTAATATAGAAGTATAATATTTGTCTCACACTGTTGCCAGGGATTAAATTCACATAGGAATTAAATCAGCAAATGCATATAGAGTTTAGCATACTACGTGTTGCTAGAAAATATTAAGTTTTAGCTATTCCTTACTACAGGACCACACCTATAAAAGCAGACCTATTGGACATCAGATTTGTTTTCCTGTTGCTACTACTTCAGCAAAAGTGTGTCATTTTCTGAAGCTTTACTAAACCGCCAATATCTGAAAAAGGAAAACAGATGTTCTCATGCTCAGACTCCAGGACAAACATGGGGGACAGCTCAAAGTTCTGACTCTTATAGTGAAAAAATGCATTTAGATCTTGTAATAAAAATGTGTAAGATTTATATCTAAATGACAGAAGAAATGTTAATATAAAATTGTGACAGAGATAAGACTTATATAGATAAGGGACAAGGACCAAGAAGAGTAAGATTCAAGAACATTCTTTTCTTCATCTTCCTTTCACTGAAGGGCTCCCAGATGGATGGGTTGCTTTTGCACTGCAAATCTAACACAGCTAGATTAGGTCCATGGGCAGGGATACCGTAATTGATTTTAATCATGTCTTTATCACAGCAAACACAACAGTATAAATTTGGCTTCTCATGCTGAACCTCGAATTTTCAACAAATTGTCAAACAGCTACTATAGTGGCTTCTTAGAAAGTAATTTATTTTTAAAGGAAAACAGGAAAAAAAAAAAAAGGGTTCACCATGAGTCCAGATCCCAATGCAAGAGTTGATTGTTTAGTGTAGATACCAGAGGAAAAGCACACACCTAGCCATGTTTGTGTTCTTTCAAAAATCTTGTTATATGTTAAATAACATTACTTTTTTGTGCCTTGTTTTATAATCAGAATTGTTTCCTATCCTTTGCCTCAACTAATCTATTAATATAAGGAATTACATACTTCAGCTATCCAACTTCAACAGAAAACAACATTCTACTTGCTCTTGAAAAACGTTAAATCAAAATTCTTGTGTATTAGTATATGAGTGCTTGTGTATATTGTGTTTGGATAGAATTTAGTGAAAAGAATGATATGAAAACAAAATTTGAACTAATTTTGCCACTGATTTTGCACTTATTAGGGCCATGTATTAGCCAAGATGGCCTGAGATTTATGTAGTAAATATATTAAATACAGAATGAATAAAATGAGAGTTCTTTGATCTGCCTGGATAGGTCAAACACTATTAAACTAATTACAACTAAATTACATCTACTCAATAACAATTCATTTAAGGTATGTGTCAAAATTCCCGAGAGTCTTTTGGAGTTTCTAAATTGGGATTTGACCTAGATATCAACTCCATACATCATCCCTGTTATGAATGATTAATAAAAAGCAAGACATAGAAAGAGAAAAATACTTGAGAGAGAATACAATATTGGTAACCTAGATTTCTAGGTTAGAACTGTAGTGATTCAGTGATCAGAAAAAAGCAAATGCTAACATAAATATTTTTGGAAAACCTGTTTATCTATTGTAAAGCTCAATATTCCTATGAACACTTTGTCCACTTGCTTTCGATTTTCATTAAACTCAATTACATATAACTTTTATATACATAATGATAAGCTGAGGTAGACAGCAAGTGGAGAGGCACATGTAGTAAAGTATGTTGAATTCTCAATCATTAAACTGTTTTTGTGTATGGTCATAAACTCAAGTACAATTCTACTCGACTTAAGATAACTGTTATAACAGATAATGGTTAACAGGTACCTGTACAAGTAATATTTAATCTACTGTGAGGATTCAATTTTCTTAAATGGTAAAACATTTTTTATAAAAAGTTTTTTGCTCATCTACATTAATTCTTTTGACTGGACAAAATCACTGACATTTCAGATTTAAACTTTTTATATTACTTAGTGATTCTGAGCAGCAGGAACAGCATGAGAGTGCACTAGTATTCCCGGTGAGCCTTGAAGCATAGCCTAAAGTGGCCCTAGAAGCACAGTAGCTGAAATAGCTTTGAAATTTCATTTTAAATCTTATAACTTAAAAGCTTTGTTTGCATTCTTAAGATATATGTTTGTTTTAATGGAAAAATGTTTTAAATTGCCATAAGAAGACAATACAAAACCATGTATGCTTGTTCCATGGCTTTGTCTAATCCTTGTCACACAGTTAAGAGGAGCATGGTCAGGATAATGCAGCCTTACTGAGTAAGGATCTTCCTTTCTATAGTATTCAACAAGATTCTTTTGAAGTCTCAATTTTGTATCTTTAAAAACAATTTAGTATCAAGTTACATTTGCAGTTTTTTAAATAGATAGGTTTAAATTTACTTGTGTGGTTTTTTAGTAATAGAAAGAAGAAACCTAAACCAGTTCAAAAGGGATACTTTAATGGACATGATAAATTCACCAGACTTTTCAAGTTAACCCAACACTGTCACTTCTCCTAAATCCATTTTACCAATAATTGTGTTTAAAAACCTTAGTTTGGATAGATATCCATTGGTTTTAAAATAGAATCCAAACACCTTAGCCAGGCCCATAATCCGACTGATCTGATCTCTTTCTATCCAAACATACTTATTTGTTCCTTGTCTCGTAATTTATGACCTAGCCATGCTGAATTTTTAGTTTCTCCAGGGTGTTATATCCTTGATTCTGGTTTTTATTTTTAAACAAACTGTTCTAACACTTGCATCCCTTACCCCTCCCTCTAGGTAACTCTTACATATAACTACCTCCATGAATCCTTTCCTAACTGCTAATGGTTGAGCATACTGAGAACCCCGTAGTTTCTCCATAAAATGTATCAAAATATGTAATTCTTTGTTTACTTATCTCACACCATACTGAAAGCTCCATCATAGGTGAAATTTTGTTTTAATTGCTGTTCGATCCATAGCATCTAAGCTGACGCGTAGTTAGGGCGTAATGAATATTTGTTGAATGAAAGATTCTCAAGAGGTTAAAAGTAGATGTTAGCAAATAAAGACTAAAATCTAGTTTCAAAGTCATGACTTATGTTGCTAGCTGGTAGAAATCTGTATTTTTAGGGGCTATTTCATCTGAAAGCATAATACTGAATGCTTTACATTGACACACAATCTTTAAACCTGAAATTGACCTCTTCTGGTGCACTCCTGTTATAATTTTATAAATAGATACAAATAATTAAATTCAATTACTTTAGAAAACAAAATTGTAAAGTCAAAGTAATAAATTAATCACATGTACACAGACTGTATTATTCTCTGTGATGTGGAGAGAAAAAAAGCATGGTGTTTGAGGTCAAAAAATATTTCCATTTGCTTGGGAAAATGATGTTTTATAATAATTTCACCTTAAAATTTGTCCAAAAGGTGATTTTTGTACCACTATAGACCCAACTCTGTATTTCTATATTTGACATTTTATAAACTGCTTGCATAAATTATCTTGTTTGGAACTAACAATAACCCAATAAGAAGGAAAGGACAGATTATCATCAGCTCCATTTTACAGATGAGAAAATGGGCTCAGATAACTAAAGTACCTTGTTCAAGCTACCATGATTATTAAACGGTGATATGCCCAGCTATTTTCTGATGTCCGATGCTGCATTATTTTGCTAAACTGCATACTGTCATAATGTGAATCAGACTACATAGAAGCTCCTTGAAAAGTAGAAAGTCAGTTCTACTATAACAACATAAACATTTCCAAAAATTGCCACACTATGCAAAATTGCACAATAAAGACCATAGCATTTCTGGGAAAAACGGTTAAGAGTAGGGGCACAACATTAAAATCTTCATCAGTGATACAAAAAAAAAAAAAAAAAAACTTAAAAAAAGCCTGGCAGCACAGTTTTACATGTTAAATGGTTAAGAAATACACAAGTACTACTACAAATGCCATTTAGTCTTTGAAAAAGGTCAAGTTTTCTTGAGGAAGAGGGTGTTGGTAGGGTTGCAACTTGTTGAGTTACTGTGAAGTGTTGGAAAGAGGGTTATCTGAAATCGGATGGAACGCTGTTAACGACAGATGTGGATGAGTGTGGCTCTTCACATGTGGGGAACTGAGGGAGATAACAGATGTCTCAGGTGTGTGCAGGTGTGCATTCTGTACATCCTTACATGGCCCAGTTCAGCAGGGTGCAGTTTTCTGCTTTCATCTAGTTTTTCTCATGATGAAATCACAAGTAAATAAACACGAAATTCATGTTATGCTTAAATTATTCTCTAATACATTAAATATGCTGGAACGAATTTGCATTTTCAAAGTGTTATAGAACTGACTGTACTGTGGTTCTATTTATCATTGTATTCCCTACAATGCACATAGCCAAGTGTCCAATAAATGTCTTTTGAATACTTGAAAGAGGTCAGAATTAGTTTCTAGGAAAAAAAATTCTATAAATGTAATGCAAAAAATTCCCCCCCTCAAGCAGAGGGCAAGGAAAACTACCAATGGAATGGAATTGTATTTCACATAATCCTGCCAAGTGAACACATGAACTGGATATCTCCATTTCACAGATGAGAAAATTATGGCTTTTAAAGGTCTCATAGCTACTAGGTAGAATAGGATTTGAATACAAATTTAGTATTATGTCAATGTCTATGCTTTTTCCAGAGTAAAAATGTATTTATAATTAAGTATATATTTTACACAATAAAATTCCCAACTTAGGGAAAAAACAACTACAGCGAAGTTACTATGCTTTCTGCAGCTAATTTCTAGGAATCATGACTGTATGAATTGGAATCACGTTTTAGAACTCTACAAGTCTCTGTAAAGGAGCTCTTTAACCACACAATTCTTTGACCAACTCCCCTCCATTAGAGTTGAATACACTAGTGATAAATACATGAATGCTTCAAGTTTCTGGAAACTTACGGTGATTTCAACCATGTGGAACTGTTGTAACCCCAGAAGTTAAAAAGCAAAACAAGGCAAAAAAAAAAAAAAAAAAAAAAAAAAAAAAAAAAAAAAAAAAAAAAAAAGTGGGGGATGGGGAGGGTTTAAGCTGAACCAGACAAAAATATTAATAGCAAAACATCTGAATATTACATACAATGCACTATCATTTGTCAATTCATTAACCAGAAATAAAATAATCTAATTGGTTGGTTATGGCTATAAAAAATGAGTCAGAGGAGCAAAAAACTTAATTGCAAAGAAGAAAAGAGAGGAATGATGGAAGAAAAATGGAGAAATAAACAGCACAAGTGATGGACAGCTAAAGCAGCAACAAGGTTTAGAGATAGAAATGGGGGTGGCAAGCAGGAAATACTCAGGTAAGACATGACAATAGATAAAGTTGCTGGCTGTAAGATTATTAAGAAACTGTGTTAAAGTTACGGGAAATAGCTCCTGAAAGCATACTATTGCAACGCTAAATATATATTTATAGTATAGCTATAGCTCTGGGAGAAAATATCAGAGTCATCTTTCAGTAAGGTTTAAGCATTTCAACTAGAAAACTGTGCTATCCAGTTGGAGGGGGAAAAGGGACTGAAGAAGCATCAAGTGTATAGAAAAGCTGTCTATTTACTAAAATGACCCAAGGGTATTATTATACCACATGATATAATAAATGAGTCAGGGCTTAAGAATGTTAATTTGCAGTCATTTAAAACAAATCAATTTACACAGAAATTCCTTTCCTGTCAGGCTAAATCTGACATTTAGTACTAAATAAAAACTCGTATTGATTTCTATTATTAGCTATCAACTTGTACATAACAGTTTCAATTTATGAATAACAGCGGGCCTCTTATTTCCTTTAACCACTATAATACACTGGAAGACTGGACTGGAAACCCAGAGACTTGTATTCTAATTACAGATAAGTTACTATATATATGTTGCTAAACTATTCATTTGCCCTCTCTAGAAGTGTTTACCTCTAAAACAAAAGGTTACAATTAGATATCTGGGGTCTTTTTCAGTTCTACAATTATTCCTTAGTGTTACTAACAATATTTATCTCTGAATAACTTAAAATAATCAATGAGATATAACAATTTTCACACTCGGGGAAAAAACAAGCACTTCGAAGCTGATTTTCAGATAACTGGAAAAACATGTTCTACTAAGAGTGCTTCTCAAACTTGTACATCAAAATGGATCACCTGCCAATCTTGTAAAAATGTAGATTCAGCAGGTTATAGGGCCAGAAATTCTGAATTTCTATTAATAAGCTCCCAGGTGATACTACTTGCCACCGGTCTGATAACTGCATTTTGAGTAGCAAGGTTCTAGGATTTGAAGAAATGTAATATTGACAAGCTAGGCTAGTCCAGATATTACTAGAGAATACTAACTATGACTGGGAGTAAAATACCATAAGGAAAACATGCCACAAAGTTTCATGATGAAAGGTCTGGGATTTGCATTAATATAGGAGGCAAAAAGTGGGTGGAGGAAACAAGAAAGGTGTAAGTTGGTAACTGAAGCTGAGTGATAGGGGTTTATTATATTCTTTTGTGTATGTTTGAAATCTCTCATAATAAGAAGTTAAAATTCCTTGACTCAAAACCCTATACACCACCACTAACACCAAGTGAATGAAAAAAGAGATGCCAAATACTTTTTCTGTCCACTGAAATGGGAGCAAGGGAGAAAGGAAGGAGAGTACTGAAAAAGTTGCAAGGTGGCTAAGGTGAAGCTAGAAAGGGCGTGTTTGTATTTAAAGATATTACACATAATCTGAGCTTTTAGAATACCAATGGCCCCTTGTTTACTTTTTACATCTTTAAGAGAAACTTCAGACCCAAACAACTCAATATTTATTGAACAGAAGGATTTTAAAAACTCCTTTAAAAACTGGTTAAATGTCATGAGATTTGATAAGGGGAGTATCAATGTCCAAACATTTTAATGTTAAAAAATTATGAAGTGTGTGCTGGACAAAAAAAAAAAAAAAAAAAATTGTACTTTTAAAATATCAGGAGTATTAGAGTATTTGCAGTATTTTTTAACTAGGCAGAAAAAGAAATTTAGGCTACAGAATATAAGACAATTTCCTCTTGAAAAGCAACCACTGAATAATAAAACACTAAATTCAAGGTAATGATAACTTCTGGGGAAAGAATGAGGTAGTAACTAAGATCAAGAGGTACATATGGGATTTCAGTTCAATCTGTAATGTTTCTTTCAAGTCATACATAAAAATTACATTTAAAATATGGAAACAGGTGGTGATACAGTTGAGTGGTTAAGCACACAGGTGTTCACTATGGTTTTTATATTTTTCTGCATATTTCAACACTGTATTTTGTTCTTAGTGTATGATACTCAACTTCGAAATTTATACTTTTATTTGCAAAATCCAGAACTAAAAAAGATAATTAAAAATATATTCAAACTAACAAAGAATAACTGTAAAATCAAGATTTTTTATAATGAGTATATTCTAATATTGTGGCTTAAAATTTTCTCCTGAATTCTTACCATCAGATTTCTAGAAAGCACTATTGGGCTAAAATAGCAATCTATGTATATTTAATTTCACTTAAAAATTCTGTACCCTCTTCTCCTGAATGAAAAAAATGTTTTCAGATTTATGCTCCATTTTAATATACTAAGGCAGCCAGAAAATACTGTTTGAAGTCCTGTGCTACTCAGAATACGTCTTTCCTTCCTTTCTTAGCTTTGGAAGTCCTTAAGTGTTAGAATTACTTCCAAGTTTCACAGCAACTTTTAAAGGTTTATACATACGAAATCTCACTCTTTAGTGGAGTCTATAATTAAAGTTGTATAATTAAATATCTAAGCTTTATTATTGGGCTATCTATCAAATACTTCAAACTGAAAATGTAAGACTCCATAGTCTCTTTTCATTTGGCTTTGGGATGCACTATATAACTGCATTTTCTATCTTTTTGCTTTACCAGACTAACATCTAAATAAATTTCAAAACATAAATATTTCTTTGTGGCAAAAGAAACATTAGGACAGTTATTTATTTTGAATAACTAAGTTTACTGTAGGCAAATCTAACAATCTGGGAACTCTGGCATTGTAATTTTTTTATTGATGTATCAGTTTACCAATTGCATAGCATTCCTTCACTTATTGTGTTTGAGCTTCACAATAACTCTGTGAGGTGAGCAGAACAGAATTTTTTGCCTCCATTTTACAAATAAGGATAATGAGGCTCAGAAAAGGGATTATTTTCCTTTCCCTGGTAACTATACGGTGATCCAAATAGAAATACATGAACAAATTAAGCAAATTATTTCAATTAATTTGACTACACTAAGCTTAAATCTTGAAGCTAAAATGCCTCAAGTGTTAGTTAATATAATTCCTAATATAACCAATACAATGATTCATTATCCTTCCTGGTTAAGCAAGGGTTTTCTTATTTGCTTTCAAATGCTAAAATAGGTTTCTAACATTAAACATGAACCATATGAATCTATCCCTTAAAGTAGGTACTTTGAAACTCGTATCCAAAATAAATCTTATTTAATGTCAAAAAATCAGTTTTTCTCTCAGTTACAGAAAAAAAAAATCAAGTTACTTCTCTCTAAATATTCAAAGGTAAGGGCTCTACTAACAAAGCAGTTGAGTCCTAAGAATATTTCACTGTTGGCTAGTTCACTGTAAGAGATAAGATTCTGAGGCACAGAGTAGCCATAATAATGACAGAGCTAGTACTATTTTTACCTAACATTTGAAGCAATTCACCATATGCCAAAGACCTAGGTTTACTTAATGTATTGAATTTAAAATATTCTAGAATGTCAAAATCCCCATTCTCACTGACTTGGTACTTTGGAAGGAAGTACCAAGTATTGGAGTATACTGTAAGAGACTATAGAATCTGCTGTAGTCCTCAGACAGGAAGAACTTTAATTTCTGATCACTTCCATTGGGAGATACTGGAACTCGCACCAGCTTAGCAACTGGAGGAACTGCAGTTCCCACATGCAGCTCAGAACTTTATTTCTCCTTGCAAGCCAATCTCACCCACAAGAACTACCTGAAAAGGGGATAGAACCTACTTTCAAGTATTATGACCACCACCCATTACTGAGAAAAACTCACTTAAAAAAGCTGTTCAATTACTATTCATTAATCATAGTATTGTTTTTTTATGGACTTCACACATATTTGATGTTGCTAGACTCTGTACTTATGTTATTTTAAGAAAAAACATGGGCAATCATCTAGCTTCCAAATCATCTCAAATTGTTGACTTTAAAATTATTTTACTATGCTCTTCCTTTCTTGGAGGTGATTGAATTATTGTACTTAGTGCATTTAAATATATCCTATGCTCCTTCATTTTTTATTATCCTAATGTGTAAGTTTTGTGTAATTGTGAGATGTAACAGAACAAACTTAAGGAACATATATAACTTCAAAGTTATTTGACACCAGTATACCTATTTAGAAAAAGTGGCCCAAAATATTTTGAATAGCACCCTAATCATACCTGTTTTAAAAAGTGAAAGTAGTAACATTTCCAGTTGTTAAATGCCAATTACCCTTGTTTTTAAATGCTTGAATATATACCATTCTTCCCACCCAAGGCAAAAGCAGATGATATGATACTCTTTCTTCCCAACATCAAGTACTCTTTGTTAACTAACTTAAGTAGTCTAAGATTAGTAGGAAATCTTTAGCAGACACAAAAGATGAAAGATGAAACTGCAGCAAGAGAGCATGGCAAATCCAAAAGATCTATTAGTGCATAAATCTACTGGAAAAAAAAGAAAAACAACAAAAGAGATAGAAAGAATTAACAAGCTACAATAAAAGTTATGTCTTTAAAGCAGTAGATTATAACAGGGTGGGAAATGTTTAATATGTGTCCTCTTGAAAAGCAGTTATCATCTTTTAAATTAAAAAAAACCAGCTGGTATATTTTCACAGCATCTAGATTTATTTATGGTATAAAGCCATAGGAATTGTAATATTATTACTCCTTTCCCACCCTGGCAGAGAATAAACATGAATTCAGAAGCACAGTGGAGTGAAAACAAAGAAGAGGAGAGAGAAAAAGGCAGCAGAGAAAGACAGAAAAGGTGAATACAGAGCTACAGAAGTGTTTATTGAGCATGCTACAGAGGTAAGCAGAGTACACACAAAATGAAATTAAACAACCATCAAACCTCCCAACTTTGTTAGAAAATTAATTTTTAATTGTGCCGCTTTCAAACTATACTGAATTTTACATTTCTAAAGATGTAAAAACTCAACTAATAGAAAATATACATGACCATTCTGTCTACATAGATAACAGAATCTATGAATCTTGAAACTAAGTACATCAATTTCAAAAAGTATTGGTCATTTAAACAGAATCAACAATTCAGATTGACAAGAACTGTTCAAATTAATTTGACCTGTAGATTCTGAGCCATGTTTTTATTAAAGTCAGATCTATTCCTAAATACAAAATATTTTGAAGATTTATTAAAACTGAATATTACAATGCAAGGTAAATTAAGACTAAAGGCACATAAACTTTGGTCCCACCTGGTTGTCAGTTTTAGAAAACTGCCACAAAATTAATCTTCCTGCAAATTTCCGCAGTACACTTTCTTTATCTTTGAAAAATACATGCACCAGTTTCTGAACTAGCTAGACCAGTCTGCACATGCTCAGAAATCCACAACCATATTCCAAATCTTAATTACAAACTAAGGATGGCAATATATATTTAAATGCACATAAGTCATGTCAACTTCAAAAACATCTACGAAAAATATTCAGCCACAAACAAGACATTACTTAGTGCTGACATTTATATGATACGTCCCACAAGAGTGTGTACAAAAAGGTTAAGATTCCACAATGCTTTCCACATAGGGCTCAAACTTACAGAAATCACTTTGTTGTCTTAAGAAATTAATACTCTGCATCTTGTTAATTTTAACTAATGCCTACATTCATAACTGAATCTAGACCAGAATTGTGAGATACAAAAGGCCAATGTTTTTTTAAAGCAATAAAGCCTAAGGTAGTGAAACCTAAAAATGCTGCTTTATTCTTTCAGTAGCATGTATCTTATTTGATTAAATAGAAAATAATGTGACAAGTCAATAATTCAAAATAAATTCCAAGCAGGAGAAACAAAAACTTAACCTTTTTACACACCCCTGCCTAAACATATTTTAATTCCCATATAACAATGTGCCCTAGACAACCAATTCCTTTTTTCTAGTAAATGCACAATAGCAACACTAGTTTTCCTTTTTAAGGCACGTATGTCAACTAAGTTGAAAAAAGAAAGCAAAATTAAACTGAAATTTTAAACAGACAAAATGGCTTCCCTATAGAACAGATGAAATACAGCAGTTAATAACTCTGCCTTTACATATGCCATTTCATTTCATAACCAAGGAATGATAACAGCATGGGAAAAAAAAGAAAAAAAATTAACAAAAAAATCAAACTCTGGTCCCCACTTTTCTGAACAGTCAATAGGTGATGACACCGAACAATGTGATTCACCCCAATCTTCATCTCCCACTTTTTAAATTGTTGACTTGGAGAAAGACACTCTCAGATGATGGTTTTCACCAAGGTTATAATTATGAAGATCAATCAAGGCCTGGATAGCTTCTTCCACTGTTGCCATCTGAAGAAGAGCCATTTTGTGATCTCTTCTGAAACAAAATTATGAAATTAGATACTTCATAAAAACTAGGAAGGGCTCATTAAATACTTGAATTTTGCCCATTCCAGAATCAAAAATTTCTATAAACAAAAAGAATAAAAACTACTTGAAGAAAACTTTTATTTCTATCAAGTCACTAATTTAAAGACAAGGAAGCTTGCTTACTGAAAAAACTTAAATGCTTTCACAGTGCCCCCAGTGTTAGCAAACAGTGTTCGTAGATCCTCTTCTGCTACTGAAGGACTAGGAAAATTGGATGGGGGAAAGAAGCAAAGATTAATAATAAATTTTATATTTTATTAAAATAAAATATATACCTTTAATAAACTCCAGCCTAAATACTTACGGGATATTAGACAGGTGAAGGGTTGCAGAAGGAGGAAAAATGTTCTGAAAATTTTTGGATCCAGGTTTCTTAAAACGATGCAATGGGGAATTACCAAAATCTTTTGTTAGCCCTTGATCATCAAGTCCCTCTCGAGGTAGTTGTACAGTCTGATGTTTAGAAAGAGTAACACGAATAATTTTTCCATACATTTTCTGTCCATTAAGATGGTTCATGGCTATAAAAAGAAAGAATGCTTATTAATAAACAATATCAAAGTTCAAAACAAAAATAATTCTTATTTTAAAAATAATAGTTTAAAATCTGATTTTCTTATGACTTTAAAATAAACCATGAATTTAGCATAGCCATTGGTGACAAGACTTCAATCCCATTTTCACTTGTAGTAGATAAGATATTCTGGTAAAAAAGCTGGCTTCTTTCACAGAACAAAAATCCAGATTATGACTATCCACCTTCCTCAATAATCCTGCTGATAAATCATATACTTAGCTACCCAAGAAAGATACTTAGTATAGTCATCTCTCTTTTTCTCCCTTCTGCTACACATCCTAATTGCTATTGTAATATTCCTTCTCCTAACTGTCTCTCAAATTCATGTTCTCTCCATTTCTCCACTTTTTACTATATTTTATCTGGATAACTCAATCAGTGTCCCCATTTGTCTTCCTACTGGATATTTCTCTGTATTTTTTTCAATCCATTCTATACATATCAGCTTGATGACCTTTGCAAATTATAAATTTAATCATGCCATTACCTGCTTAAAACCTTAGGGACAAAGTCTATCATTCCTTAAAATGGCTTAGACTTTTTCCAATCTGACCCTCATACAGGTTGAGTATCCTTAATTCAAAAATCCAAAATCTGAAATTCTCTAAGATTCAAAGCTTTTTGAGTGCCCACTAGAGCATTTCTGATTTTGGATTTTCAGATTTGGGATGCTCAACTGGTATAATGCAAATATTCCAAAATCTGAAAAATTGTCAACTCTGAAACACTTCTGGCCCTTATCATTTTGGATAAGCAATACTCAACCTGCATATAACTTTCAGCTTCTTTGAGCAGATTTTTATCAATGATGTGCAATATCAATCACTGTGCTAGTGCTGGGAATAAAGTGGTAAGATAAGACACAATCCCAGCCCTCGTGGAATTTATGGTATCTTAGTACTATACTGCTTGCACTTTATGCTCCAGCTATACAAAACAGATATCCTAACACTAAGTGCAAGTGTCTCTTATTTTTATTCTTGTGTACATGATCTTCTATCTATAACAATTTCCTATGTCCTTTCCTTTCCCTTTTAGTCTACTTATTCTTCAAAGTCACTTCTCCAGGAAGGCCTTTCTTTATCCTCTGGAAAGGTTCAGAACCTCACTAGACGTACTCTGTACCATTTTTTAAGTTTATCATCACAATTTATTGTCATTATCTACAATATTCTCCTTCAGACTGTAAAGTACATGGAGACATGAATTACTTTCTCTACCCCGGCGCATAGTGCAGTGCGTGAACACAGAACATTACAGTTATTTCTTAAGGTAGCTGTTGGGTTATTTTTAAACTAAATGAACTGATCTGATATTAGAAACAGTTTTATGTTTTATTTACCAGTCCCAACAACTAAAAAAGACCATTTTTAATAAGTCATACACTTTTGACTAAATTGAAGGTCTAAATGATTGTAATGAAACTGGATAAAGGCATTAAAGTATTAGCAGCAGAGAGGTAAAGACAATGCTTCAAACTGACAATAGAATCTACTCTCCAAGAGTTTCTAATACAATTAGTACACTATGGTACACATTCTGACACAGAAGATACCAAGAATTTGTTAAAGCCATGAATCTTGTCATACTTACATGTATAAAATAAACCAATTAAATACAATAGATCTGAAAAGGATAATGCTGTGAAAGTATGAGATACCATTCAGGAAAAAAAAAATTAAATTCTTTGTTTACTTACAACTTCCCTGATTTGTAAAAACAAGTTTACTCTTCCTGAATGTCACTACACTGTTATATATTTGTAACAGTTTTCTATTTTCAACTGAGGCTAACAGGGAAAAAAAAAAAAATATCATCTCTCAGGCCTGAATCTTCTCTCACTAGTTTCTTACAGTACATTTCACATACACTTATAAATTTACACTAACATTTATAAAACCAATTTTTAATTATCTATAGTGATGGTACATAAAATCCTTTTATAATCCCACTGAATTATAAAACATTTTAAAAGTCCTATAATTCTATTAAGTGAACAAGCTTCGATGATAAAGTGCTATACTTCAGACATAACATATTATAATATATGAGTTTGGGGAATAAAGGAGACTAAGGTTGCCATAAGAAAGCCATCTCAATGAAAAGACTGCACAAACAGCTGAGCTTTGAGATAATGAAGGGTAGGAATAAGAAAATAGAAAGTCTTATGCACAGTAACTGTACAAAGAAGAGACTGATGATAAAGGAATGGAATTAAAATAAAGCAAAATAACCAAACAGCTACCTCAGGCAGT
Organism: Propithecus coquereli; assembly: GCF_000956105.1. Taxonomy (NCBI): domain Eukaryota; kingdom Metazoa; phylum Chordata; class Mammalia; order Primates; family Indriidae; genus Propithecus; species Propithecus coquereli. Next base: position 2,958,463 of record NW_012153062.1, read on the forward strand.
AGCCAGGTAATAAGAGAGATTCAAGTCAGCTGATTGTTAACACAAAAAGATCTGAAGTGACTTAAAGAAGGGGAGGATAGAGTGGCAGTTAAAATATCAAAGTTTTTAAGTTTAAAAAAAACCCAAAAAAACAAAACACTTTGCCAAAAATTGAGGTATATAAGGATTAAACAAAATAAAGCAGAAGGAAAGTATCTTAATCACTAATTTTAAATGAATCACTTTTTAAAACAATGAGAATCTTATACTAGGAATCTACTATTCCAATAAATATGGCATAAACGGACAAAGCAATAATAAAGGAGGAAAAAGTCAATGTTGCACTGTAGAAATAGCATTTTTGGCTGAACATAATTTTTTAGCTTTACCATATTCCATCTCTGAAGAAGATATTAATGAATTATGAAAATTCAAAAGACAGCAAGAAGTTTACAGATACAGAAGTATATATAATGTGGAACTGGAGCTATATCAATAGTTCTCCCCTTTATAATTCAAAATATTACTTGTGCCACACTCTCATTTCTTAATCTTAACAGACACCTGTCCATTTTATTACTAGCCTTTTTCAAAGAACTCAACTTTTGGCTTCGTTTTTTTCTCTCAACTGTTTGTCTTCTATACCACTGATTCTAGTCCTTAATATCTCCTTCCCTTGGGTTTATGCTGTTTCCTTAAAGTTAAAACTTTCTTTCAAAAGACCTCTTTTACTGTACCACAGATATCTAATTTACATATAGTACTTCCAATATCTAGTTTTAAGTATTTTAAACTCCCATTAAAACCACCTCTTCGACCCATGAAACACTGGGAGTTGCTTTTAAATTTCCAGGTACATGGAGACTTTAAATGTATTTTTCTGTTATTATTTCTAACTTTGCAACAGAGAATGAGGTCTGTATGATACTTACTCTTTGAAATTAATTGAAGCTTGTTTTATGGTTTAGTATATGATCAATTTTTTTAAATGTTCCATATGTGCTTTAAAAAAATGTGCTGGATGCATTAACAGAGAATTGTGTTGTATCATTTTGTATCTTTGTTTTTGTTTTTTTTTGGTCTGCTTGACATATAATTCAGAAAAGTGGGTTGAAATCCACCACTATGATAGATTTACTCAATTCTACCTGCAGCGTTATCCATTTATGATTTATACATTTTGAAGTTATTTCACTAGACATACATACATAAAACTGTTGTATTTTCCTGGTGAACTAAATCTTTTATCAATACATTTGGCTTAAATTAGCAAAGTCACGTGAGTTTTCTTTGGCTTACTATCTGCCCAATACATCTCTTTACATCCCTTTGCTTTCAATCCTTCCACATCTTGTGCTTCATACGTCTGTTGCAAAGAGCATACAGGGAACTTTTCAAAAATCAAATCTGACAATATTTTAATTGATGAATTTATTCCTTCACATTTGTCATTATTATTGATGCATCAGGTCTTGACTCTATCATAATTTCATTTGCTGTTTTCCCCTCCTTCCCTTCTTTGTTTTTGGAGGGAAGATCTCTTAAGATCTCTCTTTTGTGAGGCCAACAATGCTTCAAAGTGTGACTTATTACTAACTACTTATGACAATAATGTATACACATACTTAAAAGTGAATACATACACACGCTTAAAAACTTCTCAAGTGCCATAACACTAGGGTAATATGATTTCCACTCATTCTTAGAACACTTTTATAGATATAATTTAGTAGGTAAAGGTTACGAACAAGAACTAAATCAGTTTAACTTCTGAGATGACAGTTATATATTTAATTAAAAACAGAGGCATTTTATAAGCAGTTGGTAAAAACATAAATTGAAGAATCTAGACAATTATTCTTACCCTAAAGGAACTATTTTTTTCAGAAAATCTGTGCAGATAAGTATACTGCTTTTAAGATGAAAATTTACAAATTTTATTATTCTTAAAATATTCAATTGAAAAAATACTGTATCAATTAAATAGGCTAATGGGACAAAGTTTATCAAAGAAACATCTTAAAGTTTGAAAATTATAAAATTCTGGTGTGAAATGATTTAACATCGCCTGTAAGATCTGCAACAATCTCATTCACATTTAAACACTGCTGACTATATCCTCTCTTAGTTTCCCTTGTCATTTATTTCTCCCATGCTACCTCTTAAACATAAAGACATCTGCCTGTAACATAAAGCAATGAATATTTCCAACTAGAGTCCCATGAAAACCAGAAAGAATGAGGACAGAGTCCAAAAACCAAAATTAAAAATTTTTTTTTTTAAGTCTCATTTTTCTCAATACCACATCCTAGAGTTTCCTGTAGGATTTGACTGTGAGTGTATGTGCGTGTTTTACAGGCACTGAGATGGTGTGAATACTATTTTTATGGTCATACACTTCAAGAAAGCAGTATCTACCTAGCAATGAGAAATAATAAATTATTAACCACTACATAAAGTCCAAAAATTATAAACCAGGCTACTATTAATAGCAAGTCAAAACTTTAGTGATAGTATCTTAAGAAATTGGGGATAAATGATTTCCAAATATAAGTAATGTAACAGACTGAATTGTGTTTCCCCAGATTCGTATGTTGAAGCCCTAACTCCCAAATGTAACTGTATTTAAAGATGGGACCTTTAAGAAGGTAATTTCAAGGTTAAATGAAGTCTTAGGGGAGAGTCCTAATTCAACAGAACTGGTGTCCTTGTAAGAAGAGGCAGAGATCTCTGTCACCAAAAAGGCCACGTGAGGACACAACAGAGAAGATGGCTTGTAGGCAAGCCAAGAAGAGAGCCCTCATCAGAAACCAAATCTGTTGGCACCTTGATCTGAGACTCCAAAACTGATAAAATAAATTTCTGGTGTTTAAGTCACCCAGTCTGTGGTATTTTTATGGCAGCCCAAGCAGACTCCAAGTACACTAATACAAGTATGGTAAAAATTAAAATACCACTTATTTAAAATAGTCTTTACATAAAACCAAAAAAACTACCCAGAGGAATTTGGTTTCTTTTTATCTTAGGAAATTCTCAACCGTAATGATTTTGTATCCATTATTTATATGATGGTAATGACACCCAGATCTCAAATGGTAACAAGAAAAAAAATGACATATTTAAGAATGTTCTGTTGACTATGAAGCACTGTCAAATGGTTACTTACAATGTATATGACATATCATCAGTCTTACATGTCTTTCATTTAAAATAGGTATCACCATTATAAAAATGGAGAACCAGATGAATAGTTTCATGCCTTGTCTGAGTTGCTAAGATCATTGCCAAGAACACTAAAGTTTAAACTTACTGTTTGAAATTCCAACTTTTATGATTCCAAAGGCCAAAGGTGGTCTAGTATATCACGTTGTTCATCTCTGAGTTTCATATAACAGCAAAAATATACTAGTTCTTACATCAAAAATGGCAAATTTCAAAATTAACAATGTAAATACAGTCTAAGGCACCGTCATCCCTAATCTCAATGAACAGAATTGTAAGTGATGAACATACTAATATTTATAGTCAATCACTACTGTATGCAGTTATATTCCAGATTTATGTGACATGACTGTGTATGAAGTCAAATGAGATGTAAGTTTAATTAAAATCACCAATTATTTATCTAACTAATGATTTAAGTGTAACTTGACTCAAGTACATCTTAAGATTCCCAAAGGGATTAACAACAGTGCTTTTGGCACAGGTTTTTCATTTTGTAAGAACTTGGTATCTCTAAAAGGCATCTTCCATGTGACTCTTTCCATTACTAAGTTTAGCCAAATACGTACAATAAATGACTTTAGGAGAATTAAAATAATGTGTATTAATCAGGATTCTATGGACTATGTATTTGAAATCAGAACTGAAGATGTATAGATAACACATAGTTTAGTCTTACCAAGTTGTGATTGGTTTCCATCAGCCATCTGTATTAGAGCACTGTCTTTCTTATTGTACAAAATCTTCACACGCTGCACATCTCCATAAACACCTTTTTTGGAGTCACAGAGAGGTAATCCAAAAATGGAATTAATTTTATGCGCAAGTCAGCTAAAGATTATCTTTCTGACATATCAATGAAACATTCAGACATCAACATGATCACTCATTCAATCTCATCATTCTCACAAATGAATACAGAAGATCAAGATTTTGAACAGTGAATTTTGAAAAGAATAATTTTTGATAAACCCTCAAAGCTATGTGAATGATATTAAATTAAAGACCATGCAAAATAAATCAGCATGCATTAAAACAAATTTTGTGTCTATGGAGAGTTTTAAATAGCAAAGAAAAATAGCAAAAGATTTACTATTCAACTTTAAGCCAAAGTGCTAGCTACAAATAAGAATTAAGGTGAAACAAAAATCAAATCAATAATAAAAGTATAGTGCTAACAATAACATACCGAAGAGGGTAAACAGACTTTGGGGCGTAACCATCTTTAGAAGGAGAGAAGAGCAAGCAGCGTAAGACAAGAAGAGAGAAGAGTCGAGGAAGAGCGGAGATGAACAGATCATCCATAACGAAGGGTGGTTCCCGCAGAATGGTGAGGTGGTCATGGATCATGGTTCAAGGCGGTTAATTGGGGCAAGTTGGTCCGAGGAACATTTGTTCAAGCACAGAAGCATGAACATAGGGAATGGAGACAGGGAATGAAGACAAGGACAAGGAAAATAAAGGATAAGACAGGGAAGGGAATGGGTATTTGGGAAAAGACAAGGAAAGGGAAGGTGAACACACAGGGAAAAGGATGAAATGGGGAAGGGAAACAGCAATGCAGAAGAAAAAAATAAGGAATTGGGGAACAAAAAAAAAAAAATAAAATATAGGTCAGTACATAGGAAATGCAGGAATTTGGTCAGAAAATGGTTGGTTTATGTACTGTACAAGAAAAACTGAGTAAAATGTAGTCATCCAAGACAAATATGGGTAAAGTACATCTATATCAAAGAGTAAATTACAGCATTTCATCTCAACATAGGGAAGGAAAGCATGCATAGGAATTTTAAACTTTGAACTTTAACTGCATAAGCATGGCTGGTTATGAAATGCAGGCAAAAGTCTTAAAATAAAAACAAAGGCACTCTGATTCAAACATTTTAGCATGCAGAACTGTGAATGATAATAGTATTAAATGATAAAATAAGCTTAATGTTCATATTAACAGGCCAATTAAAAATGAAACAAATATTCAAATTAGACATCATAAACTGATACATTGAGCTTCCCACATTTCATACCAGCTTTCATAGCAATCAAAATAAAATATACCAGACATAAAATGTACAACTAAATAAAATAACTTAGCAATAAATTTTATTCAACGGGGGGGGGAGGGAAAGGGGAATAAAGTTGAAAAATATTTTTAGAAGACAATAACTAATAACTGCAAAGAAAAAATTACTAAGAAAGACTGGAAGAGTGCCTCGTCAAGATCTTTGGAAGAACCTTCAAAGAAAAATGTATTAGAGTAGTTCACATAAAATAAGATTTAAAAAAAAACAATGACACATAAGCATGAAATGAACAAGCAAATAATTAGAAAAGGCAAAGAGCAAAATTGTTTTACAGTTAAATTTGCAAATTAGATCACATTTGCCTTTGAAATCAACAAAAAGATAAAAAGCCAAACTACAGTACTTCACCATATTTTTCTTAGGAAAAATAGGTAGTTAGGTTAAAAAAATATACATATATAGATATAAAGAGATATGACTGTCTAAGGAAATAAAGTATTACCTAAACAAGTATATAGATTTTATTCAGAAGTAGAAACATACAGAAAATACTTTGACTAATGAATGTACATAAAAAGAAAGGCAAGTGCAAAATGAAATAAACATGAAAAACTTTCACAAATGAAATGGAGTTAAAGAATAAACATTAGAAATTATTTTACTAACCTCTTCATTTAAATTGCTAACCAACAGGACTGTATTGCCACCAGCTGAGACTCCAGGCATACCCACTCGGCCAGCAGCAGCTGCAGCAGCTGCTGCAGCAGCATTTGGAATAGCCAAAGGACTCAGAGCTCCTGGAACAGCTGCAACAGGAAGCCCTAATTTTAAAATAAAGTATATTTTACGAAACACACACAAGTCATTTATAAAAACCAATTTAAGCATGATGGCTGCATGGCTTACGGCTGACCATTCCAAATGGCTCCTGAAAGTTAATTTTTATGTTTATAAAAATTATTTGCTGATGTGTAGTAGAGAAAGATAATTTATTTCAACAAAACCATTAATTATTTCAGCTAAGATACATACCTGTATGTTAAAAATTAAATATGCATTTCTCCATTTCCTAAGGAAAAGCAAACAAAGCATAAAGAATATATTTCCAAGTCAGAGACTCAGAAAATTCACTCCCATGGTTTATACTGAGAAGCCAAATGTAAAAAAATCACCTTCGACATAATAGCATTCATACTTTTTTCTACAAGTGCTATCTTCTTTATAAACTCACACTTGAAATCAAATAATCACACCTATGAAACAAATACAGTAAAATCCTTCAGTTCCTCGAGACAAGTCACTCTGAACATTATTTAATTCATGCAAATAACCTAAAGAAAAGCTTAGCAAAATGTGTTTGCCTTAATTCTACACTTGAGTAGTTATAATAAGTTTCTCCAGTACAATACCCTCCCAGTAGAAAGCAAGAGAAACCGTCACTATGTAACAGACTTTCTATTTCAGTATGTTCCTATCCTTTGCCAATGTGTTTTACCATTTCCTTCTTATTTCTATTAATATTTTTCTAGTTTCCAGTCTTATTGTTGTCCTATTATCTTTAGGTCTTCCATACCTTCGGTCATTTATTCTAGATAGAATTCTCTTCTGTCTTAGCACCCTTTATCCACTTTTCAATTACAAATGAACTCAGAATACTTTCATCCCTAAAATTCTTACATACCAGTTTATTTTTCAATAAATGTTAGTTCACTAAAGAAATTAATTACATGTTTTTTTTCTTTTTTACCTTCCCATGATAAAGGAACAACACCCAAACTAAATGAAGCTGATTTCATGACATACCTGGCCCTTACCACTGTCGTTCGGTAAGTTCACATTTTATTTCTTCTCTCTTTCCAGCCTTCTTGAGCATTTCATAAGCATCTGTTGTTACCTTTGGTTTCAGAGATCTTAATCTTTTAGTTAAGTTTTTGACCTTTTTACTTTACAGAAATTACTATGACCTTTCACTGGCAGTCTGAATACTGGCAGTCTTTAATATTCACAACCCTTAACCTAAGTTTTTCCTCCAAATTGTTCTATAATTCAGCCTTTATGCCTTCTCTCCAAGCACTGTATCAGTGGAATCATATGGTTCTCATTTAATATTCTTGCTTTGGATGAGTTTATATTACAGCTTTTTTTCCCATGCCATTTTTTAGGAGCTTCTTCTTTTCCTATTTCTCCCCTTTTCTTTTTTTTGATACAACTTTTTGCTTTGGAAAGTTTCCAACATATATAAAAGTAAAAAGATTAGACTAATGAACCCCCATATACCCATTACACAGGTTTAACAACAACTCATGGGCAATCTTGTTTCATCCACTCACTCATTTTATTTTTAAAGTAAATCTCAGAAATAAGGATCTAACTTTAAAATAGAAAAGTCTCGAAGTCTAATATTTACTAATGTACAGTAGTCTTTGATGACTCCTTGGATACACCAGTGTGGATCTTTTCAATCAACTATTCTACTGCATTACTAACTTCTCCATGTTAAATACTACAGCTTTACACTTCACAGGTCATTTCCATTTAACATTTAATGGATAAGTTCATTCGTTACCAAGTGCTAGTATAAAGATACACTCCTAATTCCTACGCACGCACACACATACACTGTAACTTGCATACTCTAGGAAAGTGACTTCTCCACACTTAATTTTTAACATTGTTCTTCAGTATTTTCAGATAGCTTTGCTTGAATGCACAGAACATTTAACCTAAGTCAACAACAACACAATTATTTAATAATAGTGGAAACGCCAGATGTAGTCATTATATTGTCAAATCATCCCCTTGTTTTCCTGCCTTTAATTAGCTACCTTTAAGTAGAAAAAGTAACTTAAAAATTCTGTTAAATTCCATAGTCTTTATGAGATCCAGCTGATGCCCCCCCCCCCAAAAAAAAGGCAAAACTACCAACTGCAATACGTGGCATACAGAAGAAAAAATGTTCAGTACTGAGCCTCATGTTCCTTTTTTTTTTTTTTTTTTTTGAGACAGAGTTTTTGCCCGGGCTAGAGTGAGTGCCGTGGCGTCAGCCTAGCTCACAGCAACCTCAAACTCCTGGGCTCAAGCGATCCTACTGCCTCAGCCTCCCAAGTAGCTGGGACTACAGGTACGCGCCACCATGCCCAGCTAATTTTTTCTATATATATATATATTTTTAGTTGTCCAGATAATTTCTTTCTATTTTTTTTTAGTAGAGACGGGGTCTCGCTCTTGCTCAGGCTGGTCTTGAACTCCTGAGCTCAAACAATCTGCCCGCCTCAGCCTCCCAGAGTGCTAGGATTACAGGCGTGAGCCACCGCGCCCAGCCTCATGTTCCCTTTTAACAATAAAAAGACTTTCTTAAAATAAAAAAATCCAAAAATATAGGACCCACTCTTTCCCACAATAAAAAATTAAACCAGTTTAATTTCTGGTTTCTTTTCACTTCTAACAGTCAAGAAGTGATTCTCAGTGCTCACTAAGCCAGAAAGACTTAATTGAGAAACTAATTGTAATTAGCTGCCAAAATCAAAATAATCTCAGAAATCAGATCACAAGCATTTTCTCTGTACATCTCTTGACTCCAAACACAGTCTACTGTTTATTAAAATACTCTGTATCTCCCATTTATCTACTAGAATTGTCTGGAACTTTGTATCCTACAGTGAAAAAGCTGTCAGACTTTTTGGTCTCAGGACCCTTTTACACTCTTAAAATTACTGAGGACCACAAAGTTCTCGCTTACGTGGGCTGTATCTATTGATATTTATCACTTCAGAAATTAAAACCAAGAACTTCTTAAGGCACAGGTCACACTTTCACACATTCTATTAGTCTTCAGAATGATGTAGGGAACACCACTGTACTAAGAGAATGAGAATCAAAAAGGCAAAAAACATTTTAGTATTATCCTAAAAGTTCTCACTTTGTAGACCTCCTTGAGGTCTCAGGAACGCCCAAAGATCTCTGGAAAACATTATGTAAACCTCTATCATATACATATGCTTTGTACATATGGAGTGCTCAAAAAAGTACATAGGAATTTAAAAGATGCATTTACTCACTTCAAAGAAAAGAAAATACTGTAATATATGACAGATTTAGTAAAAAATAAAATGCTGAGTTAAAGTACACACTACTGACACTTCCAAAATTTATATATTTATATTACATTTTATATTTATGTTATAATACATATTTATGTTATATAACATAATATACAATACATAATATGTATTTGTATTTTTTAAAAAGAATGCTAAGTTAAATTATACACTGACGCTTTCAAAATTTATAGTTCCAAGTCACCTATTATTCATTTTTCCCTGTTGACATCACAAGAAAAATTACTAATTCATAAAATACATACAAATTTATCAATCTACTTAAATTCAATATCTATCTAAACATACAAGCCTAAGGTTAATACTTCATTTTTATGAAGAATTATTTCTTCTGAGATACTTTTACCGTGCCACCAACATACAATTAAACAATCCAATAAAAATTACTCACCAAAAAGTTTAAAGGTGAGAAAAACTTACCTAAAAAAGCCTTAAATATTAAGAAATAATTGTTTTTAAAATACATTTTTTTCTTGAAATCTGGGTTTTACACTGGAGATGACTTGGTGTCATAATATTGTTTAGAACATAACATCAAGCCTTATCATGGAAAAATGGTGAGAATTTTAAAAATAATTAAAATGAATTTAAAATGATAATTTAGAATTAAAATATCTAGGGTAAAGCCCTTTTTTAGTGTGGTAGCCCCAAGAGACATTAAAAAAAAAAAGGCCAGAGAATGCTATATTTTAATAAACAATATGGTGCTTAAGTGAAATTAAGACTACTAATTTTCCAGTGAGAAAAATTTGGGTTCAAAATAGATACAATTTACCTCTTTCTAATAAGGAGGTAATGGAAATCTTACCCAAAAGTAGAATGTAAGCTGTTAGGACCCCAAATGTCCTTACTAACGCTAATTGATAGTCTCCTAACTTGTCCACTTACTTCCACCATTCTGGGCCACTGTACTACTAAGTCAGGTAGTAGGTCAGCCTATAGTATGATGCAAGAGTGCTTTAAGAGATAAGGGGCAGTCGCCATCTATCCTTAATGCCACTAGTATCTATTTCTCTACCATATTTCCTCCCCTGGGCTGATATCCTAAAAAAACTACTTAAGCTACCTTTACACAGTTCTGAATCACTGGAGTAGTCTTAAGTTTTTATTGGACTTTTAATGCCTCTGAGCATAAATTCCACAATTTTCCTCAGCATACTCTTCTCTGAAAAATTACTTGGTCAATCAGGTATAATGTTTTCTTAGGTTTAATCTAAATGTTGTCGGCTGCAATAAAAATATAAAAACCTACAAAATATTTCATGATGCACTATTTATACAATAATGATAAATTCTGGAAAAAAATCTGCGCTGTATTTTTCATATAAATATTAACTCTCAGCTATTAAAGACAATAAATTTACCATGGTCCCTTTGTAAGAGTTATATAAAATGTGTTACATACATTACATACACTGACTCTAATATTTAGATTACTTTTAGCTATAAAAAAGTTGTAATTTTAATTTTTATTATTAAAATCTTTAGCTAAGGCAGCAAGTATACTGGAAAAAACACTTTTAAGCACATTGATAAGGAGGGATAAAAATGCCTGTTTTACTCCCAAGATTGTTATAAGAATAAAATAATGTAAAAGAGCTTTGTAAACTGTCCTATGTTGAAGAAGGTGTTGCAGGGATCCTATTCATATGAAACGATCCCCATCAGGTGGGCCAACCAGACATCTTGAGTATCAGTAATTTTACAAAATTCTTGTGTTAGTTCTGACACTGTATTATTACTAACCCTTCATCCACTGAAACTGACGGACACCCAGCCATGTATATGATAGAGACCCAAAGTCCAGAGGGAAGAAGTGATATAAATTATGTACCCAACCCTCTTCCCTTCATTTCATATTTCACTGAAACATATAGGCATCCCTAACTTTGCCTGATTCAACTACAGAATTATACTTATTAATTTATTTTAAATCATTTACAAATTCTATAATTTTTAATTAACTTTCTATTTTAGAACAGTTTTAGATTTACAGAAAACCTGAAAACTTTACAGGCTTCTTTTATGACCTGAGCACCCCACTTCCTCCCCCATTATTAATACATTAGTATGGTGTTGCAATTAATTAACCAGTATTGATATAATATTAACTCAAGTTCATTCTTTATTCAGCTTTCCTTAGTTTGTACCTAATATCCTTTGTTTATTCCAGGATCTCATAGTACATTTAGTCATCATTTATCCTTAGGTGACCTTAAAACTGTGACAGTTTAATCTATGATTTTTAAGAACGTAGGACTTGTTTTATCCTTCCATTTCCCATTCTAAAACTTCCAGCCAAAGACATTTATATTATTTCTCTTTTGGTCTTCTTTTCCATCTTCAAGACATCTGGTAGTTATCAATCTTGTGTACTAATGAACAGAAGAGGACTGGTGGTGGGACTCTAAGGCTTTTTCTAATTCTTAAAGTACAGCGGCCCTCCATATCCCTGGATCCTGTATCTGTGAATTCAACCACCTCAGATCAAAAACATTCAGGGGTAAAAAAATGATGCTTGTATCTGTACTGAACATATACACTTTTTCTTGTCATTATTCCCTAAACAATACAGTGTAACAACTATTTACAAAGCATTTATGTTGTACTAGGTATTACATGTAGAGATGATTTAAAGTATATACAGGAGGTGGTGCATAAGTGATATGCAAATACTATACCATTTTATATAAGGAACTTGAGCATCCATGGATTCTGGTATACAGGAGGCAGGGGAGTTCCTAGAACCAATTCCCCATGGATATTGAGGGGATACTTGTATGGGGTCCTGGCTGAGGACAGCATTTTTTATATTTTATTTCCTGATCTGAAAATAAAAATTTTACTTTAGATAAGAATGACAACTGCTATTCTTTCCTCAACAATCCAATCCTCTTCCGCCAACCTTTCCTTTAATTCCAATTTTTCTGTATAGAATCCATTCTCTTTTCTACCATTAACAACTGCATTTTTGTTCAGCTGGTTCCTTAGAGAAATTTTTTAATTAAAAGCTTACCTCTGTTCTAATGAAACTTCTTCTACATCCCTCTCAAAAAGTCATTTTTATCTCCCTAAATCTTTCCCAAAGGGAAGAAAAAAGATGCATTATTCATCATTCTACCTCACCACCCAATGTTACTTTCACACTATTGCTCTACCACCATTGATGGGGGCAGCTTTTGAAGTCAATGCCATCTAATCATACCACAATCTTTCTCATCAAAATAGCCACTGGGTCACTGGGACACTTTCCTTACATAAAGCCTTTGGCATCTGGTGTTATTCCCTTCTACTCCCTTAGTCCCTACCTACATAATCCTGTGTGATCTTTCCAATACTACAGTCTCATGATTTCTTAAAAACTTTTACTTTGATGGATTTTACTATACCAATCCATTTTAGCAACTTCTTTTGCTATATCTTTTTCTTCTCTCTTTTTTTAAATGGCCATTCATTTAACCTTTGAATCCCCTTTCCTGACTTCACTCTTCTTGATCCTATTACCACGCAACACTGAACCCACTTTTGGCCTTTATAGTGACCAGTTCCCTTTCTATTCTCCTTTGGCTTGACTTTACCATATAGCCTAAGCCTTTTGGCCCAATACTCTGTTCATGTGCTATTACTATTCCTTTAACACTGTAATTCCAGACTTAGACAAATTCAACCTTATGTGTGTCTATGCTTTCATATGGGTTGGATAAGTATTAGAGTAAAATTCTACAGATATTTTGTTATCTACTTTTACCTGATTTCCTACTCCATTTTCCAAAGAGTTCCCAACAAATTCAGTAGACTTAAGTCCTTTATCCTACTTTCAACCTCCATATGTTCAGCAAATCTTATAATATTCAGACTGGAACTCTCTCAGATTTTTTTCAACCAACTTCAAAGTCCTCATGTTCTTTTTCCCTTTCTTCGTAACAACACAGAATGGTGAAAAGAAAGAATAAAGACTGTAAAGCTGATGATTTCAGTTTTGGCTCCAACTCTGCACCTCAATTTCCATGTGAACTTGATAAAAATCCCTTCTAGTCCTCACAATGGACCTAAAACTATCTCTATATTTTCCACGCTCCAACATTTCCACCATACTCTTAATCTAATCCATCATAATCAATTCTAGGACTCAGAAATAAATACAAGTTAACATGTAGCAAGCATTCATTATATGCCAGGCACTGTACAAAGTTCTCCATGTATGAACACATTTAATCTTCACAAAAGCCTTAGATAGGTATTATTATCATTATGTCCATTACAAATGTGGAAGCTGAGAGGATTTGAAGCCCGTGCTCTTAATGATTATGCATACTGCTTCACTGAAAATATTCCGTCTTCGGTCCTGCTTTACTCCTAAACTACCATCCCATTTCTTCTTCCTTTCCATGGCACACTTCTTTAAACAGCAGAAGTGTGCTCTTATCACATTTATACCCCCGATTCCTTGTAATTTGATTTATACCTATTCTCGTGAATAATATTATGTTAACTACTGGACTGAACAGCCATTTCTAATTTTATTTATTCAATCCTCAATTTCTATTTATTTTATCCACAATATGAATGTGCACTGCTTATATTTTTATGTCAATGCTTTAATCCTCTTGCTCTCTTATAACTGGAAAAGCTTAAGCCAGTGTTTCAAATATCACACCTCTGGTCTGTGAATTCACAACCCCACAGAACTCCTGCCCAAGAGTAGGCTGAATTTCCTACTCTCTAGTGGACTCCTCCACATGCTTCCCTCTTCATAAGCAATCCTATCACTAAGATGCCAAGTCCTATTACTTTATGTATAATTTTCCCCATATTTCTTACTTTGCATTCTCATTTCATGTTCCTAGTTTAGATTTACAATTATATCTATCTTAGACAGTCTCCTATCTGGTATTCCTAGTCTCCATTTTCACCTCTCCAGCATACTCTGGAGCCACAGTTAATTTTTCTTAAAACTAATCTGGTCGTTTTTATGTAACTGCTTAAAAACAGCTCATGAATCCTTCACAGCAAGGGTTCTTAACTCACTCCTTGGATGATCTGATGAAAGCCAAACAACTAAAATGTGGTCCACAATATGAGATGGTTACCGATACTTTTAAGTTCATGTTTGATCCTAAAGGAGTCTAAGAATGCCTGCATAAAATTCACACTCCTTGGAGAATAGCAGTTCTAAGATCTTGTCTTTTAATAGCTCTTTCTAGCATCATTACATTTCGTATTTTCCCAATTACCCTGTATGTCACTTGTAAGTGAAAATCTGTCACTTCTAAAACATGGTATATACTTTATTACATTTGCTCATGCTATATTTTTGGTCCATAAAACCCTCCCAATTTCTCCTTTTCTTGATGAATTACTCATTCTATTATGTACTAATACCACACTGACTCTATTAAATATTTCAATTTGCATCCAATCAGAGCTACTTGTGTTTGCTGCCTCCACAAGATTGTAAGCTTTATGAAGACAGAAACTTTGTTATTCTTCCGGGTCCCTGCAGTGACTGCTGAATAATGCAATAAATTAATAAACCAGGATAACGCTGAAGTGAGGCAGTATCCTTCTAGGAATATGAAATGCCCATGGCAATTACTTAAGGATAGCAGAAAAATCTAGAAAACGGAGGCAAATAAGGGTAGATTCAGAGACAGGATTTCACTGTTAAATCAACAGGAAAATAATATAAAGTTAGAAATAACTCAGGAAAAATACAGATCAAGAAAGAATCTAAATGAAATGCTCTATATGTATCTAATGCTTTTTAGAGTTGCTGACAAAATTTGCATGATTTTTACCTCCTTGGAAAGAGGCACATTTTATACTATGGTCACAAACATATACGGTTTTCTTCCACTAATTGCAGGAGCAGCAGTAATACACTTCTTTAGAAGGCTTTTCTTTGTTTTGGCCATACCATATATATAACCATCAACTCTTAAAAACACAAAATTTTTTCAAAATAAATCCTATGGCTTGATTTGATTTAAATCTATCTTTATACAGAAAATCTTCATTATCCAAAGGCTGGAGTTGATCACCACAGATAGAATCCCAGCTGTATGGCCTTTAAAAGAGGAAGGTAACGGAAGGTAAATAAAGGATTAATAACGAAAGAAATTTCTTAAAACTACAGCTGAGAACAGTATGATGGATAATCATAATAGATCAGTTTAAGCAAGACTATGTGACCATCCATTCAGAACTTTATATATTAAATAAAAATTCTGCCTTGGAGAGTTAAAAGAAGGCTTGTGCGTAACACTTTAGTCCTATAAAATAAGCTATTCCACTGAGAATGTCAATCAATAAGTAACTATGAACTGATGTAATAACATGTTTTTCCTAATGTTTACATCACATCAGTAACCCATAATACTTGAAAGTACTCAATTACCACCAAAAATATTTCCCATTGCTCAGAAGATAAAAATCATTCCAGATTTAAAACACATTCATTCAAATATTATATAAAATGGAATCAAAGTTGAATAAGCTCTCTAAAGGATATACTTTCAAATTAATTTGTAAATGAACAATTCTATCTACCTCAGCTCTTCCAACTTCTTTTCTAAAAGAGACATCTTAAGATTTAAAAATTAAAATTTTAAAAATTCAGCTACAATAAAGTAGAGGACAGTTCAATAATCTAAAAACTCAACATCATTTTCTAAGACTGTACACATACAGAAGGTATGTTCCAACTATAGTTTACTTCTTAGGTATTAAGACAGACACAAAATAAGAATCAAAGTTATAGGACAGTGAGTTAGGATAGGCATTTTCAGAGAATCAAAGTTATAGGACAGTGAGTTAGGATAGCTATTTTCATATGATTTCTGAGCAAATATTTCTGATTTATGCTGGACATGAGAAAATACTAGTTTTTAATTTATATATTTATTTTGGTGTTACTATGGCATGCATTGATTGATGTGTTTTAAAATCTATGTAGTTTAACATTTCTAGGACATACTTCTAGGATATTTGTGCAAATGTGATTATTTTAGTCTTTCTTGGAAGATATCTTTCAAATATCTTTGCAGTAGATGAGTTATTTGGTTTGATTTTATGGCCATTATTTTCTTTGCTATAATTAGTCTCACTAATGGAATATTACAGAATTTTATGAAAATCGAGATTTTGGCACATAAATGTTAATGTATAATTTATAAAAAAATAAAAATATAAATTCAGTTTACTGTATTTTGATTTGCATGTTATGTATCTATCCCTATTTTGTACACAATTTTGAATGGCTATATAAGAACAATACTCACTTTGGTTTTGTAATCATAAGATAACCAGGTTAAACACGGAATGGACTTGGCAACAAAAAATATCTTAGTATGTGAAAAAAGAAAATTAAAACTATGGGACTTACATATTTGCTACATGTATGACATTATTCTAGATAACTATTTCACAGGGGGAAGGAAGACAAGCTAAAAGGCCAAGGTAACCTATAGTACCTTTTATTCTATTGTTGATTACTAAGGAGCATGGACTTTGCAGCCAGACTATCTGGCTTTGAGTACTAACTCAGCCACTCACCAGTTATGAGAATCTGACAAACTGCTCTTTGTGCCCTAGTTTTCAGATCTGCAAAATAGAGGCAACAATGGTAACTGTGTTTAGAGATGCCAGGATTAACTCAAATGTAAAGGGCTAAGAATAGTGCCTGGCACACAATACATAGTAACAGCTATTATTAAGATTCCTATGCATCAAACCAACTTTTCGTTCCTAGGATTAAATGAATTTCCATTCTATAGTATTGTATCTTGAATGTTTTTGCCACAAAATAATGACATGAACTCTAAGCAACAGAGATGGAATCTAAGTAACTGTTCTTAAATTAATATTTTTCTAGTTATTCCTAGGGTAGGAACTATTACGAAGGGATCTATGTAGGCATTCTGATAGTGAGGTCAAATTTTTATATGGAGATCCAATAATGGTAGAAAAACAGCTAATCCCTTCTATTAATACTAATGATCCAAAAAAACCCCTCACTTCTTAGAAACTGGCATAGGGACCTTTATAAACCCTTTTCACTGGGGTTTCTTTTTTTTTTTTTTTATTTCAGCATATTATGGGGGTACAGATATTTATGTTACTTATGTTGCCCTTGCCCCCCTACTGGGGTTTCTTTTTAAAAAAAGTCTACTTTAATGGCCTACATCACAATAATTAACTAAAGGTAGCCATACTAACTCATGAATATATCAAGCAATACTTTTGTGCTTTTTAAGTTCTGGGGCTACTGAAAAACCCCAAAACTCTGAAACGGCATTCATCTCTGGAGGACACTGAAACCCTGAACATCCTTAACGTATTAAATAATATCAAAAGACAGTGAATCTTGTTTCCTTTATAACACATACACTCATACAAGGAAAAAAAAACACAGCATTATCTATATATACTGTAACAAAATATATAGGTGACTGCTGTTACCTCACTGCTACAACACTATTTCCAATTTATCTAGTTTTGTAGTTTTTCCCCTCATTGCTGTGATGAAATATATTAATAACATATATAACATAATGTTCCACAAAAAATGTCTGTTTTTACTGCACATCTTCTGGACTCCTATTCAAAAAGAATAAACAGACACAGCACTGACTACACATACAGATATACACAACAACAAAAAACACGTAAGGGATGTTAATCCTTTAATTGAATAGGTAACTCACACTCAGCTGGATATTATTTTTACCTCACAATAAGCTAGAAGGGAGAAGTGATTTAAATCTATTGGTATTTACTGAGAAAAATATTCATTCTTCCTGGCTCTTTTTTTTTATGGGGACAAATTCCTTTTGAGAGAAAGATACCTATATTTTAACTAACTTTGTTTAGTCCTTAAGTACCCCCTTTCCTTTTTTGGGTCACTGGACAAGGACAAATTAAATAATTACATAAATAAAAATGCTTACCTCTAAGCTAAGGTCACCATTTCAAACCACTCTGTGGCTACTAGAACCTGCAAGCAACCAATAGTTTCTAAAGTTTCAAGCACGTGTTGGGAAGAGTCCATGTTGTACTCATTCAGAAACTGCTCTAAGTACTTACTTTCAAACAAAAGCTGGGCATCCACTTTTTCCAGGTAAAATTAGCAAATAAATGCAAGAATCTCACTAACTGTTCTGCACAAATCAAAGTAGACAGCTCTAACTGGTAACAAAAATTTCTACTTTATAAAGATTTTCATCTAATTAATGCAGAAGGAGTATGTGAATTGGGGGGGCTGCAGTATCTGTAACCACCCTGCCCATGAAATAAATTAAGGCAGCAATCATTAGTGGATATTAAAATCATTAAAACCACAACCAGTCTTAAAGCATCACTAAAATCACCAAAAGTGGGATAACCAGATATAATTTGCCTCTTACTGAGACATAATATGAAGCACAAAGAACATCTATATAGTATTCTTGCTTAAAAAAAAAATCAAAAAAAATCAAAAAAACCCGGACTGTAAATTTTATCAAGATGACACTACAAGGAAACAGCCAGACCAATCTAATCTGTGAAACTTTGTAAAAGAATTACTAGGTCTCTTCATTAAGTAAATGGAAATGGGGTTGGGGGTAAAGGGAAAGGACCGTAACAACAGACTGAAAGAGACTTGGGAGACACAACCACCAAATGCCATGTGGGGCCCCTGACAGGATCCTATTTTGAACAAATCAAATCTAAAAAACATTTTTGAGGTAAAGAGGGAAATTTTAATAAGTTGGGTATTTGATGATATTAAGAATTGTCACTGTCAATTTTGGTGTGAAAATCATATTGTTTGGTAAGAAAAGGTAATTACTTTAGAGATACTATGGGTAATATTTGAGAAGACATGTCATGATGTCAAGGATTTGTTCTAAAACACAACAGAAAAAAAATGAATAGATAAAAACAAATGTAGGCAATACTGAACTATGATAATGGGTATGTGGAATTCATTATATTAGTATATAACTGAAATCCTTGATAATAAAAAGTTAATAAATACTAATAAATATTCCTATGTGAATGACCCATTCAAAAGTAAAGAAAATCAAAGCTGTCAGAAATCATTTAAAAATAAGTTAACTTGTTAATTTTATGTATCACAAACAAAGAAAAAGTAAATTCAGTTTAACAGTTAAACAATACTGCACCAACAGATATGTACCAGGACAGATTTAAAAGACATGAATTAAATTACAAACTTTTTTCTATAGCAGTAATCCTCAACTCTCGCTACAAAGTAAAACCATCTTGGGATCTTAAAAAAAATATGAATGCCAGAGACTCACTCCCACTGATTCACAGTCTGGGTTAGGGCCCAGTAACTTCAACGTGCAGCAAAAGTTTGAAAAACACTGTTCTGTAAAGGCTAAATATTTACCTTCATAAATAAATGTTTGCTAATCTGTTCACAATTTTAAATATTTTAATGTCAACAGATTTCTTATTAAAAGTTTGTTTTGCTTTTCTTTTAAGACCTTATGATGAGAATGCCTATTACTTCATTCAACTCAAAATACATGCAAAGCTCTAAAGTAACTATTCTTTGTATGCATTATCTGCCCTAATTTTTAAAACGTAGACAACATGATCATGAATAATGACTTCTAGCAATTTTTCTAAAAGTGAACTATCCCTTAATAAATTAACTACATTTCTTAACATGATAAAATAATCATTATAATGATGTCTCCATTTATAATCTCGAGGATTTTTGATCACCTTGTTCTTTAAAACAGAATATGTAAATGACTAATAGTCTGCCAGGTTTGTGATTAAGTATTTAGAGGTCAGATTTTTAACTAATTACAAAGCACTGTAGGTCTCCCTTCTCTGAATAAATTACATTTTCTGAGGTACTGTAATCCCTAGCATTAAAAGAAACAGAGAAGCCAAACATAAATGCTAGTCTTAAAAAATTACTATGCAAAATAAGTTAAAATTTATAATATTGATTCTATAGTAATTAAATTCAATCAAGTGGCTAGATATATTGTAAAGTGAATGAAACCCCTCAAGTATTTAGTGGAAGACTATCACCTTATATTTGTGTTCTTACAAAATCTTTGAAATAAAGGGGGTACTCTATCAGTTATTTCATTTTGAACAAGAACTGTTTGAAGACTACTGAGCAGGCAATGAGTCCCATCAATAGTAGTTTGGTTTTACTTCGAAGTCATCTGATCAAGTATTATTGTAGGGAAAGAAAGATGGAAAAGATTTAGTTATTCCCAAAGGCATGACTTTACTAATGCAATATTGGATGTCACTGTAAAGGGTGTGTGAAAACCACATAAAGAGCAAAACAGTTAAGGAATTCCTACTAAAGATCATATAATATCCACCAAACGTGTGAAAAAAAATTATCTTCATGTCCTGCAAATGGATACCTTTGGATTGAGATCAATTCATTAAAGAGATAAATTATTTTAAAATAGTTTTCCAAAAACTGACCAGTGTAAAATAGGTGAATAAAGCTGAAGGCTCAACTCATACCAAATATGAACATGATATCATTTATAAGCATTTTACAAGAATTACTGTACATCCCAATAGAAGGAATGCAGATAACCAATTTAGAGAATTGTAAATACTGAATAAGCACTTAACAACTGCAAACTAGATTATAAAAGAAAATAATAGACATTTTCTTATCAAATTAATATCTTAGCCTATAATCCTAGCACTCTGGGAGGCCAAGGCAGGTGGATCGTTTGAGCTCAGGAGTTCAAGACCAGACTGAGCAAGAGTGAGACTGTCTTTACTAAAAATAGAAAGAAATGAGCTGGACAACTAAACACACATAGAAAAAATTAGCTGGGCATGGTGGCGCATGCCCATAGTCCCAGCTACTTGGGAGGCTGAGGCAGTAGGATTGCTTGAGCCCAGGAGTTTGAGGTTGCTGTGAGCTATGATCTCGCCACCGCGCTCTAGCCCAGGTGACAGAGTGAGACCCTGTCTCAAAAAAAGCAAAATTTATTATTACTTTTTAAAAAATTTCACTCAGGTCATGAGATCATAAGGAAAACGGTGATGAATTCTCCATCAGAAGAATCCAGGTATCTTCTAACCATGTCTCCACCCGGGATCCCTCTCCATCTAAATATACCCACATGGGCAAATGCACATAGCTCCTTAGGGTGTAAGGAGTGACTGCTATCCTTTGTTGATGCTAGCTCGAGTTTCTTGGTATTTTATCTTTAAATGGTTTCTTGAATGAGCTGCACGTGAATTTTTTTTTTTTTTTTGAGACAGAGTCTAACTCTGTTGCCTGGAGTAGAGTGCCGTGGCGTCAGCCTAGCTCACAGCAACCTCAAACTCCTGGGCTCCAGCAATCCTACTGCCTCAGCCTCCCGAGTAGCTGGGACTACAGACGTGCGCCACCATGCCCGGCTAATTTTTTTTCTATATAGATTTTTAGTTGTCCAAATAATTTCTTTCTATTTTTAGTAGAGACGGGGTCTCGCTCTTGCTGAGGCTGGTCTCGAACTCCTGACCTTGAGCGATCCACCCACCTCTGTCTCCCAGAGTGCTAGGATTACAGGCGTGAGCCACCGTGCCCAGCCTGCACATGAATTTTTTAACTTCTCAGAAACTGCATGTAAAATCTTGATGCCATCATCTACTTTATCTGAGTATTCTGAGTAACGTTATCTGACAAGTGCTTAGTAGAATGTCTAGGACCTAGAAGCTACTTGATATATGTTGACTCTTTTCTATAATATAATCTCCATCAGTAAGAATTTAATAATCTGTAGTAATAATTATAAGCAAGGGCTATGTTTTACTCATCATTGTCTCGCTCTTGACTTTGCCTTTAAAAACTGCACACTATGAAACAGTCAATCTTATTAATTTGCAAGGAGAATTGAGGGAATTAAGACTTAAACTAGGCCCACACATTGATTGATAGAGATTTTGTCAGGAAAAAGGGAAAGCAACCCAAAGTATCTACTAGAGTCATGATAAACAGCTAAGGCTCGTGCCAGATGTATCAGGAAAATTCGAATAAAGGGTCAGTTTTGTTTGAAGTCACCAGAATTAATTTCAAATATCAGCTGTTTCTCTTGTGCATTAGATTGTCTCTCTCCACATTTGTGTCACTTAGATTTCATATTTAGAAGTGAATAGGATGATTGTTATATATCCACATTAAATAAATATTTCTAAGAATTACTTCATTATAATACTTTTTTAAATGATGGATGTAAACTAAACTGTAAGAGTTAGTGTATCAACTACCAATTATGGGTTCCACGGGGATTAAAACCCTGACTTAAAGATAATCATACAAACACCAGAAATCAAGAAATAATTTCCTAAACACATCAAATAAAACTGTAAAATTCCACCTTAACATAAATCACTTCGTTCATTTTACTTACAAATTAACATTTTCCCTTGTTTTTTCTCCCTTCGACTCCATCAACTATTAGCTGCATATTTTTGAATGTATTTTTATTAAGTGGCTCAAACCCATTGTGGGACAAAGTGAAATGATTAAGACAAAATAGAAATAAACAGCAAAATAAACTTTATAGAAAATTTCTTCTAGTTTAAATTATTTTTGAAAGGGGCTAAAATATGCTTTGAAAACACCTGTATGCCTACTCTCATTACATATGTTTTGTCTATTAACATTTCACTGTTTCCACGCAGCACTGAACTTAAACAATCAGATCAGCCCTAAAGAACAGGCACAGGGCCTTAGCCTTAGAGAGTATGACAAGTTTAAAGTGTAAATATTTATTTCATTAAGAATTCAACAGTATTTCTCCATTAGAACTTCTGTTCTAATGAACTTCTTTTGTTTTGGGAGTGGTGTGAAAGAAAGACAAGGAAAGGGTGGTAAAAGGAATAAAACTAATATAATTTTAATTATGCTTATGAAGGACACTTTAGGTTTTTTCTAAAAGCACACATATGCCTTCTCACCTGAGAAAAACAAAACTCATAAAACCTAACAATTTGTTAAGGTCCAAAATGGGAGATTCATTATACTTACTGGAATTTAACAGTCATTTTCCCATTTGGCAAAATGGGAAAAAAGTGGTACAGGCAATAAAAATCATACCTAAGAGGGATGTCTCCTTGGCAAATGCTGCAGCAATAGCTGGGTCCAATGCAGGTTGTCCATCCCCAGATGGAAGATCAGGTCGAGTATAATCCCTACTTTTATCATTGTTGTATTTTACATTCAAATTCACAAGTTTGGAAAAATCAATCCTTAGGGTACAGCAAGCATTATAAATATTCTGACCATCTAGGGCCTGTAAAAGTGAATGAAGTATATTAGCAATCTAAAATAAGGAATAAAAATTAGCAAAGTATGATTTCTGACAATAAAACTCAACAATGAAAACCTGCACATAAAAGCTACCAGGGAAAGAATTCAAATTTCATACATCATACTTTGCTGTTCCAGCTGTATTTGTATTAGTTTCCACCTGAAACTATCTTCTTTAAATAGAAAATGCTACTTAAATCTAAAATACAACCAATTAAAAACCATGCTAATACTTTTAATTATAAAAAATAATTTAAAAAAAATTAGTAAGGGTCAAATATAGTCAGTCCTACCAAAGTAGTACCATACTAGTATGCATAATAAAATTAATTTTGCTCTACATGTATTTATCGCTATATGGCAGTACTTATATGAATTGGTATAGTTTTCAAAGGTAACTGCAGTTTGATGCCACATTACATGACGTTGCTTCACTACAGCGTACAATAGCAATTCCCATGAAATAGGACAAAAAAACTAGTATCACTCTTAACTTGAAGTGTTCAACCTGAGTCAGGATATCTTGATAAAATTAGGAAATCCAATGTCATTACAGGAAAGTTCTATAACAGAAGAGTGTCAGGTCTAGGCTTAAAAGCCTAGACTCAATTACGTCATCTTGAGCAACTTAACCTCCCTCAATCTCAATTTCTTAAGCTGGAAAACAGAGATGATAATGGCTGCTATGCTTCCTCATAGAGTTAAGACTAAATAAAAGATCGTATATGTGAAAGTATGCTGTGAATTGTATGAGACTTTGCTGCTGTTATGATTATCTTGGTTTTTTTCCTGCTCCTGTATAATTACCATTTCTAGTACATCTAGGTAACTAGGGAACAAACTAGAGAATGGGGAAATATAGTGTTGATTTTTCAGTATTAGAATAAACACGTCCTGCTATGGAGAAAGTAAACCTCTATAGCTACTTAAGTATATAAAGCTTTCAAATATTCAACTATTCCTACTCTCTGGAAATACAAAACCTTTTTCCTTAATATACAAAATTAAGTTTTATGTGACTGTATTTACCAAGCTAAAAACTAACCTAAAAAATAATTCAACAGAAGTTCACCCACTTTCAATACAGTACTGGTAAAAACTCATTTCATACACATCAGGGTATGAATTACATTTAGGTTAGGCAAGGCACTTATCATCACATAAAAGTGGAAGCCAAGTATCAATTTTATCAGCCAGAATAAAATAACTATAAATTCAATACTCTGTTGTGTAAAGGCAAACAAAGCATTGAAAATAGGTATTACTTTACTCATGTAGCATTCCTATAGGGAAAATGTGAGAAAAGTAATAGAATCTATGTTTCTATACAGCATACGATTATCAAAAGATGAGTAGCATGATTGACTCTTAGGTGACTACTTCAATATTGTCAAACAAAGAACGATATGAGAAAAAATATGGCTTTGAATCATACTATCTACGTTAATGCTAAAAGTACAGTACCGATACAAAATTACCAAATCTTCACTAAGTAAACTTTTTTAGGGGCTGAGTTCTTCCCAAGCAACACTGAAATAGACTACCAAATCATCTACAATGAATATGCCAATCGTGAGAAAGCACTCCAAAAATGGACATTTCCTCTTTTAACATTTTAAAAAACATTTTTATGAAGATGGGAGATACACAAGTATGCCTAAGCGGTAAGAGCTAGAGAAATAAGCAAGTAACATGTACATTAAAACCACCTGTTAGCAAAAGAGGAGAGAAACCAAAGCTGAGGATGCATGAAAACAGGAATCCAGGCATTTTCAATAGCCGGCTAAAGTCAGGTGACCACAATAAGGAGTAAAAATCAAATTAAAATATATATACAAGCTCAATTCATGCTCATATATTTGTAAAATTCCAGAAAATAACAAGAGCACACAAACCAGTCCTGTGGTTCAGCAATCAGGAACACAGTAATCTTGCTGGAGCAAAGATTTCTGACAGTAAAAGCTCAAGATAATTTGCAGAAAGACCTTTCAAATGTGCCTACTCACAGTGAAAGTTTAGACAGTAAGCAAAAACAATCAGGAAAAATATTTTCATATAAATTTAAAATCTATGGCTAAAACATGATAATCAAAACACAAGAAAGATATTAGACACAAAGTGGATAGTTAAAACAGCACAATGAAACACTGCATATGGACTGAAAAATACAAAAAGCCACAATAAAACTATTTCCATTTTATCGCAATTTTTTTTTTATTTAGATAACTTAATTTTTTGAAAAGATTGTTGGGGATCAGATTTAACAGATGTTCAGAGAAACCTATGCCTGAAAAGACAATCATAGTATGATTAGATTATATAACCTGAGAACCAGTGAGTAGCAACACAATGGAAAGAAAGGCTATCTGAAAGGTAGACTGAAAAAAATCTCTACCTTACAGATAGTGTGCATTATGATAAATTATTCACCTCTGAAAAATCTTAGCATTCTGTTGTAACAGAGGAAGAAAAACCTGTTCTGTTTAGAATATAAAGTAATGGTCAGAAAAAAAATGAGATTATAGCACTTGGTAAACTATTACAATTGTATTATTACTTATACAGCCTTTCTGCTACCTAAAGCTATTTTTGCCTCCCAAATGAGATTCTGAGCATAGAAATGCAATGAAACAGAAACAAAAAATGTTCTGGGTTCCATGGAAGTAATCTTGATCTGAAGGAAGCACTGAAGTATTAGAGATCATAATTAGTCTGAAAGTAAAAGAAAGAGTGAAAGGGAGAAAAACAAGTAAGACAAATGTAAGTAAAGACAGTTGATTTAATGGTTTCCTAATAATGGTTTAATAATGAATTTTTAATGGCTTAAGAACGGAATAACGAGATATATGGCACAAAAAGTTAAAAAGATAGAGCAAAGTAGATTTAAGTAAGATATACAAACAGAAGATTAAGGCATTTGGAAGTAAAGATTTGCTACGCAGTTTTCAATGGTAGTCATGACATGGGCAAGTTTTACTTCTTTTAATTGTCTCTCACCCTCCATACATAACAACAACAAAAAAGACAAATGATGGGAATAAAAAGTAGACTAGGAATCTACTCAGAAAATCTGTTTTCTAAATATCTTTAAAAAGAATAGAGGATATAGACCTAAATAAACTGAGAGCCTATCATAGCATCTGAACCACATCTGTATTGATATATTTCAGCCAAATTATCTCAAAAACCAAATTTATTATTTTAAAACTCCCTCTGGAAACCACTTAAAATCCTTTACAAGTATGCATGCACAATACAATCCTGCTATCTTCTCAAGAGCACAAAACTTTTGTTGTACCTAAATCAAACAGAAATGTAAAATAATGCAAGTCTATGTTATGGATAATCACAGCTATCATTAGTCTAAAAATAAACATTTCTTTTTTATGACAAATACTAAGGTTTCCTAATATTATTTTAATGCTACCAATTTCTACCATCTATAATGCTACATGGTATGCTAAATTATGACAGGATTAATAAAATTAGCTATATTGACATATTAATATACAAAAATATATATATATCAATGAAAAAAAAAACCACCGTGGCAAAAAAAGCTCTAGACTTACTAATTTTGCTTGTTGAGCATTTACTGGATCACCATACTGAAGCAAAGCTTGAAACTGGTTATTTTTTGTAAATGTGATTATCTTCAATACAGCACCAAACTTAGAAAATATCTGTTAAAACATTAAAATCAAAACATTATTTATCTACTATATTATTATTTCTCTAATTTATAGGTAAGCAGGCAAATTAAGTTAAACTTACTTGGTGAAGAACATCAAGTGTTACAGGGTAGTACATATTGTCAATAATTATTCTAAGTACTGGACTCTGGGCTGGAGTCACTGCACTCTCACTCACTGTGGTGCCACTAAGAGGAGTATTTGCTGTCTGGACAGCTGTCACAGCTTGAAGAACTGCTTGAGCACGCTGAAAATTAAGATTAAGTAGTTTAGAAACACACCCATCATTGTCATATACTTTGCTACATACTATACTATTAGTTCATTTCTTTTCTAGAACATACATAAACAAAATTTAATGCTCACTATGTATTTTTGAGCATCTGCTATGAGGCAGGTATTATCTGTTCATAATTAAAATATTCTACTAGTGTTTAGTTAAAAAAAAATTATCTAGGTTTTGGGATCAACATTCAACAGGCAAAAATAGGCAATGTAATTTATTCTCAAAAGAACAAAATTTAGTTTGGCAGATGTACATAACCAGAAAATGTTTTAAACAGAAACTTTTAGAGAACAATAAAACTTTAATCTAACATTATTCACTAAATAAAACAGATACATGGTAAATCTCAACAAGGAGATTACTGGATTATTCAAAAGACCTCCTATAAAGCTTATTAATTCTAATATAATCTTTAAAAAGGAATCTTAGGATACAAATAAGTCTTTTTTCATACTATTAACTTCTGATACCAAAATTTTTAGAACAAAGACTGATGTGTACTCTGTACAAAACCAGAACATTTTCAGGAAAACTTTAAGATATAATATGAAGGATATTTCCCATACATTTTATGGTATCGAATATACGATTAATTGTAAAATGCGCTATTATTTTATGTGTGACTAATAAGATGTTGCCAATTAAACTCTGATGGATCAACCACTGCAAGATACATCTTGATTTACAAGATTTTAAAATGTGAAAAATAGGCCGGGTGTGGTTGCTCACTCCTGTAATCCTAGCACTCTGGGAGGCTGAGGCGGGTGGATTGTTTGAACTCAGGAGTTTGAGACCAGCCTGAGCTAGAGCGAGACCCCGTCTCCACTAAAAAAATAGAAAGAAATTAGCTGGACAACTAAAAATATATATATACAACACATAAGTGCACATATGAGAATAACATCTATTGGATGTTGGGCGGGGGGCTGGGGAGGGACGGGTATATGCATACACAAAGTGTGCAATGTGCACCACCCAAAGAATGCACATATTTGAAACTCGGACTTGGGGGGGAGGGTGGGCAAGGGCAACATACGTAACCTAAACATCTGTACTACCATAATATGCTGAAATTAAAAAAAAAAAAAATATATATATATATAAAAAATTAGCCGGGCATGGTGGCGCATGCCTGTAGTCCCAGCTACTTGGGAGGCTAAGGCAGTAGGATTGCTGGAGCCCAGGAGTTTGAGGTTGCTGTGAGCTAGGCTGATGCCATGGCACTCTAGTCTAGGCAACAGAGTGAGACTCTGTGTCAAAAAAAAATTAAAAAAAATAAAAAATAAAATGTGAAAAAAATATATATAATTGAATAAATACAGTATTTTTAGGAAATCTGTCAATCAAATCAAATGTTAAATGCTTCAAAAGAAAGCTTTTATTACTATTATGCCTTTCTTATTATCATTGTGACACATGCTCTGATAAGGAAATAATTCCTACCTTATCTGGGGTCAGAAAACATATATAACAATGACAAATACCTCTACATTGCCTTATAATTTGAAAAATCTATATTAGCAGATAAATAGGAATACAAACTGCACAGTGATGAATAAAAGGGAAAGAGAACACAAAAGATTTAGGGCATTTATGGGAATAAATAATAACAGCCATTTTGCTGAAATATTATATAACCAGGGATCATAGAGCTTGAGACTCAAAGAGTCCACATATTCATCTAGACCAACTACATCATTTAAATGCTATTTAAATAATAAACTGAAGTAACTGTGAATCATTAATTTAAACCCAACATTTTGAAACATGACAGATAGTTAACAGACACTTTTATATTACTAAGAAGTTATTAACAGGTAAAATTAGATTTCTAGAGCAACATTTATCTATTTAAATGTTTGAATATACTTCAAATATTTTAAGTAGCTCATGGCAATTTTATTTCTTCGTTAGTGAACATGTTCTTACAAATATATATCTATAACAAGAACTATGGACTACCACAAAGTAGAAAAACACTAACATCTACTGTTTCAAATAACAAAAAAAAATGTGTTTTTAAAATAGCAGTCACCTGATCATGGCAACTCTGTTACTCAGTCTGCTTTTCCTTACCAAACCCTCACCAGTATTATCTTGGGTATTCTTCCAGAGATATCATCTACATATATAAAGCATACATGTATATATCTATTATGTACTTTTTTTTAGTACGATTTATTGTTCTCCATCTTCCTTTTTTAGCTTAATTATGTGTTCCATATCAGTAACAAATGACTTCACACATGTCTTTTTCTAATTCATGGATTGCAGTTGGCTTGCCAAGCTAAATTTCAATTAATCAAAATATTGCACATACACAGTAAAGGACACAAATCCTAAGTGGATGAATATACCACAAAATATTCTACTGCTCCTAAACATTTGGATCATTTCCAGCTTTGAGCTACTACTACAGTGTTTCATGAGCTACCTCATATATATGTTTTGATATGCATAGATACACACACACACGTTTTCTCCGGTATCTAACTAAGGAGTAGATAATTACTAAGTCAAAGAACACATACATGCTCAACTTTAGTAGATATTTCAAGTTTTTAAAAATGGTTCTATATCAATTACATTCCCATCACTTATATATGAAAATTCAAGTTTCTTTACATTGTCATGTTACTTCTCTTTTTAATTTTAGTCAGTCTGGTATATACGCGTGGTTAGTATTCCCCTGTGATTTTAATTTGCATTTAAGGCCCTCAATCCAAATCTAATCCACTCTGTGTATCAGGATGGCTTTCTAAAGGAAAAAATAGCTAAAGGGAGACCTAAAGATATTTAGCAAATGGCCACATAAAGTGTGGGGTGGAAGGGTGGCGCAAAGGCAGGCAGACAAGCCACAATATTCCACATGTAAGTGAGAACACAGTGACATAATGGCAGCAAAAGACTGAAATCAACAGAAAGCATGCCAAGTTTGAGGATCTAGCATTACTTTTGGGACAGAAGCACAAGCAAATAGGACAGGACCAGCCATAAGACAGAGAACAAAAATAGCAGTGATCTGAGAAAGGGCCTTTATCCTGAACATGAAAAGGACCTACTGCAGGGAGGTAACTTAGATTTCAGAAGGATATACACCAGCTGCACTAGGGAAAAAGAATTCAAGAGGGAAAAGTAAGAAAGCAGATTAGTAAGAGAACTGTTGTAATAACAGAGCCAAGAGGTGACTAGTCTGAGAAATACAGTGGGAGAGATGAAGACAACTAGGCAGTTAATTAAGGTGAGTAAACTGATAGGTCTTGGTGATTTTATGAAGGGTTGTGGAAGAATTCATGGTTAACACATATTCATTTGCCACTCTTTGGTTATGAAATTCTATTAAAATGCCTATAGGTGAATGAATATAAAATGAAATAAACAAAAACACTGAACAGAGCAAAGGTCACCATTAGCTGAAAATAATTTTATTAAATTTTTAGAACACAGAAAATGAACCAAAGAGACAGAAGGCACAGTGAATACATAGCAAACAGGGGTTACACTGGTTTGCCACAGGAACCAGATCAGAAATTAGCAGGTTCACAGACGGGAGAGGGACAAAACAAAAGGATAAATGGAAAGTCTAGCTAATGAACAAACACAATGAAACACCTCTTTTCCCTCTCCTCTTGATCAACTTGCCCCTTCACCATTAAAAAAACAAAAACAACAATTAAAAAGCCTGGCCTCAAAGGAACCAGAAATTCTACAGTGAGTTTCTTGGCCAGGAAGAAAGGCCTCTTTG
>NW_012153062.1:2989932-2991667 GCF_000956105.1 Propithecus coquereli
CCAGCTTAGGATCCAACTCATTACTTTACCTGAGAGAAAAGCACGCAAGTCCAGTAAACCCTAATTGTCCATTATAAAATATGAACAGATAAAAAAGGGGGAAAGGAGACTGAGAACAAGATAAACATAAAACCTAATGCTGAAGAAAAGATAATTCATCGTGAAGTATTTTTAAAATACTATAATTAGTATCCTCAAAGAACTGTAAAGTCCCTAAGATACGAACAAATACAATGCAAAAAGGATAATCAAAGAAGACTGAAGGGCTTTTGAAAATAAAAAATATGATTACAAAAACTTTTTCTTCAACAGAAGGAACTTTACATTGATTATTCCTTCTGTCTGGAATAAGTGGCTTATTCCTTCATCACTTTGAAGGTCATTATTCAAATATCCCTTCTCAATGGGACTTGCACTGGTCATCCTATTTAAAATTACAAGTCCTCCTCTCACACAGACATCTATCTGTAGACGCACTATCTTTATTCTTTACATGTTCCTTTCACTTAAACCTTTTAAAATGAAAATGTGTTCATAAATTACATTAATAAAAAAAAACTGGGATATCAAACGCCATTTTTAAAGGACATTGTGCTAAGTGAAATAAGCCAGGCAGAGCGAGACAAATACTACATGATCTCACTTATATGTGGAACCTAAAAAAAGTTGAATTCATATAAATTAATTTGTTCTGGTTACTAGAGGCTGGGAACAGGGAGGGAGAAGTAGACAGGGAAAAGGGAGATGTTGGTCAAAAGGTACAGTTTCAGTTAGGAAGAATAGGTTCTGGTGCTCTGCTAAATAGCATGGCAACTACAGTTAATAATAATGTATTGTTGTGATACTGTAAAATATATATTTGGTCTTCAACCTATTTCCTGGTACACAACTCCTAAAATCCTTGGAATTGCCAAAGTAATGTCTTTTTGTATGCTAATGAGTTAATTGATGGCTGGCAGCCCCGGTTTAGGATAGGGGCTGGTGGCCTGAAAGACTAAGACATGATTAAAAGGTAGGGACTTTCAGTCCCACCCCCACAACCTCCAGGGAGGAAAAAAGAGCTGAATGTTAAGTTGATCACCAATGGCCAATGGTTTAATCAATCATGTCTATGTAATGAAGCCTCCATAAAACCCCAAAAAGACAGGGTTAGGAGAGCTTCTAGGATAGCTAAACATGTGGAGGTTCCTGGAGGGGTAGCGTACCCAAAGAGGGCATGGAAGCTCCCTGCCCTTTCCCATATCTTGCCCTATGCATTTTTTCATCTACATCTTTGTAATATTGTTTATAATAAACTGGTAAACATCTGTAAAACAAAGAGGGGATCACGGGAACCACCAATTGAAGTCGGTTGGTTCCAGAGGCCTGACCTGCAACGGGTCAGAAGGGGAGGGGTCTGTTTTGTGGGATTAAGCCCTCAACCTGTGGGATCTGATGTTATATCCAAGTAGGTGGTGTTGGAAATGAACTGGGTTGGAGGTTTTGCTTGCTTGGTATGTCGGGAAAAATTCCTCCATATTTGGTCACGAAGTTTTCCATGTTAATTGTCGTGGTGTGAGAGCAGAAGAGAAATAGCTTGGGTCTTTCCACATTCAACTGCGTATTTCAAAATAGCTAAAAGAAGGATTTTACATGTCTTTACCACATAGAAATAACTATTTAGGTGATGGATATGTTGGCCTAATTTGATCATTCCACAAGGTATATATGTATCAAGACATCACACTGTACCCCA
>NW_012153062.1:2992097-3000772 GCF_000956105.1 Propithecus coquereli
ATCCATAAGATGTTTTTTCCAGGAAAATCAATTAACACATCTTCACAAGGAATTTTTCCACAAGAAATTAAGACCTATAAAAAGTCAAATAACCAAAGCCACTGAACTTCATACCTTAAAGTCCAAGTAGAAGAGCTGTATAAATCATTTGTGTTAATAAGTCCTACCTCTTAAATAGTTTTTACATAAAAATTTTAACTTGCAATAAGAAAAAGAACATTTTTGATCAGGGCTTTAAAGGAATTCAAAACTCTATGACATGTAATACTTAGGACATTCTGCATGAAAATATCGTAAAGATAATAAGAAAATGTCTATAGAAACATTTTCTCAGTGGTTAAATATTTTATTTCCCGTTACTATGTTATAAGATTCTTAATATGTTCTAGGCCATTTTAATTATGTACCTACACATACTCACTTGGTTTAATGTATTATCTGTCTTTAGCTCTTTGTGATTGGAATACTGGATATAAATTGGTTGGTTACGAAGATGAGGTGTCACAGCAGAATAGTAATTAACCATAGTAATAGCTGCTTCCTCTGTTGCTAGTTCCAAAAATGCCTGAAAAATAACAAAAATTATAATAATATACATTAAATTCAAATAAATTTCAATATCTGTGTAATCTATTCAGCAGACTTAGAAAAATCAATTATCTAGAATATAATCTTTCAAGTTACATTTAAATGTTCTGATAAGTAGAACTGAAAATCTCTTATTGAAGTTTAGGTATACAATTAAACCTAATCTCAGAAGAAAGCTGAGTACCTGGTGCTTCTGCCTTCCACCTACGATTTTTTACACCCTACAAATCTATTTTCCCCAACAAAAGCTAGAGGACATGCAGCATCAGAATTTTACTATTTCTACCCTAAAGAATATGAGATCTCAAAAGTCGTTTGATAAGCAGTATAATTATTATACAAAGAAAAAAATTAAAAAAACATCAGATTAACTATAATCACAGGAATGTTATTAATTAAACTTTATAAATTCTTTTAAATGATACCATTAAAAATTTTAAAATAAAATTTCATATTTAATATACCTTGGCCCTAATGATATAGTTACATCTATTAAAAGAAGAATATCCAGAATTACTCCCTAATTTCTGCTAATGCTACCAGATATCATTACTGATTTCTGATATCACAAAGAACACAGCCACAATAAAAGAAATACTTCATTCGTATTTCCCACAGTTTCATTATAACAAGTAAAGTCCTAAAGAGTTAAATTTAGAACCCTGTTCGAGTCATAAAGTAAATTCAAAAGGCAAAATCTCAACACTACGGTGACTCATTCATTTTGGCTATCTAGCATTAGTTTCCCACCGATATCTACCAAGAAAAGTTAAAGTAAGACTTCTGTTACGTTCTTCCAGAAAATTAACCTATTTTCTACCCTTTTATTAGGTGGCAGTTAATTCATATCTGTTGGGTAGTTTGGAGTTTAACATGTCATAAACCCTAAAAGAACTGTACCTGATTTTTTCCTTTCAGCATAAGGATGTTGGTCACCTTACCAAAAGGTAAGCCTAAAGCAATAACTTCAGTTTCTGTCACTTCTCCAGGTAATTTCCGAATATGAAGTACACGAGAAGGTGCACCATCCATTTTATCTTCTCCTTTAAATTTTTTACTATCATTACCATTGGCTGAAAGACATTAAAAAAATAGTCTCTATATATTAACAATAAAAGAATATAGTAATTTTCCTTATTCGTGCAAAAAACTACAAAACAAATTTTTATTTCTGCATATTATGGGGGTACAAATATTTAGGTTACATTGTCCTTGTCCCCCCACCCCAAGGCAGAGCTTCAAGCATGTCCATCCCCCAGATGGTGTACATCATACTCATTATGTTACAAAACAAATTTTAAAAAACCTTAAAAACATACCTGGGTATACCTGAATAATTCCTAACAATTAAAAAAACTGAGCTTTCAAAGGAATAGAGAAAATCATATCCATCGCTTATTACTAAATGAGTATCAATTAGTTAGGATTGCTGTTAAACGATATATTTACGAACAGTATATGTAAAGAGTAGTAAGTGATAAACAAAAACATTAAAATGCAATCTCAAAGAAACTACACAATGACTAAAGAATACAATTACAGCCATGTACCACACAATTATATTTTGGTCAACAATGGGCCACATATATGATGGTGGTGCCACAGGATTATGTTTTTACTGTACCTTTTCTATATCTAGATATGTTTAAATACATATATAATTAACGTGTTATAACCGCCTTCAGTATTCAGTACAGTTAACATGCCACACAGATTTGTAGCGTAGGCACAACAGACTACACCACATTGCCTAGGTGTGCACTAAGCTATACCATCTAGGTTTGTGTAAGTACAATTCTATGTTTGTACAATGACAAAATCACCTAACAAAGCATTTCTCAGAATATAACCTCATCATTAAGTGAGGCATGACTGTATCTTGCAATTTAATCATTTTATGACAAACTAACAGAAATACCAAAAAAAAGTGAAAAAACTGAGTTAGCAAAAATTATGAAGATTATAATTTTACCTGAAAAATTATAAATTGTTCAATTTCAAAAATGTTGTACTCAAAAGTGGGATCAAAGAGGGCAATGCTAAAAAAATGACTATGTAGTCAATCCACATTATGGCTTATCTACACTGAGCCTTTCCTAATATGTTAATATTACCACCTAATCTATCTACTTAAATATTTTGTGCTATTAACATCAATATACTATGAATCACTCAAGAAATTAATTACTT
Organism: Propithecus coquereli; assembly: GCF_000956105.1. NCBI lineage: Eukaryota > Metazoa > Chordata > Mammalia > Primates > Indriidae > Propithecus > Propithecus coquereli. The sequence continues at coordinate 2,994,876 of NW_012153062.1, forward strand.
TATTCTGTTACCTTGAACGTTAAAGTAAACTAATATATTTCAATCAACAAATTAGTTACCTGCCTTCATTCCAAAGCTACACCAAAAGCAAAAATGTTAAAGATGGCTATAAAATAGGTGGTGTTTTATGTAGAATTGTTTAAAGAATTTGTAGTCTATTCACTATGCCATACTGACGTTTCTTAACCTTCTATGGACTCAAGGATATTTCTGAGACTCTAACTAAATTGAAGGATCCTTACACATTCAGAAATATACATAGATAGTCCATTTTGAATAAAATGGTAGGTACTTTATAGTATTTGCCAAAACATTCAACACAATCTATAAACAATATCGTGTGTGTATACTCAACAATATCTACAAAACTCTAAGATCGTCTTGATCTTCTTTAAGTTTTTTCAAAATGCATTCACTCATGAATTTTTTAAACATTCACTGAGTATCGAGGATGTGCCTAGCACTGTTTTAGGCTCTGGAGATGAGACAATGAACAAGATAAATATGATTCCTGATGCTCTATAGTCTAGTGGGAGAGGTGGACTACATGAACCAGATAATGTCTTATAGTGGGTAAGTACTATGAAGAAAGTAAAACGGAGTGATGTGATTAAAAGTGAATTTGCCAATGACCGGGATAGAGTGGTGGTAATGACTTTATTGTATAATCACAGAAGTTATCTCTAGGAGATAGTATGTGCACTCACTCGATAATTTACCTGTCAAGCTATACTTAAGTCATATTCTACTCTAAAAGTTTCACTTAGGCTTGTATACTTGAATGGCCAGCCAATGCATTTAAAAATCTCCTTAGGTTGCCTTTGTACAAAAGAGAAGTAAACTATGGCTTCTGAACATACTACCCTGAAAATCTTGGCTGGCTAGCTCTGCATAACTCCAAAAATAAGAAAAACTATAGGAAGCTATCCATACCTCCTTTCATTACCGAGGAAGGTTTGTGCATGCACAGGCACCTGAACTTGTCAAAAAGAAGAAAGAGGCTAAACTTTCTATTTTGTGGTATCTTATTTAACAAAATCATCATTGGGTCTGTTAACTGAAATGTAAGTTAAAACAGGGAATGAAAAAAATACATACAAAACTTAAAACATGTAACTGGCATACATGCATATTCTTCCAATGTAGGACTAAGACCTTTTTTTGGCCAAAACCGTCTTAGTTCAGAAACCTGATAGTTTGTTCTTACTCATTAGTTTGAATAACAAGGACAAATATTTCATAATCCAACCTAGAGCCCCATGTGTTATAGTTACAGTATTAGGATACTCAAAACAGCAAATTTCAGCTCTTCAAATATGATCTGTCCTTCCTTCTTGGAGAAAGGTAAGAAAAAACCCACCAAAATAAAGATACTACTTATCACTGTACCTGTAAGGGGAAAAAAGGCTTCTTTTTCATGCAATTTTCAGATTATAATATCCAAAATGCAAAAACCTACCTAAACTTGTTATTAAGGGAATAGTTTATTGTTTTGGATTGGTACTGGATACTTTCTGGACAGTGCATGGCGGGCAGAAATCAAACAGCTAAATAACATGGAAAGGTGGTGGTATACTTTTGACAATCAAGGATTAAGATAAACATCTGGGTTTCTTAGAAAAATACAGAAAATATAATTTTATTTTGCAGCAGTATTTAACATTCACTGAAAGTCAACTACATGCCAGGCAACTGACAACTCTAAGATCGCTATTATCATGACCAATTGTCATTTATCGGTAAGAGCTAGTTAAACGCCCAAAGTCAGGTCAGATAGTTACTAAGTGGTAGAAAGAAAGAAAAGAAGAAAGAAAAGAAAGAAAGGGAAGGTAGCGAAAGGAAGGAAGGAAAAAGGAAGAAAAGAAAGGGGAGGAAGGGAAGAAAAGAAAGAAAGGAAGGAAAAGGGGAAAAGGAAGGGGAAAAGGAAAAAGGAAAGGCAAGGCAAGAAAGAGAGAGAGGAGTAGGAAAAGGATTAAAACTCAGGGAGTGTGACTCCACAGTCTGTGGAGGTTTTCTTTCACGTTTTAGAGACAGGGTCTCGCTCTATTGCCTGGGCTAGCGTGCAGTGGTGTCATCACGGGTCACAGCAACCTCAAACTCTTGGGCTCAAGGAATCCTCCTGCCTCAGCTTCCTGAGTAGCTGGGACTATAGATGTGCGCACCACACCCAGCTAATTTTTCTATTTTTTGTAGAGACAGGCTCTCCCATGTTGTTCAGGCTGGTCTCAAACTCCTGGCCTCAAGCGATCCTCCTTCTGCGGCTTCCAAAAGTGCTGGGATTACAGGTGTTAGCCACCATGCCCCACCTGGCCTGTGCTCTTAAACCGCTACACTGCAAAAGAATCCCAAAGACAAACTTCACATTACACATGGATGGCCTAAAAAAGATCTGTCTTCTGCTCCCAAAGACCAAGCCAGCTACTGTGTAACTACCGAAATTTACACTACCTGATACTGTTTCAGTTAGTTACTAGCTTCGAGAAGGTGGCTACTAAGTATTTTTATCGTAGTACTAAATATTATGAAAGTCTTCACTTCAAATAATTGATACTATGAGAATGTGCAACTAGGAAACGGGATTCCTTTAATCATAACCAAGCCTATTTTCATATATAAAAACCCAAGCCTAGTAAAAAAAAGGGGTGGGGGCAAAAGAAAGGGTGGCCCTCAGCTTAGGAAACATGCAGGCCATTCATTTATCACCCTATCAGAGAAGTAAGTAGAATTGGGTCTATCAGGGTTACAGTTCTATGATTCTTCAGAAGACTACAGAATAATCTGAATTTCTTCCCATGATCCTTTTCTTCCATTCCCCCATTAAACCCAGAAACTTTTGTTTGGGTATGTAAAACTAGTAATAATTCAAATAATATTAGGACTTTATGTTCAATTAACAAGGCATGTAGTAATGTACTAATGGTAGAAATCTTTAAGTACATACAATTTTCTATACCTTATCCAGCTCTTTTAAAAGCCTTTTGCTAAGGGAGGATGTTCATCTACTCATAAATTCAAAACAAAATTTTAAAACTGTTTCTACTTAAACACTTCCTTCGAAACTCAAAACCGAACTTCTACATCAATTCTAAAGTCAACCATCTTCACCTCTGATCAGTCCATCACTTTTCTCCTCCTGACTTATCTTTGTTCTCCATTCGCTTTTACCCGCAATTTTCAAATAAATGGGTCTTATCAAGATCATGGGTAATTTTTAAAATCACCATATCCACCAGTGACCAAGGAACTGTGAACTCTCTTCCTTAATGAATTTCTCTGTTCTCACAGCACCCCTAACAATTTCTACTTCTACTTTTCTTACTTCCCCTGACTCATTTGATACGTGCTTTGAACCTTCTGCTTACTCATTCATTCCCCAAAATTATTAATTTCCCAAGCTGTTTTGGCCCCAGGTCCTTCCTATCTTTCCCTGATCATTATAAACACTCCAGCACTGGGGTTTTACAATCAACTTCTTATTTAATTTGTAAATCTATTATTTTAGTCCCACGCGTTCACTAACATACTTTCAATTGCATACCCACATAAAAGTGTAACAATTCAAAACTTTATACTTCAGGCCGGGCGCGGTGGTTCACGCCTGTAATCCTAGCACTCTGGGAGGCCGAGGCGGGTGGATCGTTTGAGCTCAGGAATTCAAGACCAGCCTGAGCAAGAGCGAGACCCCGTCTCTACTAAAACATAGAAAGAAATGATCTGGACAACTAAAAATATCTATATAGAAAAAATTAGCAGGGCATGGTGGTGCATGCCTGTAGTCCCAGCTACTCGGGAGGCTGAGGCAGAAGGATCGCTTGAGCCCAGGAGTTTGAGGTTGCTGTGAGCTAGGCTGACGCCACGGCACTCACTCTAGCCCGGGCAACAGAGCAAGACTCTGTGTCAAAAAAAAAAAAAAACTTTATACTTCATCTGTCCAGAGAAAACTATTTGGCAAATTATAAGTACATCTTCATTCTCCAAGACTTTCAGACTCATGCATTTATGAAAGTTTTGGTAACTCCTTTTATTATCAGATATGATACTGAGAGGCAAAGCAGTTTTAATTAGACTTAAAGGCAAAGCACGGTGTTACAGAAGCTGCTGGCTCTAGGAAAAAAAAAAATAAAACAAAAAGACTCTAAGAAAAATGAATGCCAGTATTCATTCTTACACAAGAAACAGAAATTCCAAAAAAAAAAAAAAAAAAGAGCAGATACATACAGATAGATGGTACTTCTGTCATTCCACTGGCTGTTTAGTTAACTCCAACACCCACCACATAAAAAGCCTCACTAGACTTACTGTAAAAAGACGTAACTCTCTGCATTTCCAAGTGGCTGCAAAGCCCAGATGCCAAAAGTACCTTAGGCATGAGCTAGAAAAATACAGACGGCACCTAAAGGAAGGCTCTCATTATCTCTATATGCAAGACACATTGTTAGAACTCTCATAAACATTCGAACTGTGAAATAATCTCTTTGGAATACTCTCAAAAGCATTATAACAAAATGAAAGGGCATCACATCAAAAATGTCTGTAAAAATTAAAATGAAAATCTCAGAGTTCTGAGTAACACGTACCAAAATGTATGGGATGATTTCAGTGCCTTCACTTAAAGCAAAAGTCACACTTTTAGCAGTAGTAAATAAATCTTGCTATTACAGAGTAACAAAACTATCCTAAAGGGATAGTCCATTTCCACAGTAATAAAGAAATGACTAAGAAATTAAAGAGCCTATACCTTCCAATTGTCAAGCCTCCTCCCACTGCCAAAGAGTTACAAATTCCTTTCAATAAAATCTAATTCCAATGCTAGATGGGGCTACTTGTATTTTTTAAATATTTTACTTCTATTTCTCCTGAAGGAATTTATTACAAAATATTCTTATTATATCAACTTATGAGCTATTTACCTCAGATTAAGTTTCTGATAATATTTCTCACTTCTAAAGTCAATTTTTTCTTTGACACAAAGTATCTGTTCAATAGGTACAGAGAAGGAAAGTCTACACAGATAAGGGAAAGGCTGTTGAGAGATAGTTTTGGAAACAGAATTCTATAGTAAAATCAATTAGAAGAAACATTTTGGATAAAGCTGGCCATTGAAACATAAAAATGAAATCCTGTTGTATATTTGATAACCAGGAAGTGTTCTTGTAACATTGTCAGCAAAAGTCCTTCTGAGTCATCTGAACCATAGGGAATATTTTTCCAGGCAAATATAATCACCAGTTTTTTAAAGGTCTTTTATGCTATCTGTTCTTATGAGTAACAGTATTCAAATTGGTGTGTTAGAACATATGCAGACTTTGATCTTTCTTTGTTAGAAAAAAAACAGAAAAATCTTAACACTTAAAGTTTTCTCTGTACATAGAGGTTAAATAAATTGATTGCCTGTAAATTTCTTATGTTAAAACAAGGCTTTAAGGAATTTCATTCCATCACTACAAAATAATTACACGGATTCTTCGGTCATAAAGCACATTATGTATCATTCCTAAACATACTTTAAAAAACGGAAGAGTCATAGATTCATTCTTTCTACCAAAAATCTTCTTTTCCACTTTTCCCCCTTTGTTAATGGTACCATCATCCACCCAGTGATTCTAAAACTAGTATTTTTCCCCAAACTCATCTTCTTCCAAATAACTGAGTTGTAATTTCTTGATACATCATTCCTGCATATTCTACTTCCAAGACCCTAAAATTCATGACCTTGCTATCTCTAGAGCAGATTATTATAAAGTTTTCGACTACTCTCCCCTATATACATTACTGACCCTGGCCCCCTGAAATACAAATGGAACAAAACTCTTCTATAATGTAAATCTGGTGAAGTTCAAGCAATACACACACACACACACACACACACACACACACACACACACACACACACACAC
>NW_012153062.1:3000822-3073149 GCF_000956105.1 Propithecus coquereli
CACACACACACACACACACACACACACACACACACGCTCTCTCTCTCTCTCTCTCTCTCTCTCTCTTAACATTTCATATTCCAACAAAACTACTTGTTCCCAAAGATAATCTACTGCTTTCAACAAATTTTGGATGTTTCACAACTTAATTGATATAGAACATTTCCATCACCCCAGAAAATTCCTTTCTACTTCCTGTTAAGCTCCCAACATCACAGCCATCCATTATTCTAGTTTCTAAACTAAAAGCCAATTATCTGCTCTTTAACTTCATAGAAATACTATAAAATCACAGAGTTATGTACTCTTATGTCTGGCATCTTTTACTCCATTTAATGTTTAGTATTCACTCATGTTATTGCATGTATTAGTAACCATTCTTTTTAATAGTAATGAGTAGCAATCCACTGTCTGACTATACCACAATTTATCCATTGTCCTGCTAGACATTCGGGTTATTTCAAGTTTGGGACCATTATCAATAAAGTTCTTGATACACATATTTGTACAAGTTTTGTACATTGTCATTGGATAAAAAACTAAAAGTAGAAGTACTACATAAGTTAGTTTGGCATAAGAAAATGCCAGACTATCTTCCCAACTATTCTATACCCTCAGCAGCAATAAGATAGTTTCGTATCTTCATCAACATTTGGTGTTGCCAATCTGTTTAATTTTAGCTGTTCTAGTTGGTGTGAAGGCTATCTCATAATGGTTTTAACTTGTGTTTACTTCATAACTAATATATCTTTTTATGTACTTATTACCCATTCTTATAACTTGTTTGGCCCCTTTTTTAAAATTGGGCTGTTCATATTGATGACAGTGTAAGAGTCCTTTACAAATACTTGAGGATACAAGCCCTTTGTCATATATATGCATTCATATGTGAATATCATTCTGTTCGTTTTGCCTTCCTTTTTCATTGTCTTAATGTCTTTTGATGAGCAAATTTCCCCTTTTGATCCAGTTTATAATTACTTTATGATTAGTGATTTTTGTATCTTTGCTAAGAAATCATTTACCCCAAGGTTTATGAGTTTATCCTGTGATTTTTCTTAAAAGCTTTATATAGTTTTTACGGTTTAGTATATAATTAATCTCATTTTTTTGTATGGTATGACATAGAGTTTAAGTTTCTTTTTCTATTTTTAATGTGTTTCAAGCTGTTCTGGCACCATTTGTTGAAAAGACTTCTCTTTCCCCTTGAGTTACCAAGGCAACTTTGTAAATAATCAACTGACCTTAAATGTGAGCTTATTTCTGAACGCTATTCTGTGGCACTAACCATGCTAATATTGCTTTAATTAACTATAGGTTTACAGTGAATCTTGAAGTCAGTGTGTTTCAACTTTTCCGTTTTCAAAATGGTTTTAGCTCATTTTATTTCCAAATTAATTTTAGAATCTACTCACTAATTTCAACTTTAAAGCCTACTGGGCTTGATTAATTACAGATTAATGCCATCCAATTTGGAAAGAACTGACATGTTAATATACTGAGCTTTCTAATTCATGAACATGGTCTATCTCTCCCTTTATTTAGGTCTGTTTAAACTTCTGGCAGCATCTTAAAGTTATTGGTATAGATGTCTTATACATCTTTTGTTAAATTTGTTCCTGATATTTTGTCTTTCTGATGCTTTTGTAAATGGATTTCTTAAAATTTCATTTTCCAACAATTTGCTGCTAGTATAAGGAAACAATACACTTTTATATATAGAACTTGTATCCTGTAATCATTCTAAAGTTACTTATTAGTTCTACCAGATGATCTTTTGTGGATCCCTTCAGGGTTTTCTATTTTAAAATAAACATGTTGATACTGAATAAGAGTTTTACTTCTCCTTTGCAATCTTTATACCTTTTATTTTACTTGCCTGATATAAACAGAAGGCTAGAAAAAAAATTGTGAAATAGACACCCTTGCCTAATTCCTGTTTTTAAGGAGAAAATATTCAGTATTTCCCCATTAAGTATAGAATTTGTTGTTAGTCTTTACAGTTATCTCTTAACATATTCCTCCATGTGTTCAATCATTATGTCAATCTTCTCCTTTATAGCTTAACATATGTATCATCTTTGCTAATTCTGTTATCTAGATAATTTTCAAGTCCGCTCCTATTGAATGCCTCTTTGTAGTTTACATTTTATTTTCCTGCTTCTTCACATGACCTGTAATTTTTGATGGTATGCTAGATATTATGGAGAAGTACAGGAACACTGAATCATGCTGTCTGCCTTAGGGGGTAGTGTTTCTGTTTTGGCAGGCAATTATATTACTGGTGAATCCTTTACATTTCTGTCAGATTAGATTTTCAGTTTAACTAGTCTTATGGATGGCTCTTACTATAGAGTGATCCTTTAAGGACTGAGCTTTCGTAGTCTAAATGGAATGTCTGAGGTACTCTGCAAGATGTCTGCATTCTGACTTTCCAGAACTCTTAATGTCTGACTTCCCACAACTGCAATGTCTTAGAGAACTGCTCAACCTACGGAACTACCATTTAGCTCTTAGCCCCAGAGCAGGTGATTTCTGACAGACCTTGCAAAAGTCTCAGTCTGCACACACACAGACCAGCCATTATCCAAAATTCTGAATGAAGTGAATCCCCACAACAAATTCTGTCCCCTACCCTATGTATAAACCCCCAGACAATTTCCTTATCTCCAGGGCCCTTCCCCACAAATTTTATGTTTGAACAGCTTTGAATTACACTCTTAGTCTCTTCAGCTCAGTAACACCGGTATACTCTGCTTGAGCTCTCTTTCCCTGTGCTATAGGAGTAAGGTAGCCCAAAGCAGAAAGCCAGAGTCATCATGACGCTCAGGGAGATGAGCCTTCCCTTTGTAGTTCACAGGTTATTTTGAGAGAAGGTTTACCTTCTCTCAAAGATCATGATCTTGTATTGTTTCCTCATCAATTCCAGACAACAGTTGTTTCATGTTTCATTCATTTATACAGTTTTTGATCGGGGAGGAGATTGGAAATGAGGGCAAAGCTGCTACCAATTACTCTGCCATAGCCCTAAATATTAATTTTAAAAAAACATTTCCGTTATCAATCACAATATATATTATTAAAAAGAGAAACTGACAAAGCAGAGTTAAAGACACTTGAGCCTATTGGGTGAATTATTTGCACATGGTACTTTGACTATCAAAATCACTGCCTTGTGATTTTACTTTATAATCACTACATAGAAAAATCAGTAATAATGATGTGTTGGCAAATTCCTCTTCACATCATTATGACTGTATTTGGTAAATACGTCCTTGTAATTTTTAGTTAACTGAACCATAAGGGATGCGTATGTATGTACAAGTAATGGCTCTATGAAGGAAATCAAAATGTCTTCTAGTCTTTTAAGATCCCTTTATTGCCCAATATAATTAATTCCTCAAGCAAGTAATTCAAGAAAAAATAACAGAAAAAAGGAACTTCGGTTTGAAGTAAATAATGTGAAATGCAGGGTTATAAGGTAATTCATTCAACAATAATAATCAGATTCAAAATTTGGTTCATCAGCCATAAAATTAAGGTATAAAATTAGTCTATATTTGTTTCTAGGCACTACAACCAACCAACGTTATTTCAGACATATACAATTTAAGAAAAACTCTAACTCTGAAAGTTAAACAAATCATCTTAAATTTGCAAGTCAACAACATAAAAAAAAAAAATCAATTCAAAGAATTGTTACAGCAAAGAAAAAGGTTCAAACCGCAGAAAGAAAATAGTTATGTAGCAGAATTTTTTGGGTTTTATTTAAAGTTTGGGTTTTAGGGTTTATGGCATAAAGAAATACTTAAAGTAAAAATATTCTATGATTAAAAAAATTAAAAAAAAAATACAAAAGGGGTGAGGGGATTATATGAAAGAGAAAGGATTATATCTTTGTGATCCAAAAAAAAGGCAATCAGACTTATGAGTTACTTGCCCACAAGTCACCAACTTCAAGATTTTCCCACTGGACTCATTTATATACTAGTAAAAATTTCCTCTAAAATGTTTTAACATAGCATTTAAAGAAAGGCTACTCTGATGTAACAGAATAAATTTTTGCTTTAACATTCTGCCCCATAAAATGGCAAATAATGACAAACTGCTGAGAGTAATACTTACCTGTAACTACCATGCTGCTCATATTAGAGTTTGGACTACTGAGAACACTGCCTGAGAGTAGTTCGTCAGATCCTCTCTATAAAAACAAAAACAAACTAGCATAAGTTATATTAAAATTTTAAAATATTAATCTGAAAGCCTGTCATGCATGCAAGCAAATATCATATGTTACATTATTGAGAATAAATTAAAAAATTAACTTCACCCCTCTACTCTCTCATCTATCTGTCTCCCTTTCCCACAAAAGCAAGTGTTCCCTTTCCTCCTGTCACTCAAGTCCAAAAGACAATAAATAGGAAAGATCATTAGCTTCCATAATTAAAACCTTTGGAAAGCTACCTTGATTTTTTATCAAAAAAAAAAAAGCAAAAACTAATGCCATATAATCCTCCATCCCAAGGGCCTCTTCAGATCATACAAATCTCTTGCCTTTTACCAAGGGCCCTTTCTTCATCCAGATAACTCAAGTCTTAGGAAAATGAGAATTTCATATTGGTGAGTTGGACATCATCATCATCATCATTAAAATTAAACGGGCATATAGGGGTAGAACATTGAAAGCAAAAGCAAAATATGGAATGAGAAATTTCTTTCTGTTAGAATAAAAACAGATAGCGTCATACCCTAACATCTTTTAAAGAAAAGGTTAAAAATGTACATGTTTTAGAACTGCACAGTTGTTTAAACCAGTTAGTGATGTTTTAGTTATTTTGCAAATGTATTTACAGAAATATATGTGAGTAGACTACTATTTAAACTAGCTAAATCAACTCTTTTGCCTACTTTATGTATATATTTACATACATGGGTATTAATATTTAAAATAGCTAACTCAATACTGGCTGGATCTAAAACAACCAATCAGTACAAAAAAGTGGAATGCAACCATCAAAATGAAAAAAAATGTATAAAGGACATAATTTATCAAAGCATTTCAGAAAGTCAAAGAAAATCCAAATTAACCATAAGCCTTATGCTGATTTGTGTTAAACTCATAATTAATAAGCTTTCATATTACAACACATGTGAAAATGGTAAACAGATATTCTAGGTCATCTCCCTTAAATGTTTTAAAAGCTTTCTGCTCATCAGCATCAAATGCTCAGAGAAATACTGGAATCGGAAAAATTAAAGCATGGTTTCATGCCACATTAATACCGTATTTGCACTAAGTCTAATTTCTAATCAAGATATGGAAGATTTGGCATGGCATGCTTAGTTGTATAAGGTATAATGAGCAGAATTAGATATTTTAGTGATTCTCAAAGTGTAGTCCCTAAAATCAACATCAGACCTGGAAACCTGTTGGCAATACATGTTCTCAGGTCCATCTTAGACCTACTGAGAATAAGAAACTTAGGGTGGGGTCCAACAACTTAAATTTTAACAAATCCTCCTGCTGTTTCTGATGTGTGCTAACATTTAAGACCACTGATATACATTATATTGGTCCACTATATACAACAGAAAATGTTTCCTAGTTCTATGTTTTCACAATATATAATATGGTTTTAAATAAAACTACTCTGAAGTTCAGCTTCCACTATCAGCTATTTAACTGTACTTAACCATTCTAAACCTAACATTCTTCATTTGTAATACAGGGTAATATCCACCTACATCACAGCCCTTAGGATTAAATGTGATAATACATGAATAGGGATTGCCTGCCAAAGTACATGGCCCACATCATAGTGTTCACTATAATATTCCCAAGTGTCAACCAAATACAGTGTCCATACATATTTATTGACTAAATAAGTTAACAAATGCTGATTAATAACAACTGCTACATATTTTTTGGCCTTTGTTCTTTGATGAAAAAACTGTGAATCAAGTTACTCCACATACAAAAAGCAAAGTCAACCCCCCCCATAGGATGAGGAAGTAAATAAAATCAGCCCTTCTATAAGTTAACAGAACTCCACATCAGACATGCTAAAAGTAAAAACCAAATAAAACTGTAAAGAGGTCCTTAATGTTTTAGTCACCTGAACAAAATTTCTAACCCCTTAAAATATTTTCAATGTCTTATCTCCTTAGTTTTCAAAAAACACTTTAATTCCCCTAGTTTTCAAAAGTACATCTGACCTCTTTTCAAATGTGTACTATCAGTTTATTTTCTAGATGTTTGCAGAATCAAAATCCTTCCATACTTCTACTGTAATACATACTTCACTGTAATACTTGTGATTACAGTGGATCACACGTAATTCTGGAAGATGATAGGTGGGGAATCTTGGATCTGCTCAAGTACAAAACAAAACCTCTAATTCTGACTTGTGGTGTGCGGAGATGCTCTCTTCTTCCTTCCTACAATGCATCTTTATGCATGGCAAAGTCTTTAATTTTTTCTTTGAATTTTGTATTTGTGGTCTTTTTTCTTCTTGAAGTGATTTCATACCTGCTCTTAAGAGTAGATCTAATAGCCTTCATAAGTGTGTCAGAAGAATATCAAATTATCTGCAATTTTGAGATTTCATCAAAATTACTAAAGAATTTTTTTATAAATTACATTAATACAAAACCAACTGTGTTTTGCTTTTCCACTGAGTAAAAAGTCTACCATTATTATGCCCAAAAGAAGTGATTCTGCCCTATTGATAAATGTTAACATTACCACGTTGACTGATGGAACAGTTTCACTTGAATTATCTAAGCCTAGTTGTTTAACTTGGAATATATATAAAATGAATGATCCATAGTAGTGATTGATGGCTATTCCACATTAGTGACTATTGAAACAAATCAAATTAATGGTACTTAAACTCAGAATCAAAATTTGAACTAGGAATATACACTTTTTAAACATTTTAATTCATCTAAGATAGATGTCAATTGATCTTGGATTCAACCTAAAAGAAGAAATTAAATTTTAAGATTGGCATTGATGTCTCTTGTTAAATCTAACCAAAGAAACTTTTCTTCCTGTATAATATCAATGACCATCTGAAGAAGTCAGCATCCCAGAGAAACAATTAGGAAAATGCTGATACGCGAAGATACAAGTTGTAAGTCAATCAGTGAAAGAAATGACTTTAAAAAAAGTGCAAAAGTAAGTTCAGATTAAAGGCCATTTGGCATTCATTTCAATGATATAAATGTCTTATTTTTTCTTCTCATGGTTATTAGATATTCTTTTCATCATAATAATCTAATGCAACTACCAGCTATCATTTCCAGGTGGAAAAGCTGCTAGGGGCTGCCAGGAAGGTAAACAAGAACTGATGGTTGCGGTGGACAAGAGTCCCCGGGCTCTGCTAGGGTTCAGCACTGAGAGCTGACCAAACACGTTCTCCTCTGGAGATGTCAACCTAGGGAACCACGACCGAAAAACATGGCCAAGGACATGAGTATCAAGTTCCTAAGGAAAACCATATTCTCCAAGATGGAGGAAGGTATGCACCGACATGATTATCCTGGACTCCTTAAACACAGAGGTGCTACCAAGGAAATGAAGAGGTAGGCTGAGTGCTACCTACCTATTAAAGGCTGGGAAAGCACTAACTCACACAACCAATAAAAACAGAAACAGTAATACACTGAAGAATACCATGTCTTGTCTGCTTAGTATAAACCAAAAGCTAACTTTAAAAGAAAAAAAAAGACAATAAAATAGACAAACCTACAGGGAGATAAAAAAAAAAATTAGGACAGCACAATTATATAGAAACAGATCACACAGCAAAGACAAAAGCCTAGGGATTAGTGAAGCAACAAGATGAAAGAAACCTGGCCCAGTGAATAACCCTTATGGAGCAGATTGATAACATTTTCTTAAACCACGAGAAAGATTTTTGCTATGAGAAAGAAATAAGCTTCTAATCTGTTTATGCTACTATGCTCTGCATTTATTAATAGTTACAGTAGCTTAGCCTTTACCCTAAGATATATACACCTGAAATGTGGAGGGGAAAAAAATGGCACTGCACATTTCAGTTTAATTGCCTATCTCTACAAGGGCAAAAAAAATAAAACTGGATCCCTACCTAATACAAAACACAAAAAATAACTGATAGAGACAAATGTAAAAAGCAAAATTTTAAAAAATTTTAGATGAAAATATATGAAAATATCTTTATGAACACTAAGGACTTTTTATATTAAGACACGAGAAAATTAAACATGAAAGAAAATATGGATAAATTATACTACAAAATAGCTACATAATCTCCATGTAAGAAACTGTATTGCGACAACAGTTGAAAACCTAAAAACTGTTATTAGACAAAGACTTCCAACAATTAACATGAAGATACCCAGGGAGCTAGGGAAAATTAAGCATAGATAAAGAATGGGATCATATAAATGATTTTTATCCAAGATGCAAAGGGAATCTGCAGCCATATTAAAACTCTATACATTAAAATTAATAACTTCTATTCATCAAAAGATAGCATAGAGAAGTGACAATGCAAGCAACAAGCTGGGAGAAGGTAACAGCAAAACATATAATCAACAGAAAATAATCATAATACAACTACAAAATCAGTTAAATAATAAATTGAAATTTTTATGAAGCTAAAGACACAAAAAGACATTTCATGGAATTTCACAAAAGAGTAACACTAGTGGTCACAAATGTGGGGGAAAAAAGATGAAACACCTCCTTAATAATCAGGGAAAGACAAGAAAAGACCAAAGAAGATACTACATACCAGACTGCCAAAAATTAAGAAATTAAATATTTAACCAAGTGCTAGTGAGGATAGGAAGAACTCTTAAGCATCACTGGTGAAAACATAAATTGGAATTATACACTGGAAAACAATCTGTCTTGTACAGTTTAACATACTCCACACCCTAGCAATATATACACTTATGATATGTAAGCTAAAAAAAACTCTTGCATAAATGCACCAGGAAACAAACACAAAAATGTTAACTGCAGTATTGTTCTTAAAGTCAAAAACTTTAAATATCCAAATGTCCACCAACCCAAAGGTCCAGGAAAAGAAATAAATTGGGTATTTTCATAGAAAAGTATTATTACACAATTACACACAAAAAATATGGTTAGCTATTAGAATCATTATTGAATTAAAACACAAGTCACAGAAAACATATGAGTATACCATTTTCATGCAACTCAAAAAAAACTAAATACATTTTTGTCATTTGCGTAACAAAACCATACTGGAAAGAATAAGAAATTTATGGCAGTCATCTACCCATGGTCGGGTAAGAAGGGGGGGAGGATAAAAAGGTCCATATGATATATACATAATACTGGTAACATTCAAGTTTTTTATTTGGGTAGCAGATTCATGGTGTTCATTTTATATTTCACAGTATCCTCACAAATATATCTTGCGGGCTATAACAAAAGATTCTAGGAAGAAAACAATAAATAAGGATAAGGTGACTCTTTAATCACCCAAAATGGGACACTTCTGTGAAGAACAATTACACCTAAAAATAGATGTAAACCTGACAATAAGAACCCTAAGAAATGGCAATAAGTTTAAATAAGACACTCAAATAAAACCAGACATGCGTTATAATATTCATATTTACCAAAATTTAGTAAGTAGAGGTTCCACTATCAAGCAGAAACAGTAATTTAATCAAACCATACTCAAAATGGTAGATTAAGATATAACATTATTTCATAAGCAATGTATACAAAAAAGAATAACTTAATAAACTTAAGAAATAGACAGCCAATGTTATTACCTACAAAGAAGATGATATGCTCTTTTAAAGACTTTACAATGACTTAATATTTATTGGTACATAACATACTACATGACATTTCCCACAAAGCTATCCCTAGGGTTAGTTATTTTGCTTTCTAATCTTCAGTGACAAGATATGAGACCTGAAGAGGTAATCAAAGAATTCTGTCTCATACTCTGATCATCTCTTCTAGTTATGGAAAAAGACTTTTAAAAAATAATATTGTGTATTTTAAATACAGGCATATACGCAAAAAAGAAGAACCATGGACCATAATCTTTCTGTCCATATAACCCCTGCTGACATTTTAAAAATTAAAACAAATTCAAGTATTAATTTAGAAAATTCAAAAAAGTAAAAAATGAAAAATGGAAGTTCTCTTCCACCCCAAAATTAATTATCCTTAAGTTTCATACAATTCTTTCCTCCGAAACTGATATATGTATATGTTTTTGTCATACAAAAAAAGCATTATTCTTTTCAATTAAGAAAACAGCTTAGAATTTTTTTTAAATCATCATATAAAATCTGTTTCATTCTTTCAACAGCCGCACAGCATTCTACTATGTTGGTATATCATAGTTTTAAAATCCCCTATTGATGCACATTTAAGTTATGTGCAGTTTACCCATTCTATTTAAATGTCCGTGAGAAATCACAAAAGAAAATCATATACTATATGATGCATATGTCAATGAATTCCATAAAGAAGTATAGACTATAATATTTGGGCAACTACAATAAGACATTTTAATGAGAAGAATAGAGAAAAAAATGGAACAATCGTAAAGTGTTTTAATTTAATGAGATAAAATTTTGAAATAATTCCCAAATAACTGGATCAAAAAGGGAACCTTAACTTCCAACACAGACTTACAAAAATTTAGAAAAAGATGACCAGTTATCCTACAGAGAACCAGGCAAGAGATAAGAATAGTTCCCAGTATAGGTAAGAGAAATTATTTTTAAACTGAAAAGTTGTTTCACCTTGCTCACATTAAGACAATGAAAATTAATACTACATTTAGATGCTGTCTCACCTATCTGCCTGGCAAAACCCCAAACTTTTGACAATATACCCTGATAGACTATGGGGAAATAGGCAACCAAACTTACCTGTTATGATAGCAAATACAATTCCTACAACAAAAAGAACTCAGCAATAGCTAGTAAAATTATGTATTTACACACTGACCCAGCAATTTCACTTTTAGGACTCTATCTGAAAGATATACTGGTATTTTTTTATACCAGCAAAATTACATATGCACAAAGCTATTCACCATAACATAATTTGTAATAGTAAGAGACTGGGAAAAAAACAGTCTAAAAAGAACTATGCAGCAGCAGGAAGAAATGAGAAAATTTTCCATATACTGCCATGTAGTGATTTCCAGGATACATTTATCATTAAGTAAAAAAGCCAAGCTATAAAACATTCTGTATATTGTGCCACGTTTCACCTAATGTTGTGGGAGGCAGAGGGTAGGAAGAAATTCACATTATATTGAATAAAAGAGGGATAAACCAAAAATTTATGAAAACAGATACTGATAAAGGCAGAGAGAAAATAAGTAGACTAGACAGGAGTGGAAGGCTAGATTTCTCTGTAGAAAAGTAGCATATTATGAAGCTTGTCAGAAAAACTATAAGCTTGTATGATAGTTTTGATTTTGGAAAATTTATTTTAAAGTAAAAAAAAAAAAAAAATCCCTAAAAATTAAACACAAAATGAAAACAAACCTAACTACTAACTTGGCAGTAGAACCACACAGAGAATTATTTCAATAAATTTTAAAATTCTGTAATTGTACTATACTGTCTACTCTTTGTAGAATATAATTTAAGGACAAAAGTGACTGCAAAAAAACTTTAAACTATATTCAATAATTACAATGTTAGTATAATATTGACGTTGCTTTTTAAAAAACTAGTTATTCGTTTATATATGTAATAATGTCAATGCCAGTAAGATTTTTCAGTTTACAGAGATAGAAATATAAAATAGAAAATCTTCTAAAGATAGAAGTAAAAGCTGTGTAACTTTAAATATGAATAGAAATTACAAACGAGCTCATAATGTATTTCTATCTTTAAAAAATACTGTCCACTAAAAGAGCCTTGAAATAACAACCACCTAAAAGCAATTAGCATCTTGGTACTCGTATTATTGTGGTTTCTAAGGACCATTTCCTACCCATAGAAATCAGGACTTTTTTTTTTTTTTTGAGACAAGAGTCTCACTCTCTTGCCTGAGCTAGAGTGCCATGGCATCAGCCTAGCTCACAGCAACCTCAGACTTCTGGGCTCAAGCGATCCTCCTGCCTCAGCTCAGCCTCCCGGGGTAGCTGGGAATACAGGCACGCCCCACTGTGCCCGGCTAATTTTTTCTATTTTTAGTTGTTTTGCTAATTTCTTTCTATTTCATAGTAGAGACAGGGTCTCACTCTTGCTCAGGCTGGTCTCGAACTCCTGAGCTCAAGCAATCCTCCCGCCTCAGCCTCCCAGAGTGCTAGGATTACAGGCGTGAGCCACCGCGCCCGGCCAGAAACCAGGACTTTTTAAAGAAATATCTGATCAAAGGTCTGGAGCAAAAAATGATACTTTAAGCAAGTATCAAACCTATTGGTGTTCTGAAATCTTGCAGACCCAAGATGAAACAATTTAAGCATTTAAAAAAGAATGATCACTATAATAGAATGAAAAATAAATGTTAAAATCTTTGCTTTCATAATGATACTAACAACAAAAAGGAACTCACATTGGTTATGTGGAGGTTGCTGGAGTACCAACTCCTCAGGAAAAGTTTTTAAAAAGTCAAAAATCTGTCCTGCTTTTCTTATAAAAAGTGTACTTCAATGTGACCAAATAGTTGATGGATAAAGTTCTTAACAGATGAATTTAAATTAATACATGCAAAAAAAAAATTGTCATTTTTGAAATACCCAATAAAATTATGCAATCATTAGTTACTAAAAACTATTAGCTGAAAGGATGATGCAGCTCTCTATAATGAATGCATCAAAGCTGACACTTCAACCTATTGATAAATGTTAACATCACAAAGAGATAGCATTCTGTTCCTCTTAGTGTGATAAATACAATAGGCATTACATAGAGTACATCTACAAAATATTCTTGTTAAAAATTAAGCCTTAATCACATCACACCTCATTTAACTAGAAGTTTACAGGAAATTCAGAGGACATGGGAACGTATGAAATGACAGTACGGAGGTAGAATCAGCTGAATTCAGAAAGTAGAAACTGTACAAATGACTCAGTTTCTCTAACAAAGGCAAGGAAAATGAAAGAAAAAAAGTATTCTGAATACTGTTGGAGATTAGATGACATTAAGAAATTATTTTAAATTTTACTAGGTATATTAATAGTATCAATATCACCTTTGAGAGAGATAATATTTGTTAGAGATACATACTGATGTATCTGGGGATGATATGAAATTATCTGAGATTTGCTTTAATATTCTCCAAGAGAAAAAGAAAAAAAAACTGGTTTTATACCATTCCCTCTACTTTTGTATATTTTGAAACTTTTATAAGGAAGTTTTAAAAATGAAAAGAGAACTCCAACTGATCCATCCTTAACCTTGAATACATTTTTAAAACAAGAAAATAAAAGAGTTCGGGATCAACCTGAAGTGTACGAAAAACAAAAAACAGCAAAATAAATCTAGTGTAAGGCAAAAAAAGATAAAAACAAAAATTAGTGAATTATGAAACAAAAAGAAGCAAGCACAAAAGACAGTTCTTTGAAAAGACCAGTAAAGTAAATTTTGTAGCATGACAAATCAAAAGATAGGAGAAAACATAAATGCTTGACGTTAATAATAAAAAACTAAAAATTATACAATTTTGAGAAATTTCAAATTCTCAATAAAACAGATAAATTTCTGGAATAGTATTGAATAACTGAATAAACCAATACATTCAGGAAAAGCTGAACTACTTGTAAAAATATCCCTGTTACCTCCTCCCTTACATATAAGGTATGTAAAATCATAGTAATATATAGGGAAAATGATGGCAAGTACATACAAAGATGACTAGCTTTGGTGGTAGACAGGATTATTGGTGATTTATTTTCCTCTTTGCCTAAATTAAGTTTTCTACATTAAGCATGTCTTTTATCATTACAGAAAATATTGTGTAGAAGGAAGTGAAAAAATTTTCAAAGAAATGTTATAATTCTCTGCCTTTCAGCTTAAACACTGCCATTTTATTTTATTGATAATGCAAATACAGTGCTCTCCCAATTACTTAATTGAACTACTAAATTTTATACAATTATAAACAAAACCCAGAAAGTCCTCACAGAACTCAGCCAACTGATCTTAAAATACATGTAGTAAAGAAAATGCCCAGTTTTAAAGAACAAAGTTTTGAAATTCACTCTATAAGATTCCAAGATTTATTCTAACACCATAATTAAGACACTGTGATATTGGTACAGAAATTGACAAATAATAAAACAGAATACATACACCAGAAACAGTTCCATGAATATATGGAAACTTGGAAGAGCTGAGAATGCAGCTTATTGGAGAAAAGATGAACTAGTTAATTGAGTGGGTACTAAAATTATCATCCACACAGGAAAAATAATTAAACCTATACCACATACTACACAAAAAATTAAATTCCAGGTAGACTGAGGGCCTAAATGTGAAAATCAAAATTTTTAAATAAAATAAAATCCACAAGCCTACATGTAAGACCGTGAGTTAAAGAAAAATTTTTTAAAAGAAAAATGTTACATTAACATTTGCAACTTCTATTCATCAATGTAAAAAAACCACAGAGAGGAAGGAATTATCTGTAGGACACATAACAATTAGTAACTATAGTATATAAAATCTCCTAGCAATCAATTTTTTTAAAAAGATAAAACCACACAAAAAAACAAAATGGACAAACTATATAAACAGGCATTTAATGGAGAAGAAACATCAATGGCCAATAAACTAATAAAACATCATTAAAATGTATCATCAATTGAGAATTCAAATTAAGCTCACAAGATATCATTCCCATGCACATTAGACTGGCAACAGTTAAAAAGTCCAACAATGCCAATTTTCAGAAAAGATATGTAGTAAGAAATAGGAATTCACATCTACCACTAACAGAGAGTAAATTAGCACAACCACCTAGAAAAGCAACATGCCAGTATTTGACTGACTTGAAAACAGACACACCCTTTAACCCAGCAGTTCCACTTCTAGTGAAACTCTAATATTAATACATGTCGGAATATGCATAAGAATGTTTATAGCAGTAGTTTGTGATAGAAAAAAACTAGAAATATTTGGCAAATCAACTTTGTCAAATATCGACAACCTCAATTTGTCAGTAGGGTATATTTGTCAGTAGGGTAATGATATAATCACATATTATATGGCAATGAAAATTAATCAAGAGCTACATATGAATTAAAAAGATAGAAACAGCAAATGAACAAAAAGAGCAAGTTAACAGAATACATTCGGCATGACAGTACACCTATATAGTTCAAACATGCAAAACAAAGCCATATACTGCTTGAGATGAAAGTACATAAACAAATGTAGTAAAAGAAAAATTCACAGGAAAGGTAAACACCAAATTCCGGATGGTTGTTACCTGGGGTGAAAGGAGGGGTAAAGTATATGCAAGGTGTCATGAACTGAATGTGTTGAAGCCCTAACACCCAATGTGACAGTATTTAGAGATGGGAGCCTTTGGAGGGTAATTAGGGTTTCATGAGGTCATGAGAGTAGGGCAGTCATGACGGGATTAACACTTGTAAGAGGAAACATCAGAGAGCTGGTTCCCCTCACCCTCAGCGCGCTAACAAAAGGTCATGTGAGGCACAAAGCAAGATGGTGGCTCACAAAGAAAAGGTCATGTGAGGCACAAAACAAGATAAGATGGTGGCTGTCTACAAACCAAGAGAAGTGACCTCAGAATGAAATTTAGCTTGCCAGAACCTTGATTTTGAACTTCCCAGTCTTCAGAACTGTGAGAAAATAAATTTGTTTTTCAAGCCACTTGATCTATGGTGTTTTATTATGGTATCCTGAGTTAAGACACAAAGGACTTCAAATTGGTACACGATGGAATGTTATGCAGCCTTAAAAAGGAAGGAAATTCTGTCACAAGCTGCAACATGCATGTACCTTGAAGACATTATGCTAAGTGAAATAAGCCACTTACACAAGGACAATAATAGGCTGAGCATCCCTAATCTGAAAATCTGAAATGCAAAATGCTCTGATGAGCATTTCCTTTGAGCACCATGTTGGTGCTCAAAAAGTTTCAGATTTTGGAGCATTTCAGATTTGGGTTTCCATATTAGGGATGCTCAACCTGTACTGACTCCATTTATATGAGTTATCTAAAGTGGTCAAATTCGTAAAGTAGAATGCTGGTTACCAAAGGCTGAGATTGGGCAAAAAGAGGAGGTTTTAATAGGTATAGAGTTTCAGTTCTGCAAGAAAAAAATGTTCTGAAGATCTGTTTCACAAAAATGTAATGTTGTTACATTGTTAAGTGTATGTACATATACTTAAACCATCTTAAGTTTAGTATTTTAAGCATATGTACATATAATTAAACTATTCTTTTGAGACGGCATCTCTCTCTATTGTCTGGGGTTGGGGTGCAGCAGCATCATCCTGCCTCATTGCAACCTCAAACTCCTGGACTCAAGTGATCCTCCTGCTTCAGCCTCCCAAGTAGCTGGGGCATGTACCACCACGCCCTCATTTTTTGAATTTTTTTGTAGAGACAGGGTCTCACTATGTTGCTCAGGCAGGTCTTGAACTCCTGGCCTCAAGAGATCCTCCCATCTCAGCATCCAAAAGGGTTGGAATTACAGGTACTTAAACTATTTACGTGTATACTTAAAAGCAGTTGAGATGGTAAATTTTATGTATTTTTACCACAATTTTAGAAAGATTTATGTCAAGTTATACTAAGTTTTTTAAAGAAAACAGGAAAGCTGTTTAACCAATTAAGCTAAATTATCATTAGATTAGATATTAAATATTATAAATATAGACAATATTAGAAATGTGGACTATATAAAAAATATATAGGAAAGAATTTTTAAGAATTAGTGTCATCAACCTGAAGAAAACTACTCTGTTTTTGTGTACTGCCCTCAAGCTTTTGGGGACACATATAAACTGTATATATTTGTCAAAGCTACTTTTAATCTTACTTTTTTTCACATGTATTAAAAATATTTAAAATATATCATTTGTAATGTTTATTAGTTCCCTGTATGAACATAATTTAGCCATTTTCATATCACTGTACATTTGTTATTTCAATTTAATGTAAATAATGCTGTAATCAACATCTTTATATATAAAAAGTACATTTATCTGATCATCTTTTCCTTACAAGACATAAAATACTGGGACAAGAATATGAAACAAAACATTCTTTTCTAAAGCACATAAAGGTCTTGATAAAACAACAATCTCAAATAGAGTATTTCACTGAAGAAATGCATTGTGAAAACCTAATAAAAAATCAAAAATAAACCAGACTATTTGCAAGTACCCAAATCTTACTAAGCTATAAAAGACTTCCATGTGCATTTTATTATACTATTAAGTTATAAGACATTATATAAGATAATTTATGTGTTTCTAAATATTACTCTTATATTAGAAGTATCCATTTCAGTCCACATTTTTTAAAGTGGCATTTTGCTATTTAAACCCTCATATATTTGCACTGCTCACGAGAAAGATTATAAACTGCTTCTACCTACCTTATTGTCTTATTTAATCTTCACAACAACCATGTGAGTTAGGAATTATTATTCTTATATTACAAATTAGGAGAGGTTCAAAGAATCAATGATTTGTTCATAATCATATGAAGAAGTAAAGCAAGGGCTCAAACCCTGTCAATGTAAAACAAAGTGTTTTTTAAAACTACCTTATAAATTCACTAAAACAAAAGCCACACAAGAGTTTACATACCATTCCTTTTTATAATAGTGGAACTATTACAATAAAGAACTAGAAATTGGTATAGTAGATGTCTGCTACAATTGAAATAAATGAGGGGATATTTCTCTTAATAAAACAGCCAATAAATACTTGCCTCTTACATAAAACATTGCAAATACTTTGACTAGACAAATAGTTTGACAACTGTATCAAATTGCAAAGTATCTTTCTGAGAAGAAAAGTAGAACTATTAAAGGAAGTCCGACATGTATAAAACCTCACTCTGCAAAAGTTCATCATAAATGATGATTAAGAGGCCTTAAAATAGCCCATAAATATTTAATCAACAGGGTAGATTGAAAGGTTAGTAAAAAAAAAATCTACCTACGTATGAAAATATATGTAACAATACTCAAGAAGAATCAAGTTTATTTAAACATAAATACTGATACTAAAGAGAAAGCAGTTCAAATTTTCAAAGGTCCTCACTGCAAATACTTTGTATTCAAAGCTTTCCATATTATTGCCAAAAACTATTTAAATTTTGTCTACTACTACTCTAACTCAACCTACATTCCAAACAAACTACTTACTTCCTCAGTATGTCCCAGTTTTCCTTCTCATTTTGTTATTGTAGCTTTCTCTATCTGAAATGAACAAAGAATGATTCCACTCTTGCCCCTAACCTGACAACCAGAAAATTCTATTTTTAAAGGTTAAAAGGAATCATTCATAGAGCCTTTTGACACCATTAAAATATAAGCTCACTTTGTGTCTTATTCTTTCCTTTTCTTTTTCTGCTTTCTTTAGGATTACACATCATTAATTTTAGTCACACACCCTCCATTATTTTAGAAGTTATATATATACTCCATCTCTATTTTCACTATGTTCACCCTTACAATTTTAAAATGCAAACGTATCATCTATCACTTTGGACTTTAAATCTCTACCCTCCAGACTTGCACTGTCCAAAAGAAATGTAACATGAGCCACACATGTAATCTTACAAATTTCTATTCACTGTAATTTAAAAAGTAAAAAGGTAACACACATTTTAACCCAAAATACCAAAATATTATCAGTTCAATATGTAACCAATATAAAAAATTGACATATTTTACATTCTTCCTTTATACTAAGACTTAGAAATCTGTTTACATTTTTCAACTAAAGGAGATCAATTTAGACCAGACACATGTCAAGTGCTCAATAACCACATGACTAGTAGCTACTGTAATGGATGACGCAGCTCCAATCAACATTAGATCATTGGAACTAAAACTCTAGTCACTCTACTAACTCTACATGTTGTCATGATTAAACATTTTTAGCTCTATTTTTTAAATCCCCATCAATCACTGCTATTACATTCTTATATCATTCAGTAATTAGATTTACCCACAGGTTTACCAATTTCTTGATTAGCCTTACTTCTACTTCAGACCTTTCTGGTGTCATTGGCCTTCTTCCTGAAGTACAACCTCTAGTAATACCTTCAGTGGGTCTGTTGACAAATTTCTTCAATTGCGGGAGAATGGAGTGTTTCAGAAAATGTCTTTATTTTGTTCTTATCCTTATGTGATAATTTAGCTGACTATAAAATAATAGATGATTACTTTCACTCAACACTTCGAAGAATTTATTCCACTATCTTCTGGATCCCCATATTGCTGATGAAGCATATTGTATCTTTCTACTAAACAGTTCTTATTCCTTCTTAGGGAATCTGATTTTTCCCTGACTTCTTTAAAGATCTGTGTCTTTGGTTTTCTGCTCTTTCACTCTGACGCATCTAGATTTTCTTCTACCTCCTAAATCTAAGAATTCATGAAGCTCATCAATTCTAGAAAATTATCAGCCTTTAGCATTTCAAATTTTGCCTCTCTGCTATCTTTAATTTTTCTTTCTGTAACTCTAATTAGTTGTTCATTAGAACTTCTCTTCCTTTCCTCATCTTTTAACTCCTCTGCTATTTTCATCTCTCTATTGCTTCGTGGTAAATTCTGAGTTATTTTTATTTTTTAGTTCATTAATTCTCTTTAGTGCTGCCTGGCACCTATTTTAATCTGAATTCCAGGATCTCTTAGAAATTAATTTATCATATTTGATTTCCATTAAAGTGCTTCTTCCAAATTTGGATTTACAGAACAAAGAACTACAATAACAACCATCATTTGAGCACTTAGGAGTCATACACTGTGCTGTATTTTTTACACATTATCTAATCTTCAAAATAACTTTTAGAGGTAGGTAGAATTAAGCCCATTTAAAAATGTGTAAAACTAAGGCTCCGAAGTTAACTTGCTCAATGTTAGAGTTCAAACTCTAGTCTGTTAATCCTAAACCACATGTTCTTAACTTGACAAGACCTTCAATTAAAAAAAAAACAACACTCATCCACTATCAACAGTTCCAATTTACATTGAATTTTAATATTGTACAGTATTTCTATTATATGAATTAAGTGAACTTTAAGACACATTTCTTTGTAGATATCTTTTAAGAATATTGATCAATATTATTTGAGAACAGACTATGCCTAGAACAAACAAGGTGAAGGATAAGAAATTTTCTTGGGAATAACATCACATACACAAAAAAATCAGATACCATGTCCTCTAATGAAAAAATACACCTCCACTTAAAAACAGTATTACCAAAAACAAAAAGAGAATTTGAGGAAGTCTCTAGATCCCACAACCAATTAACCAGAATTATAGAGAACATACTAAATTACAACATCAGAACAGAACCAGTAAATGCAGAATGCAGACTGTGGGCAACTCTATAAGACCAACAAAAAATGTTCTTCAACAAATAAAAATGCAACCAAAAAAAAAAAAAAAAACAAACCCCAAAAAACAGGGATAGAGGGAGAACCTGTAGATTAAAAGATATTTTTAAGACATAATATCAACCTAGAAAATGTGCTGATCATGTCTTATTTCGATTCCCTCCCCCACTAAAAAACCCTATAAAAACACCATGACTTTTAGGAGGCAATTAGAAATTTTAACACAAATTTAACATTTGATAATATTAAGTAATTGTTAATTGTTTTAGTGTTCTAACAGTATTGTGGTTATATTAAAAAGAAGAGAGAGTCCCTTTCTTTCATAGATACACATGAAACATTTACAGATGAAACAATATGGCTATCTGAAATTTATTTCAATAACAGAAAGAGAAAAGTAGTGTGTAGATATCATAGCTTTAGCTGTGCGCTGTTGATTGCTGAGACTGATAGATACACAATGAATGGTGTCTACTGTGATACTTGCTGTGTTTAAATTCACCACAATACTTATAAAAAGAACTTTGCTCAAAAAAACATTTCTTATAACATTAGTGATACCTTATTACTTTTAAAGTGAAAATATTACTTCAACACTTTATCCCCTAATGTAGTATGCCTTGAACTAAATTAAGAAAGCTATTACAGTTTAACAACACAGACGAGGTAAGAAACTAAAATAACTAAAAATTACAGAAATTCATTATTCTAAGTCACAGCACCCCATGTAAAACCAAAGTCAATCTTTTTTGGAGCTGTCTCCATATTCTGAAGACAGCAGAATAATGACCTACTTTTATGTATGGAAACTTTCAGGTATACAGAATAGCACCTACTAGATGAAGTACAAATGCCATAACCTGTAATTGAGGCCTTCTATAATCTGCCATCCTATCTTTCCTCTTGTAGCCTTATACAAACCCTTAGCCACAAAAGCCAAATTATTCAACTCACTGCTCAATGGCTGTGAATTTGTACTGGCCTATAGATACGACTTCGGTCATGTCATTCTCTCAATGTGTATTGCCCTCCACTCCCTCTCCACATCCCCCAACTATCTATAAAGCACAGGTCACAGCCCACTACTTTAATAAAACCTACTCTGATCCTACCAACTGAAACTAATCTTTCCTACTGTAGACATAAGGTACTTAAAATCTTGGGTTCTTATCTTTCCAACAAGATAGGTCTTAAAAGACAGACTCTTGGATTTCCAGCGAAAGGAATATTGTACAATAAAACTGGCATTTATCTTTTTGTTGCTAAATGGCTCATGAGATTATAAGCATACTGAAGCCCATGACACTTCTAGTCATTAAATATTAATTAAGATCACTGCCCTCCAGAAGCATATATTCTGTCGAGTGTTTTGGAATCAACTTCTAACACAGTGCTGTCATTTAGTAGACACAATAAAATGTCTATAAATTGAAATTCTAATAAAAATACCCTAGCAAGCATTATGTAGCATTTAAGAAAAGCATTTTAAGAAAAATCAAAATCTAAAAACCCATTTTTCTTGACAGGCGGTTCAAGCAAATAAATAAAAACCAAACAACACAAAGTTCTGAATAACATACCAATTATAACAAACCAGTCATTCTAGTATAAAAAAGCAATACTTAATTGCAATTATCTAAGCAAGCCAAGGATGGTAAATCCAATAAATAGCCATATTACAATTTAAATTATGAGTTCACCCATTTACAATCGCTGCTTTCAAAATATTAATAAAACCCAACTTGGAAAAAGCTAACTTATTTTAACAAATAGGTCCTTTATTAGTTGTCCAGTTATAACGTCTTAACTTAGTTAACTTACTAAAAAGTACTGCTACAAATTTCACCATACTTAAAATCTGCATGTAAAATGTTAACATTTTACCATATTGGGTACCTGTGTATTATTCTGCAATCATTTCACTCATTTCCATCTTCCCAATAGGCCCATTATTTTGCAAGGATTTCACATTAGCAAAATGATTAAGTACAGAAACAAAACCCCTGAATTTACAAATTACAAAGAAAAAGCTATTTTAAAGAAAAGCAACTCATCTCATATTAAAAACTCAATTTCCTTTCTTATCTTAGTCTCACTAAGAGTCTAAATCAATGAGTTGAATAAGTACAACTTTATTTTTAAAAAATTAAATGAGATTTCAACATATCCTAAAGCCATAAAATTTGTATATTCTATATGTAGCGTACATTAACTTAGGAAAATACTTTTTATGCATTAATCACATTTAATTTTCATAATTATTAACCCCCCATTTTAAAGATGAAGAAACTGAAGCTAAAAATGTTAAAGTATCAAATAGATTTTAAAAAAATATTTAGTAATTCAGAAGTATATATCATGCCCAAGATTAACAAAGAACATCAAAAAATATAAAAACTCAAAGAAAAACACCTACAATGCATATGAAATCAACTGTCTTTTATACAAAGAGCTACAACAAATAAAGATTATCATTAAAATAGGTTAGGTATACAAAGAGGCAGTTCACAGAAAATAAAAACATGAAAAGCCAAATTTAAAAAAATCTCACTCATTTCAAAATATAAATTATAAAATACTTTTTTAAAACTAAAATTAGCTAATATTCTAAATTTTGATAAAACCTAGAATTGGCAAGGGTATGAAAAAACAGGCACTCCCATACACAGTTACAGAAAACAAATGAGTGTTATGGCATTATGGTTTTTAAGTAACTTTTTCAGTATAAATTTCATTTGACATAGCATATTTACTTTTACTCTAAATATTCCCACACTTTATAACTACAAATGGAAATCAACCCAAAATATCCAACATAGGAACTGTGTATGTCCAGTAACTACACTGTGGTACATACACGAGAGTATTCTCTGTTGTCGTTAACAAAGTATGAAGTAGACCCTGTAACTGCTGAGACCATTTTATGCAATTCTTTTTTTTTTTTAAAAAAAGGTGGACTTCTACTTTCAGTCAAGACAGAGTAACATGAAGTAGATTTGCCCTGTTGAAACAACTGAAAAAACAAGCAAACATATAGAACAATAGGTTTTCAAGACGCTGGACATCAGGCAATGATAAACAATGATCCCTGAAAGTCAGAAAACAAATAAGGTGAATCCATGTATGCCTCAGCTTATTCCCTGGATTGTACAGACCATAGCAAAGCTATAAGGAAATCAAGCTGAGCCTCGAACACTCCTTGAACTGAGAAAGAATCAAGAGTCCGAGAACACTAAACCCACCAGTGTTTTCATGTCAAAGTACCAGAAAAAAAGAAGTGCACAGAGAACTCCAGAAATCTGCAGAGGATCACCCCAGTATTCAGTGAATGTGGGTAACTGTATTACAGGAAATGTAGAAATATTACATTTATTGTTTACATCTTTTTAAAAGATAACTGGTTATTCAAACAAAAAGAATGTAGTTTGTACTTTATACCATACATAGAAATAAAATGTATAACAACAGCACTAAGGCCAAGAGGATAGAAGTAAATAACACAACATACTATTATAATAATCAGATAGTATATACATATTTGGAAGTGGTATAAATATCCATTGAGGGAAGATTGTGATAAGATTACAGCACTATGCTATAAATCCTGAAGCAGCCACCAAAATAACAAAAAGTTACAGCTAATCAGCTAACAAGAAATAAAATGGAATAAAATGTGCTCGATACACAAGAAAGCAGAAAAGGAGGAAAAAGGGAACAAAGAACACCAAGAACAAATTAAAAATAGCAAAGTGGTAGTTTCAAAATTAACCATAGTAGTAACAACACTAAATGTAAATGGTCTTAACCAAAAAAAAAAAAAGAGTTAAGATGTAGGAAAAATGGCCGGCGCGGTGGCTCACACCTATAATCCCAGCACTCTGGGAGGCCGAGGCGGGCGGATTGTTTGAGCTCAGGAGTTCGAGACCAGCCTGACCAAGAGCGAGACCCCGTCTCTACTACAAAAAAATAGAAAGAAATTATCTGGACAACTAAAAATATATAGAAAAAATTAGCCGGGCATGGTGGCACATGCCTGTAGTCCCAGCTACTCAGGAGGCTGAGGCAAAAGGATCACTTGAGCCCAGGAGTTTGAGGTTGCTGTGAGCTAGGCTGACGCCGCGGCACTCACTCTAGCCAGGGCAACAGAGTGAGACTCTGTCTCAAAAAAAAAAAAAAGATGTAGGAAAAAAAGCAATTTCCAACTTTATGCTGCCTACAAGAAACATACTTTAAATCTAAGGATAAAAATAAGTTTAAAATAAAAGGATGAAAATAGACATAACCTATTCAAAACAAGGCAGAGACAGTTGTATTAATATTAGAAAAAGTAGATTTTAAAGCAAAGACTATTATCAGGGATAAATATGGTCACTGCAAAATACTAAAAATGATAAATGCATCAAGGGGATATAGTAATCCTAAACATTTAGGTACTAATAATAAAACTTCAAAATACATAAATCAAAAACTAGTAGAACTGCAAAGAGAAATAGACAAATCCACAAGTATAGGCAGAAATTTTAATATCCTCTCTTCAACTGATATAACAATAGACCAAAAGTCAGTAAAGAGAAAGAAACAACATTATCAATAAAAATGACCTAAATGATATTTATAGACTACCACCCAACAACCGAATACACACCCTTATCAAAGATATCTAAGACATTTAACAAGATATACTATATTTGGACCATAAACCAAGTCTTGTATCTACAAAGATTCAAGTTTTATAAAATATGTTCTCTGGTCAGAATGGAATTAAAATGCATAACAGATTTGTGAAAAATTCCAAACATTATTAAATTACATACATCCCAATAACTGATAGGTCAAAGAAATAAAAGCAAAGATTAGAAAGTATTTTGAACTGAATGAAAATGCACACATCAAAATTTGAGGGATGCCATGAAAGCAGTACTTAATAGGGAAATACACAGCACCAAACCCCTCTATAAGAAAAGGTAACATGTCAATGATACTAAGTGGAAATGGAAGAGCAAATTAAACACAAAGCAGAAAAAAATAAAAATAACAGAAATCAATAAAATAGGAAACAAAAAACAACAGAGAAAACTCAATGAAACCAAAAGCTCACCTTTTAGACATTAATGAAATCAATTAACATCTACCCACAATGACAAGAAAAAAAGATGAAACAAATTATCAATATCAGGAATGAGAGCTGTTATCACTACAGATATCGAAAGTATAAAAAGGTAATATCATGAACAACCCTGTGCAAATAAATTTGGCAACTTAGAAGAAATGGACTAATTCTACAAGAGGACACAAATTACCAAAGCTCACCCAAGAAGAGATAGATAACCTGAATAGCCCTGTATCTATTAAATAAATTAAATATGTAGTTTAAAACCTCCCCACAAGGAAAACAAACATCAGGCTCACATGGCTTCACTGGTGAATTGTACCAAACAACTAAGGAAGAAATAATACCATTTTGAGTGTTCACCCTAAAATAAGGAACAATGTAAAGATACCTACTCTAATAGCTTCAACATCGTACTAGATGCCACAGGCAAGAAAAAGAAAAAAATGGCATCCAGACAGGAAAGGAACTGTCTAAAGACAATTGGACATAAATTGTCTATGTAGAAAATCCAATAGAACATATTTAAAAAATCTATTAGCTCTACTAAATGAGTTTAGCCAGGATGCAGAATACAAGAACAATATGCAAAAATCACTTATTTCTTCTATACATCAGTACCAAACAATTGGAACTTGAATTTTTTTAAATACTATTTACAACATCAAAAGGTATGACATACTCAAGGTTAAATCTGACCAAAAAATGTGCAAAATCTGTATGCTGAAAACTAGAAACATTGCTTAAAGAAATTAAAGAAGACTTAAGTAAATGGAGAGATATACTGTTCATGAATAAGACTCAACATTGTTAAGATGTCTATTTTCCCCAAATTGCTCTGAAGATTCAAGTCAAATCCAATAAAATTCCAACAGTTTTTCTAAAAACTTACTCATAAGAAAATACGAAGGACTCAGAAGAGTCAAAATAACTTTGAAAAAGAACTAAGTTGAAGGACCAAAATCAAAATCAACTGGTTTCAAGACTCAATATAAAGCTACAGTGATTAAGACAGTATGTTTTTGACATCTAGGTAAAGAAAAATGAGTCAATGGAAAAAGAGTACAGAAATACAATACGTATAGAGAATTGATTTTTGACAAAGCTGCAAAGCCAATTCAATGGAGAAAGGATAGTCTTTTTACCAAATGATGCTGGAAACACTAGATGTCCACATCTCAAACCAAGACCCCTTTGTACCATATCCAAAATATTAACTCAAAATGGAACAGAGACCTAATGTTACATCAGAATACAAAAAACTGCTATTAGAAAACAAAAGAGAAAATCTTTGTGAATTTAGGTTAGGCAAAAGAAGTTTTAGATGTGACACCAAAAGCACAATCCACAAAAGAAAAAACTGGTAAACCGGAGTCCATGAGAATAACTGCTGCTCTTCAAAAGACACTGCTGAGAAAGAAAAGACAAGTGGCAGAAAATATATGCAAACCATTTATCTGGCACAGGACTTGTAACCACAATGAAGACCTGTCAAAACTCAAGAAAAAAGAAATAACCCATAAGAAGTGGGGAATTTAAACAGACACTTCATCAAAGGTAATAGCTGACCAAAAGTGCATAAAAAGCTGTTCAATATCACAGATATTAGAGAAATGCAAATGAAAACCACAGTAAGATACCACTTCACACCCACTAGAATGTCTATAACCAAATAGACAAGACAATAACAGGCACTAGAGAGGATGTGGAGGGACTGGAAATCTCATACACTACTGATGACAATATAAAATGGTACAACTATTTTAAAAAATAATTTTCAGTTCCTTAAAAAGTTAAACATATGCCTACCATATGATTCAACCATTCTAATCACAGGCCTCCCCAAAAGAAATGAAAGCATATATACACAAAAGGACTTATATGAACAGTAACTATATTTTAATAGCCAAAAACTGGAAACAATATACACGTCCATCAAGAGTTGCACAAATTGCCCATATAGCCATACAGTGTAATATTATTAAGCAATAAAAAGGAATGGACTAGAGATACACAGCGTAGGTAATTTCAAAATAATTACGCTGCATGAAATAACCTAGACAAAAAAGGGTACATATCATAATTACAGTTATTTAAAATTCTAAAAAATACAAACTAATCTATAGTGACAGAAAGCAGATCAGTGGTTGTTTGGGGGAAGAAAGTCAAAAGAGAGGAATTACAAAGGGGCAAGATGATATTTTTGGGAGTGATGTTCATTATCTTGATTGTGGTGATTTCACAGATGTGTACATATGTCAAAACAATATATACGGTAAATGAGTAGTGTATGTAAAGCTATTTTTTTTAAAAGAGGCAAAATGTGAGCCAGAACAAATAGTTTGAATCCCTTGTATAAACGAAGGTGTTCATATGTGACGTAATACATAAATCAATAATTTCAGAAAAAAATGCACAAAAAATTTTAACAAAATTATCTATACCTAAGAAATAAATACAATGAATCAGGGAGAAATATCTTTCACTTCAAATTTTTTTTAAACATACACATGTATTACTTTCTTTAAAGAAAATTAAAAACTTTTTTAAAGCAAGCTCAATTACTTGTACATAGGCCTGACACCACAGCAAAAATTCTTAACCATTACTCTAGAAAATTAGATAAAACTTTAATTATTCAAACTCTTAAACAATGGATTTTTTAAATGGTAAGCAATTTTTTTTTATCATTTTCTAATGTTTTTCCCTCAAACAACTAATATACAAAATTGATGTAACCAATACATCATTGTATCTGGACATTCTCTTCGGAGTCTCCTCACCTTTTTCTGCCTACTCACTCTAGGTCTTGTCTATTAACTCTCTCCTTATCCACTAACAGTGGACAACTTAGACTTGTATCATTTATTCTTTCATAAAATTCACAGAGGAAATCTGTTTGGATGGTAACTACAACATCTACATTTTGCACTCTTCAGCTATTCCTGATTTCTAATCCTATAGCTATCCCAACCTGGAAAATATAATTGCCAACTAAAACTAAATGTGCTCTCTCCAAAACAGTTTGTTATTTCTCTCCCAGTATGCAAAATATAAATTCAAAAAAACAAGGCTAAATATTAAAGGATGGACAAGTATCTAGTTCACTGTAGGGCAGAGGACAGAAAATAAGCAAGAAAACACAATAATATCTCCAAAAGTATTCTGAAGAATTATCACACCACTATGAATTGCAATTTTAAGAATTACAATAAATATACTGAACGGTCAGCATCACCGGTCAACATCACTGGACTAAGCACACAGCCTCTCAGAGCAGACAGGCTTGCAAACAAAAAATTATAATATATCATGATGTTAAAATGAAAAACCTAAGCATTACAACTAAAGTTTAAAGGATAAATAGTTTTCCTGGCCAAAAAGTGAGTGAGGAAGGATTTCAAAGGATCTCTACCATAAGGTCTATCTTTCATTAATAGAAAGACAAATCAACTCTTACCTTCTGACTCAAATTTGAAGGTAATTGCCTAAACAACTTTCTTGTCTTTTTAAGGGTCAGGACAACTCGTTTCTAATGTGCCTTATTATTGACCAAAATATTTTTCATTTTCATAACACAGGAGTAAAAAAAAATCTTAGATTAACAAAATTATATGATTTAAGTCAAACCACTTATCGTCCATTCAAACTCCATTGTTTCCACTCAAAAAACCAGGATATTATTTTGTGTTCACAAGAAGCCATGTATGAAAAGCATTTTTAATTCACTGAACACCATTCATACATACTTTGTTTAAAATGCTCTTACAGATTACCAATTCTAGAAAAACTTAGTTGTTTATTTAGATTATTAACTATATAGGCAACTTTACAAATTAAAGGAAACATTTTATACTTGGGTTTTATTAGGTACCTTATAGTTTTCAAAAGCTAACTGAAATTTTCCATTAATTATAAGAGTAGATTCAACAATCCAGTTTTCGTATTAGTTTCAAACATAATCTTTTCCTACCTTCACACCAACTGCAACCTCAGTGACAATTCTGAAAAGAAAAAATAAATAGTTTCAACTCATTATTTTTCTACTGATCACTGTTTGACTCTAAAACTTTAGGGTAGCTCTCACCGTTCATAAATCTTCAGACACAGTGCAGATGGAAAAAACCACACAGATGGTCAGTGACACTTCTTAGCACTATTATCTACTTGACTTTCTAGAAATAACTTTCAATATGAAATGAAACTCAGTAAACTTACGCTATCTTTTTTAGCAAGACTTTCAAAAGCAAAAAGAACAAAACCCAACACACTATAGTGCCATTTCTACAATGTTAGTACACTTAAATTTATAATGCAACACATAAAATCTTTAGTAGTCTGGATAGAATCTATGAATCAGGAAACATGAATTCCAGTGCAATCAATCTTCTGTTGATCGGGAGGAATACAAAACTTCTCTGGAGTTGTGTCACCAAAAAAATAATCTCTAGATAACCTCAAAGAAGATTTAAATTGTATAAGTCTGTTTACTTTTATAAGATCTTCATTCAATATCTTAAAAAAAATCACCAAACTCAACCCTTAAGCAAAATAAATTCATTTTACTTTTGACTCTTCAAATATTGTCATTGATTTCAATAAATGTACTTGTTAAATGGTACTGTTTTTATACCCCTAAACGGGCTTACTGCTGTATTTTCGCCTTAAAGCGTGCTCCCTTTCTAAGGGTGAGTTAAACTACTGAGTGTGTTCAGATGTGGAGCGTTAGCACCAGCGAGACATTGGTCCGTATCATTTCCCTGAGCCCTAGCCTCACCTCAGCATTCTATCTTCACTCTTATGCTCTCAAAGATGCAGCATGGTTCTCGCTTTTGTAGTTTTTGTTTTTCCAGAAACTGGCCGAAGTAGCTAAAAAAGATGGCCCTGTGTTGACTATCTGCTCTTGTTTTGGCCATGGCCGTTGGCCTTTGCCCATGTGACTGATGTGGACCTCAAACACTTCGTTTTTTAGATGATTTAATTTCTGGGCCCTTTTGCCAAGCCTTGAATGTTCTCATGCCCCACAAAAAGGCATTTTTTCTGCCTCCCGCCCCCACTTCCAGACTCGAATGAAAACAAAGGAGTATGACATCTGCCCTCCCCCACTTCCCCAGCGGCTCCCACTCGGCTTTCCCCCGAGCTCCCGCCACCTGCATCTCTCCCAACCAGGCGGGCCGGGCGAGGCCCGGCAGGCTAGGGGATGGCTGGGGTCCACAAGCGGTGCCTCCCTCCTCTTCCCCAGGGCCTCCCCCCGCCCCGGGCCTGTCTCTGCCCACCTCACTCGATCCCACAGCCACCGCTACCCCAGGGTCCGGGTCCCAGGGTGCAGATCGAAATGGCTCCTAGAGGGGGGCAGGGACATGAGAGACGTTCTGGGGTTCCCACCCCA
Organism: Propithecus coquereli; assembly: GCF_000956105.1. Taxonomy (NCBI): domain Eukaryota; kingdom Metazoa; phylum Chordata; class Mammalia; order Primates; family Indriidae; genus Propithecus; species Propithecus coquereli. The sequence goes on from NW_012153062.1 coordinate 3,031,891, forward strand.
TCCCCGCCGCCAAGCCGATGCCCGCTCCCTCTCCGGGGTCGTCCCACCCCGCCATCGCCCCAATGCCTCCCCTGCCTCCAAGCCCGCTTTCTCCTCATTTTCTCGGCCACAGCTCGCCGGGGGAAGCAAAGGGAGGGGTGTGTGCGATGGGGCGGGGGTTGGGTAACGGCAGCCCAACCCTGGGAGGGGCGGCTGAAGGGTTTCTGCCCGATCCCGGACGGGACGGAAGGACAGTCCAACTCCTCTCCCACACACACCTCTTCGCCGGCCCGATTACATACCCGTCCATTGCCGAACCGGACAAAGCTTCGCTCACAAGAACCGAGCCACGCAGCCAGCGACCCACACAAGCGGCGAGAAAATGGCGGCTAGGGCCCGACGGAAATTGCCGAACGAGCCGAGGCGCACGGGGCAGCGCGCGGCAGCGGCGGCGACGGAAAAAGCCGAGCGCGCCGGCGCCCGGCAGCGGGAGGCGAGCTGCTGGGCGCGTGGACGAGGGGGAGTGGGCGCCGCCGCGGCCGCCGCCGCCGCCGCCGTCGCCGTCGCCTCCTCCGCGCCGCCGTGCTCCTAGCTTCCTCCGCTCTCTGGGACCTGGCCTGCTACTGCTGCATAGCGTGGCGTCCTGGGTTCACCTCCCTGAGCGGTGTGAGTGGGACACCTCCCAACCCTCTACACCGTCTGCCTTGGACCTCAGGACGGTGGCCCTGGGGCTGAAGCACTGCCCCCAGGCAGCCTCCACTTTTCCCTCCAATCCAAGTACCAGCTTGGCTACCCTCGACCTAAGTGGGCCAAGGAAAAAAAAAATTTATAGCTTTCCTCCTATGCCATCTTTTATGCAAACCCACTCCATGCACAAAAACAAAAATCTTTATCTCATTGAACAAGACCACTGCTTAGTAAAAACAGTACTTTCTAATGCCAGTAGAACTCATCAGACTGAAATACAGGCTTTTGCTTCCAGACCTGTAGTACCACGCCAAAGAGAAAAAATGTGATTCTCACCTGAGTTGATTACTATGCACCAGTAGAAAGTATTCACACTACCCTCGGTGGAAACGGACAGAGGTTGAACGGTGTGTTAAAATACTACCAATTGTTAGAGGCTAACATTTGGGGGCTTGAAAGGGAAAGTGGGGGTGGGTGTGGAGGCAACTGAGTCTTTCCTCATTGACGAGAGAGGGTAGAAACATTAAAATGGGCCACACAAATTGGCTGCCTTTTCTGTAATGTCTCACGGTCTCAATTTTAATTTTAACATTTTTGTCAGAGGCTCAACAAAGTTTGAAAAGGCAACCATTTCTGGAAAATTTGCTCAGTGGGTGACTTCTTTGCCAGCACGTTTCCTTTATGCACCTTTCACCCACCTCCCGGCACACAAACGTGTTTCCAGTCCTGAGAAATTACAAATATTCCCAGTATTTCTCCAGTTGTTCTCCTTACCCACTCTGTGTTTTCCCAGATCTCCTTCAGACAAACCTCTTACTCTTTACTAATTGGAATTTCACCATACTAAATTGTAGTGTCTGTATAATTTTTAAAATATTACTTTAAATTGAACAAAACCTTGAAGAGCATCTTGTCCAAATACTTTGGTATGGATCTCTCAAAGCACCCAAATGTTTACAATTCTTGATTTGCCCCACAGATTGTCAGTCCTTAAAAGGAAATCAAACAAACTTCCTACAATACCTCTCCTTCACCTTCACCATTGACTTACGATACATAAAGGACCTGTTTTCAGTGCCATTAATAATCACTTTTCACATATTTGTGGTTTTGTACTTTTTTGTTTTGTTTTGTTTTTGAGACAGGGTCTCTCTCTGTCACACGGGCTGGAGTGCAGTGGTATTATCATAGCTTTAACCTCAAACTCCTGGGCTCAAGCCCTCCTCCTACCTTGGCCTTCCAAAGTGCTAGGATTACAGGTGTTAGCCGCCACGCCCAGCTTGTACGTGTATTTTCACTTAACAATTAAATATGTAAGCTACCAAAGCACAGGAACTATAGCATTAATTCTCTGTATTCCTCACATTCACTTGGTGGATTTTGATTGGTTGTCATTCTATCTTGGCAAAGAGAAACTGTTCCATGAGGGGGGAAGCCTGTCCTTCTGTGGCAGAAGATATTATAGTGTTCACAAAAACACACTTTTTTTTTCCTCCTAATAAAGTACGAGACTACAAACATGCAATAGTTAATATGCTTGTTTATGTAAGCCAACACTTTCTAGAAAAGATGTAAGGGAGTTTACAAGTTAAGGCATATAAAGTACTAGATTAAAAAAATGAAGTGAAATAAGAATAAAACAAGAGGACAAAGCATAACATGAGTCTATTGAGGCTAATGCAACAAAGTATACACAACTGGAGAGATACAGGGAATATTTGATTTAAGTTTGGGTTCAGATTTGAGCTCTTTAATTTAATAACTGTGTGACATTAGGTATGTTCATTAATGTTTCCTGGAAAAAGTTTCCTTTACTGAAAATAGGATTAAAAATAGGGCCTTCATCCTGGATTATTCTGAGGTCTAAATGCCTTAATGTATGTAAAACACCTCCTTAGCTCAATAACTGGCCACAGTAATAGAGGGTGCTATCATCATCCTTATTATTTTTGTTATTACTGTTATTATTCCTTTGAGAAAAAATAGGCCACAAATTTGGCTCTTGAATTTTAAAAGCCAACAATATTCACATAAATACATCTTATGTATAGATTTTCACAAAGGTTAAACATGTCACTAAAGTAATTAGATTGGCTGGTATCTAGAGGAATAAATCTGGGAAAATGTCATAGATAAATTTCTAAAGCCCCATCCAAATCTAAATTTGTATGATTTTATGAGTTAACCATAGGGTAGATTATTAATCTCAACATTAGCAGATGGCCAACCTTTGTAATATATGACAAGATTATATTAGTGTTTATGGATTCCTAACAAAATAAGGCAATAAAAAGTGAAGTGCCTGTACAGTATTATTTTCATACCGATATCTTTTTGCAGTATAATGATTTGTTCTTTCCCATCCGAATGGTAAATGTTTTGACCTTTTACAGAGATTTACACTTATATGAACAATGATTAAACCTAAATTTCAGTGTATGCTAAGCCAAAATGAGGTCTAATACTTATGCAATAAAAATAGGAAATAGGATCTTGTTCATAATATTCTGATTTCATTCTTAACCCCACCTCTTGTCTGCATATAGTACCAAAGACATCATTTAACATTTTCAAGCTGTAGTTTCTTCTTTTGAGAAGAGAATGATAATAGGATCAATTAGATAATGTTAGATAATATTTTTTTATTGAATAGGTGACAAAAATTCAAAATAGAAAAAAAAATTCAAAAAGTATAAAAGCAAAGTATCCAGAAAAGGCAAATATGTAGAGATAGAAACTAGAAAAGTGGTTGCCTAGGGCTGGGAGTAGGAATGGGCAATACCCATAAATGGGCACAAGTTTCTTTTTAGGATGATGAAAATGTTTTAAAACTAGATTGTGATGTTATTTGTAAATATATCAAAACTCATCAAATTAGATAATACTGGGGAATTTCAGAGTATGTAAATTATATATCGATAAAGCTGTTACAAAAAGAAAAATCATATACTTTCTACTCCTGCTCCCCAGCTACTGAGTTCCATATTCCAGAGGCAACCCATCTTACCAGTTTATCGCATATTTGTTCAGAGCTGTTCTGATGCATATATCGATTACATACATAGTTTTTCTTTTGATTCAAAACTGGTAACTACTATACACACTGTTCTGCAACTTATTTTTAACTTAAAATATATATACCTTAGAGATTTTCAGGACATTTAGAACTGCCTCATTCTTTATATATGGCTGCATAGTAGTCCACTAAGTAGATCATGATTTATTTAATTAGGTCATATTGCTAGACATTTAAGTTGCCTACGAGTTTGCTATTTACAAATAATTCTTCAATGCATATCTTTGTTTCTAAGCCATTTTCAACATGTGTGAATATCTGCTGGATAAATATGTGAATAAAATTACTGGATAGAATTTCTTTTTAATTTTAAAAGATGCTATTAAATTACCTTTTATGGGGCTTGAGTCCTTGGGGAAAAATATTAGCAAGTCCTATCATTTAAAAAAAGGATGCTGCTTAATATAAAGGGGTTCCTAGAAATAAAAAAGTCAAAAGCCAACAACCAGATAGAAAAATGGATAAAGCATATATTAATCAAATATTAACAGATCACAGAACAGTAAAAACGTATGCTCAGCCTCACTTCACAGAAATTCGGGGTAAAATTGTACTCACCTGTCAACATCCCATGCAGCAGACGTAGCACAGTTTCTGGATACAGTACTGAGAAAAAGGATTCCTTTCCAAACTATCAATAACATGTGAAAATAGAATAAAGATACTTCTATATACACTGAATGTCAAATACTTTGTTTCCTATGCATTTTTTTCTTTGGAATCTTCTGGAAGACGTAGTTCCAAATGAGGGAATACATCAGGAAAGAAGAAATAGGATCCAGGAAACCAGAGATCCAACATAGAGAAGGAAATTGAAGGTTGATGAAACAAGCCCCGATTCAACAGCTATATAGCAGGCCTAGAGTGCCAATGGAATATGAGGCCAGAGGGTTCCAGGAAAGATGTCACCAAGAAAAATATGGAACTTATACATTTAAAAAGTCTGAATATATTAAGCAGATGTTTATGGTGCTATTGGCAAGCTTAGGAAAAGAATTAATCAAAAATACATGGAAATCTTTTAAAATATTAACTTCAGGATAAAATAAAAAGTTGTAAGGAAATATAATCATAACACTTCGTGGCTCAATTGTAAAAATAGTTACATCTTCATAATAATGTAAGCACTCAATATCAATAAAATTAAGATTGTGAAACAGTTTTGTAGGAGGATAGAAGTATGGATGTGTGCACATGTGTTTGGTGGGGTTATAAATTTTCATCTTCCAAAGTGGAAAGTCAATAGATAATGTCTAGAATTGATAGGTGAGGAAATGGCAAATGAGCATATTGTTCAGAACCATGGAGGTAAATACCAAGAGAATCAGGGAGAAATGGAAGTGGTTGCTTCTGGGGCATGGTACTGGAGGATAAGAAAGGATGAGACAGAAAAGTACAGTTTTGGGTTTTGTTTATGTCATGATAAATCTTCCAGAACTATTTACTTTGTAAGCTATGCGCATGTGTTACTTTGATAAAAATAAATTTTACATTAAAAAAGAGAAGGGATTAGATGGCAGTGAGCAAAGGAGTGTTTTAGCACAAACATTGCCTCTTTTGTATTCAGCAACGGTGACTGCTTATCTACATGTTTACTGAAAAAAGCTCAGCATGGCTGGCTGTCCTTCCTATACTGTGCACATAATAAAGATTATTCTTGGAAGAGAACACAATAGTTTGAGTGGATCAGCAGTTTTTAGAATGATCGTACATAAAGACCTAAACTAGGGGAAAGAATGAGAAAAGTAAAGAAAAATACACAGAAAAGTAAAAGATGAAAAAAATGCTAAATACCAAGGAAACAACATCATTTTGCTTTATAATATTATAAAATATGAAATATAAAAATGTTATAAAATCCACATCATAATGTATGTGGCCCTATGCAAATAGACACATAAATGAAAACTAAGGACAAATGGCTTGCAAATAAAAAATGCTGTAGTTTAAATCCACATACAGATTTTAAGCTCATACCTGGAATGAGTAACTCTTCCAAATTAAATTCTTTGGTAACTTCACAAAGAAAGGAATCACATAACAAATGGAAGTTGTCAGTCTTTTCCAAATCTTTTAATATTTCTTAAGTTTTCAAAGTAGTTTGAATCTTTAACAATGGCAATGAAGAATTTAAAGAAAGGAAAATGAGAGCTGAAAATAGTTCCTATTTAGTTGTCTCTTAATTGTTTTGCAATAGGTATCTGTTGGAGCATTGTCACTTCAGTCTATGATCCCCTCACCCCCTACACTCATTTTCAATTATAGAAATAAAGTATCCTGTCAGGCACAGTGGCTCACATCTGTAATCCCAGTGACTTAAGATGCTGAGGGCAGAGGATCCTTCAAGGCCAGGAGTTTGAGACCCAGACTGGTCAACATAGCCAGACTCCATCTCTAAAAAATAAGAAAAACTAGCCAGAAGTGGTGATATGCACCTATGGTGCCAGCCACTCAGGAGGCTGAGACAAGAAGATCCCTTCAGCCCAGGAGTTTGAGGCTGCAGTGAGCTATGATGGTGCCACTGCACTCCAGCCCGGGTGACAGAGCAGGACCCCCATTTCGAAAGAGAGAGAGAGAGAGAGAAAGAGAAAGGAAGGAAGGAAGGAGGGGAGGGAGGAAGGAAGGAAGGGAGAGAGAATCCTTTTAAGAAAGGGGAAGGGAATATGACTTTGTTCTTATTTAATATTTACAATGAAGTTTGTTTACCAAATTTGCAAATGACAGCTTATATTGGGAAGATAGAATTAGCATTCAAAATGATATTGCAAGGAGTATAAGGGGAATATAAATGTAAAGTTTCTCATTTATGCTAAAAAAAAAATGTAGCTGCATAAATACTCTACATATAAGGGGATGTGTGGCTTGGTAACAGTTCCTTTGAAGAAATCATGAGGCATTGACCCCAAAACAATCTTAGGTTTTGTCAATAAAATTAAAGCATTCAATTAAAGACCCATTGTATTCTACTCAAATTTTGACCACAGATCATGTTGAGTTAGAATACATATTAAGAAAACAATAATCCTTACATCAGGATGATTATGGAGGGCTTTATGGTTTGCAGCTTAGTATTCATTCTATTCTCTCCTTGTGGAGCAGTTGTGCAATTTGAGTAGGTTCGACCCTCTTTCCCAGCTCCAGGAGTAAGCCAATCAAAGTAATTATCCCCTTCCATAGGGATAGTTTCAGTTAATCCAGACCTAAAGTCAATCAAAGTGTGGCATTCCCTTGAACCCAGGAGGTGAATCAATAAACATGAAATCTGTTTGATGATGGACACAGATGTATTCAATGGAAACATGTAGCTCTGATCAATGCTGGCAACCACACTAAAATGCAAAAAGAGCTTACCTAAACATTAAAGCCTGCAGAAAGACAGAAAGAAACTCCTGGGTCTCAACAATCTATTCTTAATAGGAGGAGCCAGGGAAACGCTTTTAAAATGTAAGATCACATCACTCCTCTGCTCAGAATCCTAAAATGGTTTACAAAGGTTTATAAGCCCTGTATGATCTGGTCCCCTGTCATCTCTGTGACCTCATCCCTAAGGACTCTCCCCTTCACTCATTGCTCACCAACATGCTGTCCTAATTTGCTGTTCCTAGAACATACCAGACACTGTCACACCTTAGGGCTTTTGCTTAAGCTGTTTCTCTGCTCTTCCCTCAAACTTCCCTGCTCGCATCTCCTCCCAAATAACTCCCTCATTTTTAAGTATTTATTAAACCTCCTCTTCTCAATCGCAGGTACCCTGATCATAGTATTTAACACTGTCACTTGCTGCTCCTTCCTGACAATCTCAACCCCCCTTTCCTTGCTCTACTCTTTTTTCAAAGCATGCATTACATTCTAACATACTGTGTAATTGGGTTTGGGGTTTTTTTTTTACATTTATTGTTTACTATCAGTCTCCTTCTGCTGGAATACAAGCTCTAGAATTATGGGCAGTTTGTTCTGTCCCTGATGTATCTCAAGTGTCTGGTATGAATACCTGGCACAGATGCTCCCTATACCTTTTCTAAAGGATGAATGAGTAACTGAGCTGCTGGATCATCCACCTTCTGAAGACCAACTCTGATGTGAGCCAAGGTGATTCCTTTATGCCTCATACATCTAGAATAGGAAACTCTTTTTTAGACAATTGATAGCAAACTAACTACTAAAATAGTGAAGGATAAGGGATGCATATCAGAGAAATAATGTTCGAAGGAGTTGGAGATGTTTACTGTGGAGAAAACCAGTGAAGAAGATGTTATTTTCAAATAAATAAAGGGCTGTCTTATAAAAAGAGAATTAGGCATGTTATTTATTGTTCTACAAAGCAGAATGGATTAGAATTACAAAGAGGCAAATTTCAGCTCAGCTTAAGAATGAACCTTCTAACAGTAAAACCACCTCACTGTGGAATGAGCTGCCTCATGCTTTGGTCAGCTCTCTCTCTGAGTGTTCCAGCAGAAGCTGAATGCTTCTCTTAGAGAGACGGTAGAAGAGATCACTTTACTGGGCAATAGACTGGGCTTGGTAAATTTTTGAGTCCCTTTCTACTGTAGAATCAGTTATGAAGTACTTTGATGTGGCTACTTATGGGATATCTGCTTAGCCCATAAACAAATTCTCCTTCTGTATGAATCATCTCTTTCCTGACTCCTTGACCGTCTTTACATGGAGGGGCTTTCAGCAGCCATATTTGTACTAGGTCACCCCAATCCCTTAGGCCATAGCTGATTATATCAGGAATGGGCAGTTTATCAACATGTGCCAGTCAGATTCTTCCACCCAGAAATTTAGAAACAGAAGAAAAGATTCTCAGCTGGTTTTCTTTTGTGATTGGAAAGGTAACATCTTACCTTGGAAGTAATGGACAGCCTTCTTCTACAATGTGGGCTAAGAGGGGAAAGAACTAAAGGACAAATAAAACAATGAAGCTGATGCAAAGAAAGAGCAAAACTAAGTGACAGAGACTATATTGCCTGGCTACCTATAGGGGCTTTCCAGTTCCTAGTTCCAGTATTTCCCAAGGCCTGGCGGTAATCTTACCCTTGAGTCTCCATCTCACTGTCTCTGCCTCTGTTTTTCACTCTCCCTCTTTTCCTTATGCTAGTCAAGTTATTTCTGTTACTTGCAACCAAAGAGTCACAACCAATAAACATTTTATTTTGCTTTTAACCTCTGTTTATCTGTATCTAAGGATCTGAGTTAATAAATGAAATCTTCTATCATGTATATAAAAAGAGTAAAAATAAGATCCCTACACATTAATTGTAATTGCATACACTGTAAATTAATTGAAAAAAAATGTCATATGACATTTCTTGGAAAGCATTATTTGTTTTACCATCATTAGCATCACACTAATACCTGACACAAAGTTCTAAAAAAAATTATAACGGTCTACAATGTTGTGTATTTGGGGACTTCATGAATATACCATATATACATTTCTATTTGGATAGCTTAAAACCATTATTATGTCCTATTCACTTTGAGGATATTAGTACTTTTGGTTCATGGCCTTTTCCTGGCTCTTTCATTCTTTCAAGTTTAGATGTCGGTGGTATTGAGAATGTGATAATTAAACATTTTTTAAAAGCAGGAATGGCACATAAGTTTAGGAATGGGGAAGAAGAACTTTTTCTTTGACACCATTTGCCAATTGCAAAGAGCAGTTACTAAGGTAACCTCAAGTGCTGGGGTGTGGGAGATTGTAAGGATACATGAGGAAACAGGCACAACCATTCGACCAGGTCTCTACCATGTGAATTGGGCTCACAGCAGTCAGACCTAGCTCCTAAGGAGATGATTTCACCTCGACTACTCTCCCCTGCACTGCACTGGATCAGAGGCAGTAGTATGCTGGTCAAAATTTAACAACTGCCTCTTTGGCAGAAAAGCACTGATTTGTTGTGTTTGCTGATTTGCATGATATAAATACTCCCAACATGGCCAATTTCCAGCTACAAATTTGACTAATCATGAAGTTAGGAAAAGTGCACATAATTGACCCTCATGGGTGTGTACAAGCTGGATCCAACGCACCACTCATATAGGCCACTTTGTTATATCTAGAACATGCTGCCCAAGCAGGTCAGCCTCTGGCTGTACTTTTTGCCTTGAATGCCCATCTTCCACATCTTTGCAAGGTTTTCTTCCTTATTTCATTCAGGTCTTGCTCACAAGTGACCCCTCAGAGAGGCCTTTCCTGATGGTTCTTTTTAAAATAGCAACTATCTATCCAATCACTATCCGTCCCCTTCCCTACTTTACTTTTCTTCTTAGGAATTATCAGCTTAACATTATGTTATTACTGTATACGTTTAGTTGATTACTATTTGTCTTGCCTCCCACCTCCCAAACACAAGCTACATGAGAGCAGTGACTGCATCTTCTGTTCTTTGCTTTTCTTCCAACACCTAGAACAATGCCTGGCACAAAGTAAATAGTCAACAAATAATTATGGAATGAGTTAATGAATATAATTTGTGAAATTGTCAAGTGCTGGTAAGCTCTATTACTCAGTGCTTAACACAGTTCCTGGACCAGCATTGGAACTCAATAAAAATGTTTAAATATATGAAATAACTAATTATATATAAAAGACAAATGAGCTAAAGTTGGGAGTTGGGAGAAAGTTCACTTAGGAACATTATTTCTGGTGACATGCCTGCATAGCAGATGGCAAGTCTTCTTCCTTATCCTTTTTTATAGTGTAGAGATTGAAATAAAGAAAAATAAATTGATTTTTAACTAAAGACATAACATGTGTTCCCTTCATACAAGGCTAGTAGGTCAACTCAGCAATGAAAGTTTTGATTTGAACCAGACTGACATAATACTAGATTGTTAGTTTAGGAGAGTTGGCTCTTCCCACTTGCCTAAAACTTAGCTTCTCTTCACTAAAAGAAATGACATGATATGACATCAAAAGGAGGTATACAAATTTACTGCTAACTTGGTTCTATGATCAGGTTACCTTATTTTAAGAATATAAATTTCCAAATTATTTTAACATAACCTGAAATATCCAGTTCAAGCAAAACTTAAGTTTCCATTCCAGAAGTTTCTATTCATATTGTTGTTGTTAGTGATCCAAAGTTATTTAATTCAAGTTAAAAAAGAAAAAATATATATATATGTATAAAATAAGTGGCCAAATAGGAGACATATTCATTCATTAAACAAATAAATATTTATTCACATAAAATATATTTGTTCAATAAACATTATTTATTCATAAATATTTATTTGACCCCATTTAATAATATAATCTGCCCCCTTAGTACACTTGATCCTCGTCATCTACTTTCATTTTTTTCACAATGTCTTCCAACATGGTTAATAATTACCTTATTTATTATGTTATTTTTTACTATCTTTCTTCCTTTCTCATCACTCTCCTACTCCAGCCGCTCAATGTAAACTCCTCAGGGCAAGTGCTTACTTTGCTCACCAATGTATCCCAAATATGTAGAGCAGTAGATCTCAATAAATATTTGTTAAATGAATGACCTTTCCACTTTTTATGTTTCAAATACTATTTTAGGAGCTAGAAATACGAGAGAGAACAAAACAAAGACTCTGCTCTCGAGGATCTGACATTCCAAAAGGAAAAACCGGGGGAAAAATATGCATATCTCAATATATATATATGTGTGTGTGTGTGTGTGTGTGTGTGTGTGTGTGTGTGTGTGTATGTGTCAGGAGATGATAACTGCTATACATAAAGGTAACAAGACAGGGTAGAAAGAGGGTAATTCAGTGAGAATTGAGTGCTATTTTTCAATAGGGAGGTTAGGAAAGGCCATTCTGACAAGGTGGCATTTAAGCAGAGACTTAATGAAAGATAAAGAAAATAATATGAGACCACAGGTGTAATAATTCAAGCCGGTAGAGATATGGAAATAAATCAACTGTAGCTATTCAAAATTTTTGAAAATTAAGTTTTTAAACATATGCTTATTAAAAATTTATCATATCTCAATCTCTGTGTGATGTACTAGAGTTACAAAGATGAAACAACAAACCCATCTGTCTTCAACCTTAAGTAACTCAACTTCTGGTAAAGAGAAAAGATAACAAAATCCGTGATTATAATTTAAAATGTACCATCAGTACAACCAGGAGAAGCACAAAGGAAAACATATGAGTTGGAGAAGGCTGGGAATACATGATCACTTTTGGTGAGTGGATGTGGAATCAGATGTCAGGTTGCCAGTAGGTGGGGCAGGGAAGAACATTACAGGTAGAGAAAACAGCATGTGAAAAGACAGGAAGTCATGAGTGAGGATGAAGTGCTTGGAATCTGTTGATAGAGAAATAATCATGGTGTTGAAGATTTTGGTGTAAGGAATGGAGAATGAACAGGAAACCTGTTCCTTAAATGTCTGTATATGTCATGCTAATAAATTTAAACCTTATTCTAAAGACAATGCAATAGGCAGTTGTTGGAAGATTTTAAGCAGCAGGACGACAAGAGGTATACGAGATATTTAAGTAGAGATTCAAAGTAGACACTTGGGATTTTAACTTTTTTTAAAATTACAGGACTAATTCATTAAACAATTGGCTAATTGAGACTTGATCACTCAGAACAAGGGGTGTGCAACATAATGAATTTACAGTTTCTCTTTAATGTCAACAAGAATAGAGAATATTAAGTTCCAAGACATTTATGTTAGCTGCTCTTTAAGGATACTTAGTATGGCCTGGAAACAATCTTTGATGTGAAGTTTCTATAATAGGCCAATAGGATATTTCCCCACTGACATTAATGCTGATACTTAGCCAGGCATGGTGCATGCCGATAGTCCTAGCTATTTGGGAGTTGGAGGCAGGAGGATGGCTTGAGCCCAGGAGTTTGAGGTTGCAGTGAACACTGATGACGCCTCTGCACTGTAGCCCAGGCAAAAGAGCAAGACCCTGTCTCAAAAACAAACAAACAAAAAAGTTAATGCTATTATAATAACTTTACCTTGATTAATATAATGGATTAATACTTTTTTATATTCATAAGAAACACAGCTTATTTATATCTCATCATATGCTATCTTTTTTTTTCATATTTTCCTTGAATATAGAGAGGTTTGTTGAGTTTTGGCATCAACAAGCAAAACCTTGTCCCATTGGTCACATGGCTATAGCTAAACAGAAGATACCAGCCCAACCACTCCGATGAGGAATGCAAAATGACCAGCTATGGTATATTTTAAGATAAGGTATTAACAATTTATAGTTTTATAAATTATCTTTGGACCATTTTTTTACTCATGTTAAGTATAGGTACATGTTCTGGATTTTCTTTCCAATATCAACAGAAGAAGAGGAGAAAAAGAGTAGGAGGGGGAAGAGGAAGAAGAAGAAAATTTAAAAGCTACAATAAAATCTTTTTAAAGACTCTGAAATATTCAGATTTTATAATCATTTACAATATCTGAGGTTCACCTGGACTAGTTAATCTTTGCCAAAATAATTCTTTGCTTACAGATAATATAATTTAATTGTAAGCAGAATGGTTAAAATAATGTAGACTATAAAGGGTTTCTAAGCACCTTCAACACCCTCAAGTACTTCAGAAGCAGTGGATTTACATACAATCGATATGCTAATTACAATTGATTTATGAATAATTATTATCTATTCATTAAATCAGTCCCCTAAGGACTTCTATTAGTCAACATATTGTTAGCTTTAAGAGTTAGAGTTGCTTAAGACTTGATAGCTGAATGAGAAAGGCAAAATTGTGAAATATTTTCTGTCTTTCATCTTCATCAGATGAAATTGAACATTTTCCCTTTTCCTCCTCAGTGACCATCTCGACTCAACTTGTTTCATACCTCTTTGTTTAGGATCCAACACTGTTATGTCTGCTGATAATGTACACCTACAGAGGCCATAGAATAATTTTTGAAGATATAATTACGGACAAAAGTATAGTTTCTATCCGTCCAGCTCCTGATAAAATGTAACAGCAGAAGGGAAGCTTAGCATGACTAACACCATATTCTGACCCCCAGCAGCAATATTCCTTAGGTTAAAACCTTCTTCTTAGCTCTGCACATAGGCCGGCTAATTATAGAAGGAATTTAGTTTGCAGTTCAACTTTAGAAGAAAAATGATAATCATACCTTTCCCAAAACCAACTGCCGGGCGGATAAGGAAAGTATGTACACAAGTAACAACGTCATTAAAAGATTTATGGGAAAATCATGACCTGGCCTACATCATCCAAAGTTAACTGACGAAGAACAAAGAAGTTTCACAACCTCCTCAGACCCTGACTGATGCCAGATGTCTGCAGTCCTCTGTCACCACCTCTTCCCCCTTCCCTTAACATAAAAGGGAGCTTAAAGTTCAAAGTAACTTAAGATGATTCTTTGTGACATTAGTTCACCATCTTCTCGGTCTGCTGGCTTTCTGAATAAAAGTCGCTTTCCTTGCCCGAACACCTTGTCTCTCAATTTATTAACTATTGTGCAATGAGTGGTAGGAGTTTGGACTCAGTTACAATAATCCTGAATCGAAAGAATTCTAAACCTTGCCCACTGCATTTTCCTACAATGATTACTTTTCACTGAAAAAAAAAATGTGACAGCTCTGCTTTGCTGGCATCCTAAGCACAAATTTATCTTGATTAGTGATTAATCCAACATTAGCCATTATAGTTACCAACCTGACAAGTTTTCGACCTTCCTGGACCTTCCTCCAATGACCTTCCTGGACCAGCCAGAAGAGACCTGAGAGGCAACGCTTACCTTTAGGAACACATGCCTGTGGCTTTTGGTATATGGTTGCTATTAGGGTGACTTGACTCTGTAGCCCAGCCACAGGAGTGTACAACAGTTACTGAATGCTCACATTTTTTTGGTTATTCAGTCTCACTCTGAAAATTTTCATGTGCTATCATAGCATTTTGATGTTTGAAAAAATCATGCCCTTGTTATATGAAAATGACAGTACTGAGCTGTGCTTTGAGTTGTTTATTCAGAAGCAGTGAAAGGTCAGAGATCCAGTCACTCTTTTCTTTTAGTTCCTCTTACAAAAGATAGCATGCATCCTTGAGAGGATGCCTCAAAATAGACTCCATCTAATGCTTCTTTGTGTAAGGCATATGCTAAGCAGTCAGGGGATTCAGAGAGAAATCAGTTTGAATCCTGTTTTTGAGAGGCTGTAGTGGGAGCCTTCCTACCATTGAAGGTAAACTTAGTGTGAATTATCAGTGTTCATTCCTGGGAGCTTAAATTGTCATGATACACTGTGCCTCCAGTTCCCGTGTGATAGGACCACCAGATTTGATTACCCGTTGCACAGTAACAGACCAATACACCCAAACAACAGGTGTTGTAGCAGAGTTTAATAATTGATTGGCCACCAAGTGAAGAGGTGGGAGGGAACCTCAAATCCACCTTCCCCAGGAGTCTTGAACTGGAGTTTTTAAGGGAATTTTGGCAGCTAAAGGACTGAGGAGCTGGGCATTGCTGATTGGACAAGAGGCGAGGGGTGAAGTCATGGGACAAGGAGATGAAGAAACCAGATACCTGTGCTGAGTAGGTTCCTTTGCAGAGTCTTGAGACTGGCTGGTGTCAGTGGACCCATTGGAATGTATGATCTGGAAAATATCTCAAATGGGAAACTTGACGTTTTTTAACATTTAAGATATAATTGAAATGATTAAGGTAAGTTAGTGCCTTGTGACAGGGTCTATGTGACTTATAGGCAGTAGGCAATTGTAAAGAAAAAGGCTAAAGGGCAGGCTGTAAATAACTATAAGGAAGTGTGTTAAAGGGGAGGCAGGTTAGCGGTGAGCTGTGTTTCTATTCAAAGTCTATGTTTTCAGAGGTTAACATTTGCTTTATCATTTAGATGGTTTCATTTGTATCTGTGTATCTTGCATCTGTACACCTTGCATGTGAAATTCAGTACCTTGTCTAGTTTACATGAAAAATTGGTTTATACAGGTATTCATGAGGTTATCTCCAAATGCTTAGGGGTGACAATGAGGAGTTATACTGTGTAGGAGGCAGACTTCTGCAACCTCTTTCACTTTCATTTTTCTTGATTTTGTACTCTTTCCCCTCTCTGTGGAGCAAAATTCCACCCCCCGCCCCGCATCTCACTTTAGTGACCATTATTTATTTATTTGCTTCAACATGCCTTTGAAGGGTTCACCCTCAACTCCAAGAAATAATTCTTTCAAATAATACCATACATTTTTCTTCCCAAGAGGAACTCTGAAAAATACAATTTTCCCCTCATTGCAAAAGTATTGGAGAGAAGCTTTAAAAGGTAGGTTTTGATCACCTAAAGAAAGCTTTCGACTACTTGTCAGAGAAACTCTGAAACTTTGTCCTCCCAACTCAGCCCAACAGAACCCCCAATCAGGGCTTTAATCTGTCATCTTCTCTTTCCTACACCTGAACAGTTGAGTGCCGCCACTGAAAAATCTCCCAGTCTTATAGGTGCTGCCACCATAAAGTCACATTTTCAAACCTCAGCTGTATCCTTAGCTCCCGTTAATTCTTTGATTTGTACTTAGCCTCCTCTCCCTCAACTACTACTCTAAATCTGCACACATTTTATCAAATGCTCCACTTATTTCAGACTACTTTCATTGAGAAAACTGAAGCCATAAAATAATCTCTCTTAACTTGCAGATCTCTTACCTGTGAAATAAACCATTCACACTCCTTTCCTTTAGTCTTGAAAATGAAAGGTACCTCTTCCAGTTCCATGGTGGTATAGAATCTGTGTCCTTTTTTAGAAAATTTAATTTAATTTTTTAAATTTCAAAATATTAATGGGGTACAAATGTTTCTGGTTACATGGATCACTTTCGTAATGCTTGAGTAGCAAATCTGTGTCCTTTATCCATCAATTACTCTCTCTCTTCTATCTAAACCGCTGCTTAGGCGCAGGCACCATCTCTTAACTCAATTACTATAATGACTTTTTGACTCTTCTATCCCCTGTTTCTGTCCACATTAACTTCACACTCCATTGTATGTAAAACATGAATCTGTTTATGGGACTAATTTTCTTAAGGTCCTTTAATGACTCCCCTTCACTATAGGTAAAGTTCAAGCTTGTTAACGAGGTATGCAAACTTTTTATAGTGCTGAGCTTCATTTCTGGGTACTCCTAGTCTCTTACTTTATGCTCCAGTGAATAGAACATCAACAGTTCCTGTACCCGCCATGCCATTTCTTGCTGTAGTGCCCTTGTTTATGACCTTCTCAGCTTTCCTGTACTGCAGTACACCACACCGTGTCAGACATGCCCTTTGCCTAATTAATTTCTGCTTACTTTATTGGAAGCAATTAATGTGTCACTTCTACCTAAAAATCTTTCTTTCCCTTTGTGCTGTAATAATATCCTGTGGCTCTCCATCACCTGTTCTCATTTGTTGTTTTCTGTTTGTCTCTTTAAGCCTGTGCTCTCCCCCTCCTCCTGACTCCACTGCCACACATATTTTGTAGGTCCTTGAGGGTAGAAACTACATTTTATTCATCTATATTAGTCAATTTTTTTATTATATTGCAGTACTGAAATATATTGAATCAGGTTCCTCATAACACTATTAATATAATTTTCTCTGGGTATCTTGTCTTCATTGTTGATGAAATGTTGGCAAATAGATTTTTATTTCTCGGTTTATTTGTCTGCTTGCTTGTTGTTTTCTGGTAACAGTGTGTCCACAGAATATGTTCACCTGGCAAAGGCTTAAATATAAAATGTGAACTTCATAATTCCAAACTTTCAACCTTACTGTAAGCAAAACTCTTAATTTTTATTGTGAAATATTTCATATGTACAATATATAAATATTTAAAGAATATTAATTAAATTGATAGTACCTAAGTTAAAAAATAATGGGTAAGATCCTGAGTGAGTCCCTAGTAGCAATAAGGTTCACCATAGTCCAGGCAACTGGCCCAGCTCTAGTGGGGATAAGATCCTTGAGCTAGAGCAGAAATAATGGAACAGGGAGTAGGCTGTTGTATATGTTTTTCTTCTAAGATCACTGTGTCCTATCTCCAGCTCTCAGAAGTAGATCAAACTGAACATACTTCTTTATGGTGAAATCTGGGTTCTCAACTATACAACAACAGCACACAGAGGGGAAAATAGAATTTTCACTAGCAAGTAGTCAGGACAAGTTGATCCCAGAAAGGAATCTGGGCTAGACTCTAATGAACAATCTATTTACTCTAATGTACAATCTGTTATTAGCCATTAGGGGGTAGCTGGGATCTGAATTCCTTTCAAACATGAAGATTGAAAGCACTAGATAACTTGAATAAATGTAACAAAACAACTGTTTTCATACATTGGGCAACAAGCAGTGCAGGACTGAGAGAAGGGAAAAAAATGAGGTGAGTCCTTTGATCTCTCCAGCTTTGTGCCCAAAGGCACTTTCTGGAATATGGTGAGGAGAGAATTAAGCAAAGCAAAGTTGATATCAGATATAAGATTTAGGGGAGGCTAAGTCACCCGAAATTTGAAGTACTGAGAACTAGAAGGTAAGGTGAGTGGAAAAAGAGCTCCAGAAATCTGCTAAAAGGATTACCTTTGAGTCTGTTAGTGAATAATGAACTGCACATGCATAGGGTGAAACTCCACAAGGATAGTAAAAAGTGATTGAGGAGCTCTAAGCTGAGAAATTGCCATTGCTCACACAGGATTGGGAGGTATTTGAATTTCAACAAGCCCTAGTGGAGAGTCCTTGTTAATCTCCCTGGATATTCAGTAGAGACCTCAGAAAGGTCACACCTTCGTGGTAGGGCTAAAGTAGTCCTAGTGTTAAGATTCCCCTGACCAAGCTACAAAACAAATCTTGAAAGAGTCAGACTGATCCAAAAGTAACTTAAATGCCTACCAAATAAAATCAATACTCTTTATAAAACAAGAAAACTCAGACACACAACAAATAACATTTGCAATGTCCAGAACTCAGTACAAAATTACAAGACATCCAAACAAATAGAAAAATGATATCAATCAACTAAGGCAGATATCAATCAATAGGAATATATCCAAAAATTACAGAGATAATGGGTTTAAGCAGATCCTTTAAAGTAGATATTATAAATATGCTCAAGGATATAAAGAAAAACATAAACATAATAAGGACAGAAATATAAGATATAATGTTGTTATGTATGAAATTTTATTATACACATATAACTAAAATGTTGAAAGAAATAATATGGGAATTCTAGAGCTGAGAAAAACAATATCTGAAATGGAAGATTTGCTGGATGAGCTTAGTAGAGTTTAAACACAGCAAAAGAAAAGATCAATGAACTTACAGACAGCAATCAGAAACTAAATTGATACAAGAAAGAAAAAAGATTGAAAATAATGAACAGAGCCTCAATGCTCCATGGGACAATATTAAACTGTCTCAGACATGTCTAATTGAAATTCTGGAGTTGGAGGGAAGGTTTAATAGTATGTATTTTTTTCATTTTGACTATTTTTTTATTTTTAATTTTTAAAAAATTTTTTTTATTTCAGGAAATCATGGGAGTACAAACATTTTGGTTATGTGTTAGGACTTTGCCACATCCCAACCATGATTTGAGACGTGCCCTTTCCCCCCGCTACAATGCTCACTGATTCCATTAGTTGTGAGTTTACCCACCCCCACCCCCCCATCCCCAAAGAATATTAAAGGAAACTACATGAAGCTACATTATAATCAAATTTCTGAAAACCAATGATAAAGAAAAAAAGCCTTAATTGCAACCAAAGGAAATAAAAATAAGAATAACACAGGCTTCTCACCAGAAAAAATAAAATGCACTCTGGAAGACATGCAGTGACACCTTTAAAGTGTCGGAAAAAAATCCTGTTAAATCAGAAATCTATATTCAGAGAAAATATCTTTCAAAATTTAAGAAAAAATAAATTTTTTCTCAGATAAATAAGAGCTGAGGAAATTTATGAGCAAATGTGCACCATCAGAAAAATGTTCTTCAGGTAAAAGGAAAATTATATAGATAGGAAATTGTATCCTCATGAAGGAAAGAAGGGTACTGGAAAAAGTAAATGTGCAGATACATTTAAAAAATTTTTTTCATTTTTAAATTTTTTCAAAAGATGATTGATCATTTAAAGCAAAAATTAATAACAATTTATTAACTTTTAAGAAAAAAGACAGTAGTTAATATTGGTTGAAATGCTATATAAAAATGATAACATGATATTTTCATCTCTTTCACTTTCAAAGTAAAATTGTTTTCCAATGTTATAGTGAAAAAAATATAAATAGCATATATAGAAGTAAATTTATGAAAACAATGAGAGGAACCAATGACAAGATAATGTTGTAAGGATCTCAAATTATATGTGAAGTATAATATTTAAAGAGAAATTATGATCAAAGTTGTATACTGTAAAACCTACAGCCACCATTATAAAGATATAACGAAGAGTTGTGCCAAAAAGCCAAAAGAGAAGACACAGTGGTGTCATAAAAATACTCAATCTAAGAGAAATCAAGAAAATAATAATAATAATAGGAAGAATAAAAATTGAAGAAGCAGATGGGATAAATAGGAAAAAAAAGTAAGGTAGTAGATTTAAACTCAATTATATCAATACTTACAATAAATATTAATACTCTAAACAATCCAAATAAAAGGCAGATATTATCAGTCTGGATAAAAAGCAGAACCAATTATGTCCACCAGTATATAAGCAGTTTATATTTAAATAATCTTTAAATATAAAGACACTGATAGGTTCAGAAAAGAAAGAAAAGGAAGTAGTTACTATTGGTTGAAATGCTACATAAAAATGATAACATTTAATGTTTTAAAATCTGTTTATCTTTCAAGTAAAATTGTTTTTCAATGCTATAATGAAATAATATAAAGTACCATTTTCTTAAGTCACAGTCAAACTACTTTTTTTCATAAGCAAATTGCAAATTATCATTCACATAAATGAGATTACTTTTTTCTATTTTCCTACAATTAAAGTGATAGTAAATATTTTCATAAGACATTGCTAATTCTATTACTAGAAGATGCAAATCCTGCCCCCTCTGAATGACTGTTAAAACACATGGGTCTGTTTTTAATCTGTAATATTCAATAGAGGTATTCTTCTGATGTCCTAATCTTCAATTTATTGTTATTTAATAACTTTCAAAGCTCTGGCCAGAGGAAATAATTAATTATTTATTTATTTATTTTATTTATTTATTTTTATTTCAGCATATTATGGGGGTACAGCGAAATAGTTATTTTTAAGAATTGACTGAAAGCAATGTCATCCAGATGTCAGTGAGCATATACATCCAGACCACATAATGTTGGCCTCATGTTATGCAGTTAGTTACTGTTACGGCACATTATACATTATGCAAAGTGACCATGTACCCTTGTTTGTTTGGGACAGTTCTGGTTTCCACCTGTTGTCCCATTGCAATTGTCATTAGTGCCCTTTTCACTCTCAAAAGCATTTTCAGTTTGGACAATAAATAATAATGTCATCCTAGTTATAGGTGAGTTTTATTTTCTTCTTTCCTATATTGTCAATTTTCTTTAATGCTCTTAGTCCATTTGGGTTTCTATAACAAAATACTATAGACTGGGTGTCTCATAAATAACAGAAATTTATTTCTCACAGTTCCAGAGGTTGGAAAATTCAAGATCAAGGTGCCAACAGATTAGGTGTCTAGAGACCCTACTTCCTGGTTCACAGATGGTCATCTTCTCACTGTGTTCTCACATGGAAAAAAGCAGTGAAGGAACTCTCTGGGATCTCATTTAGAAGGGCACTAATCTCATTCATGAGGGTTCTACCCTTACAGTCTCATCATCTCCCAAAAGCCTAACCTCCTAATTAGATTATCTCAATGGGAGTTCATTCAACATATGAATTTTGGAGGGACACAAATGTTCAATCTGTAGCATGATCACATACTACTTTTTTTGTTTTTAAATACAGGGTGTCCGTCTGTCACCCAGGCTACAGTGCAGTGGCATGATCATAGCTCACTGCAGCCATCCACTCTTGGGCTCAAGTTATCCTCCTGCCTCGGCCTCCTGAGTAGCTAGGACTACAGGTGTGTGCCACCATGCCTGGCTGGACATACCACTCTTAATGCAGGAAATAGAGCTAGAATATTACTTTAAAAAAGAAAAAAAATCTTTCACACCATTTGTACATCCTCACAAAATATCAAATTTCCTGAAGAATTTTTCAAACTTACAGCAAAAATTACTGAATTCTTTAGAACCATACAATATTAAAGTTAGGAGAATTTTTAGGTAACAGTTTGTTTAATCACCTCATCTAAAAAATAAGGGACCTAAGACTAGAAGGCTCAAACACTTAGCCCATAGTTATTTAGCTGGCCAGGGGCATAGGTAAGTTTAAAGTCTAGAGCTATGCTATCCAATAGGCTACCCATTAGTCATATGTGACTATTTAAATTAATTAAAATTAAATACTCTTATGAATTTGTTGTACAAATTAGGCACATTTCAGTACACAATAGTCACATGTGACTAGTGGCTACTATTGGGCAGTCCTGATACGATACTTCTTTAATTACTGTAGTTTAAAACAGTAAAATTTCCAAAATTTCCAAGCACCAACCAAGAGTAACTTTGTTTTTTATTTTTATTTTATAATTTTTTTTTAGAGACAGAGTCTCACTGTGTTGCCCAGACTGGAGTGCAGTGGCACTGTCATAGCTCACTGTAACCTGTAACCTCGAATTCCTGGGCTCAAGTGCTTCTTCCACTTTGGCCTCCCAAAGTGCTGGGATGTGAGCCACCGTGCCCAGCCCCAAGAGTAAATTTGAGGGACATAAATGTATATATGATCCTCAGCCCATAGGACTGCCAAATCTGGTAGCAGAGGTCAGACAATTGCTGTAGCAGTTAGAATTCTGGTGGATATGAGAGACATGAAACTAAACTTAGACGAGCTCAATTAAAAAGTGAATTTATCAGCTCATATAACTGAAACATCTAAGAGTAGAGCCCACTTTAGGCTCATGCGGTAGACTGATTTAAAAACTGTCCCACATCCTTTTCAATATGTCCTGGCAGTTCCTTGCATCAAGACACAGAGTCTATTTCAGTACTACTTTAATCTGGGCTTCCTTTGTGACTTGCTTTGGCCGATAGGATTTGGCAAAAGTGGGAATCCTTATACAAGAATAAAGAGTCCTTGTATATGTCTGCTATCTCTTTTGAAATACCATCATTGTCATGTGGACAGGCGTAGGCTAGCTTGCTAGACGATAAAAGAACAAGTGTAGTCCACTTTGCTCTAGCCCACAGGCAACTAATGTAGATGAAGTCATCCTAGACCTTAGACAAATCAGTTTCCACATTACCACATACATACAAGTAAGCCTGGTCAAAAGGAGCCAGCCTGACTAGATCAGCAGAATGACCTAGGTGATCCATACACTCATGAGCAATGCTAAATGCTTATTGTTTTCAGCCACTGCATTTTGAGGTTGTTTTTACACAACAGACAACTGATATTACATGGTTGAAAAATTTGTGCACAGTAACTTAAAAGTTCCGTTAAGATCTGCTTTTCCTTTCTTTTAACTCTTAGTTCTGATTCTTCTGTATTGGTCCCATTCTCAGTCAGGACCTTCATTAAGTGTTTGAAGATGATTCTGGCTTATGTTATAACTTCAAGTCCAATGGAAAAAAGCAAACCTGTTTTTCAGTAGCTCCTGCAAAAGTTTTGAGATTCACTCTGATTGCATGGCTTGGGTCACGTGACCATCCCCAAAACAATCATTGCAGCTATTGGAGTTTGATGTGGTCTTTGGCTCAGGCATGAATCATATTCCTGGAACAGGGACTGGTGTTCCCCCAGACAATCCTTTATTCAGCCAGTACCTATCATTACTGCTGTGTCAATGTTTATGACCAGCATCCATTAAGATTAGTTGGCATTTTCTGTTGCTACTATACAAATTACTACAAACTTAATGTCTTACCACATATTTAGTGACTTAAAACAACATACATTTATTATTTTATAGTTCTGGAGGTCAGAAGTCCAAAATGAGTGTTGAAGGGCTAACATTAAGGTGTTGGAAGGGCTGTGCTTCTTCTAGAGCCTTCAGGAGAGAATCTGTCTCCTTGCTGTTTCTAGCTTCTAGAGACTACCTGCATTCCTTGGCTTATGCCCCTTCCTCCATTTTCAAAGTACCTCATTCCAACCTCTGCTTCCACCCACATCCCCTATATGTCTCTGACCCTCCTATATTTCTCTTAAATAGGCCCTTGTGATTACATTGGGCCAGACTTTACAATTTAGGATAATTTTCTTATCTGAGGATTCTTAATGTAATCAAATGTGCAAAGTCCCTTTTGCCATGTGAGGTAACATATTCATAGGTTCCAGGGATTAGGATATGCATATCTTTGGGTGAGTGAGGGGCATTATTCTGTCTACCACAATTGGGACATCCATATCTATGCTCTAGTGATGTTTAGTACTTTGACAACTATTTTCCTACCCAATGGAATGAGTGTCAGGAAGGTGGCTAAAATCATAACAGAAAGTCATTAACCAAAGCTAGATGAGATTAGAATAAAGGCAGAAACCTATATACATCATGTTCAAGTTGGCAGAAAACATACCACAACTGGTAGAGCTTCTTGAAGGTGCTCCCAAGTTGCACGTTAGGAGCAAGTCTTCTTACTTATTTATTGTTTTATTAACACTGGCCCATAAAAATACCATTCCACTTTTCACTCCAGGTCTCTTTTCCTCTCACCTAATCAGCCCACAACCACTTGTCTAGGATTTGCTAGGATCTTCAGTGGGGAGGAGCAAGAGGAAAGCAATAGGGATTTAATTGGTAACTTCACTACCCTTCTACTCAGGGACTTCTTTGACAGTAAACTCCTTCCCTTTAATTCCTTCTCCTTTGCAATCTAAAGACTCTGGGAAAATGAAAGTAGCTCCTACTTATTAAAATATCTGGACCCTTTGTCAAATATGCTGTATGGCGTTGGTCAATTTATGTGCCCTCTTTGGCCTTCAAAGCTCTTATAGTTCAAATATGAGTTAGGATTATTCGGCCAAGCTTCAAAACATAAAAACCCTTTATAAATGGCATGTAATAGCTTAAAAATTAAATACAAGTGTTCTGAAATCAGGATATCTTTGACTAATTACTTCTTGAATCCTTAGTTTTTTCCTCTATAAAATGAGGATTAATAATAGACTATAACTGTGAGGATTTAATAAAAAAAAAAAGCATGTCAAGTCCTTAGCATAGCCTGGCATAACTTGATAAATGATAGCTATTCCTAAAAATAATAATCATTTCCAATTCAATCAGCACTTGTTGGGCTCCTACTATATGCCATGCCCTGCACTAGATTCTTTGGCTGAGCAAAAGAGATATTTTAGCAAAATAAGACACTTTGTGGTGAGTTTATCTTATTAGTTGACTGATTGGGGGTTTAATTAAGACATGGTAATAGAATACATTCAAACCCAAGTAGCAGAAATCTTAATTCAATTGGCTTCAACAATAAAGAGAACATGCTGGTGCATAAAACTAAAAAGCCCAGAGGTAGAGTAGAATTGATTAGAAATTAGACTCTTCTTTTCTCTGATTTTCACAGCTTTATCTTCCTCTATGTGTTGACTCTGTCCTCAGACTGGTTTTCTTCATGGCAGCAAAATGGCTACAGCAATTCTAGGCCACATATCTGCACACCATATCATTCAGAAGAGGAGGGAGTTTTTCTTCCTGCAATCACTGAAGGAAAATTCTGGATTTTGCTTCTGATTGAACCAACTAATGTCATGTGCCTACCCTCAAACTAATCTCTGTAGCCAAAGGATTCCATGTGCTTACATGAGTAGGAATAGGGGGTGAGGTTACTCCTACTAAAAATGCATGTCTAGGCTGGGCATGGTGGCTTAAACACCCGTGAACCTAGCACTTTGGGAGGCAGAGGCAGGAGGATTGCTTGAGGTCAGCAGTTCAAGACCAGCCTGGGGAACACAGTAAGACCTCATCTCTGCAAAATATGAAAAAAATTAGCCAAGCAGGGTAGTGTGCACCTGTATCCCAGTTACTAGGCAGGCTAAGGCATTAGGATAATTTGCACCCAGGAGTTTGAAGTTGCAGTGAGCTATGATGATGCCACTGCCCTCTAACCCAGGTAACAGAGTGAGACCCTGTTTAAAAAAAAAAAAAAAAAAAGCTTCACAGTGTGAAGCCATGTAATATTTTCTGAAAAAGAGACCAACAATGTCTACTATGCAGTCATCAACAAGAGCAAAACAGGCAAATTTGAGAGTTATTTAAAATTACCTCAACAATGAGGAATTTTGCTCAGAATTGCTATGGTTTTTCAAATAGGTCATCTAGTTTAAAACTTGCTACTTCAGGCAAGACTCTTATTTGCAAGTAACAGAAAACCAAACTCTTTTAAACACTGAAAGGGAATACGTCGGCTAATGAAACTGAAAAGCACAAAGATAGGAAAGGTCAGGCAGAGTTGAATTCAAGATTTGTCAGGAGGTACCAGTCATTCTGTCTGTCGCTCTGTTTTCCACTGTGTTGGCCTTCTTCACAGGGTGGCGCCTCGAAGCTCTAGGCTTACCATCCCTCAGTTTAGCAACCCCAGAGAAAGAAGCTTCCCTTTTCCCACAAACTCCAGCAAAAAATCCCAAATTGATTTTGATTTGCCCAAGTTTGGATAATAGTCCCATTCCTGAGCTAATCACTGTTAGGGTGAGGTCAGAGGATGGATAACCTGGATTGGCCAGCACTAGATCACTTGCATGCCCAGATGTTGCTTCTAGAAGAAAGAGAAATAGACACAAAGTTGGGAAAAATCAAAGATGCTACTACATTTGTCTAGCCATTTTGTCCCTTTATTCACTTAAACAACAAATATTTATTAAGAATATACAGTGGGTCTGGATTTGTATCAGGGAACTGAAGAGGGAACAAGAGGGAACACAAGGCTGTCCTCATGCCATATAGCATAGCACAGAGGAAAACTGTTAAACAATCACCATAAAATGTGATGAGTGTTGTGATAGGTGAGGTACAGGGTGCCATAGTTGACTCATCTTGTACAGGAACAAAGGAGACTTTAGAATATCTCTCTGCATTTACAAGTGGGGAAGAAAAAAGGAAGAAAAGAAAACAAACTGCTGTTACCTTTCTCTGATCCCTCAAATTTAGATCTTTGTCCTTGGAAGCCCAAACCTGAATGACTTGATATTTACATTGAATAGTTACTTAGCAACTATCTCATATATATGGAGAATGGCATAAAATTGCTTTAATAGAGCTAAAAATTAAACAAATCTCAGCTATACCAAAATATTATTATATAAACATATTTCAAAAGATTTTTTTAAGTTTTACCAAGAACTTAAATGTACAATCACCAAATATGATTTCAAAATGCCCAGTTATGTGTCAGTGACTGTAAATTTTTCAAAATCGTATGAAATAATTGAATTCATCTTAGCCAATATTTACTGTAGTTGTTTACTGAATATACTGTAATGGGTTATCAACCCAGCACATGGCAACAGTTGAAAAGGAAGCTTTAGAAGGAATCTATGGCCAAAGTGTTAGAAGTTCAGGACATTCACAAAGCCAAAAGACTCAAGTGGCTGACTCTGGAAGAGTCCAGGAGATGGGGGTGGCTGTGGAAACTGGATACAGCAGCATCCAAGGACAAACAAAGGGATGAGCTGATTGAATGATTCTGTTGTAGAGAGTGCTGCCCTCCCATCCCTCTATGCTCCTTACAGGAGGTGGAAAGCTGTTGGCCTGTAGATGTGCAACAGGAAGGATTGCAACTCCAGCCTACAAAGGGCTGGGATTAGGGCAAAGCTTGAAAGGCTATGTGAGGATTACAAGGAGTCTTTATGCCAGCACACTAATAAGATGCTGTGATAAAAACAGATATATATTCAGCCTTAAAAAGGAATGAAATTCTGATACACGATACAATATGAATGAATCTTGAAAACATTGTGCTAAGTGAAATAATCCAGACACAACAGGGCAAATATTGTATGATTCCACTTATATGAGGTACTTAGAATAGGCAAAGTCACAGAGACAGAATAGTGGTTTCCAAAGGAAATGGGGAGTAATTTTTTAATGGGTACAGAGTTTCAGTGTGGGATCATAAAAAAGCCTGGAGATGAACTATGGTGATGGTTGTGCAACATTGTGACTGTGCTATTAATAAATGCCACTGAATTGTACACTTAAAAATCATGAAAGTGTTAAATTTTCTGTTATATATATTTTACCACAGTAAAACACACACACACACACACACACATAAGCATTCACTCATTCATTTAACATTACTGAACATCTACTATTAGGGTTGCTGGATAAAATATAGGACATTCAGTGAAGTTTGAATTTCAGAAACAATTTTTTAGAGTAAATATGTCCCATGTAATATATGGGGCATATGTATACTAAAATTATTTGTTGTTGATCTGAAATGAGACATATTTATACCAAAAAATATACATTGTTTCTCTGAAATTCAAATTTCAGTGGGAATCCTGTAGTTTTATTTGCCAATTATGGCAACCTCCTCTATTATACATCAGACACTGTGCTAAGGACTGAAATACAATGAGACACAGACATGATTCTGGCCTTTGAGGGGTCTTCTTGAGTTATGGTCTTTCTTAGACATATTAGCACTTTAAATTCTACCTGTGATACAAGAAAGTGGACCCCAAAACTGGGGTCTGGCCTGAAGGCCAAGTTGTTCTTGGCTCACACGGGAAAGAATTCAGGAGTCAGCTGACAGAGTAGGGCAAAAACAAATTTATTGAGGCAGAAAGAAAAAAAAAGAAAAAGAAAAGTGGCTTCTCTATAGACAGAGCAGCAGCTATCTCTCAGAGCAATAGAGGGTAGCACTTTGTGAGTTTCTGGGGTCTGATTTTATACCTTCTGTTTAATTTTATGTTAAGCAGAGGGAGGATTATTCATAAGATTCCTGAGAAAGGGATGGAGAGTTCCAGAGTGGAGGGTTCCTCCCCTTGTTAAACCATGTAGGGTAACTTCCAGGAGTTGCCATGGCATCTATAAGCTGTCATGGTGCTGGTGGAAGTTTCTTTTAGTATGTTAATATATTATAAGCAGGGTATAATAAGCAATGCCGGTAATGTGAGGTCATTTATTATGGCCATTTTGGTTCTGGGTGGTTTGGGCCAGTTTCTCTATGCCTCTTGTTTTATCAAAGGCCTTGGTTCAGGTCTTACGACTCCTTATTGAGCAGGGTCTGCCAGTTCCCTATCTCACCTGTATATGTATAAGTTATGAGAGTGAATAACTTCAAAATTATTATTTTTAAATGACTAAAAAAAAGCCTAATGCTAATATTAAGAAAACAGAAAAAAGGCCTACAGATTAATTTCCAATTTTTATGTGTTTGTATGTAATGATGGAATAGTGTTGCTATAGAGGAATTTTTTATTCTTCTTATTTGAAAGAACACAAAGAGAAAGTTTTTTATAATCTTATTTCTTTATAAGAAAGCACATCTCTCTTTGGGACTAGAGTAATGGTGCTTTATCCCATGTTAGTGTTTAAAAATTTATAAAGTATTTTTTATATGTATTTTATTTTTGAAATAACAAACATCATCCTTGCTCAGTCAGTATTACAATATGCCACTAATCTCTCACTCAATTCTAATTTATACTTCCTGCATCTACCACTGATGGATTAATATTCCTAATGGATAACTCTGATATTGTTACTCCCCTGTCCAAAAGTCATTGGCTCCCTTCTATGTTAGAACACCTGAGACCTTTGGCTTGCATTTCGAGTCCCCTATAGGTCACCACTTTCCCTATCTCATCTTACTTTTCCCGCCTTATGTCCCTCCTCTAGTGATCTCTCTTTCAGATAGTGAGCTACTTTGTCCTTCAGCGTGTTTCCATCTTTTGACCTCTGCCTTTGCCAAAAATGTGTTCATTCTCCTACCTGATTTTTCTCCTTGGAATCTTTTCCATCTTTTAACATACTATCTTTCAAATGTTTTTTGTTTGTTTTACTGAGATCCATTGTAAGAAATATATTTTACATTGTAACCCAACGCATATACATGTACATAAATTTTAAAATGGAACAAAATTTTCATGAAAGCACACATTTTCTCTTACTTTGTGTTATGTACATTCATGTTTTCTTCTTCATTGTATTATATTTTATTCACTAACCATCCTATTTCATTAAAAGAAAATTATAGTCTCATCCCATCAAATTGTTTCCTTGACCTAATTATGGATTACTATTCTCTAAATAGTGGAAAGCATTGCTTTAGTGCTTATCTAAAATGTCCCCCACATACAAAGACTTTCATGTCCCTAATCAGAAACTGCCTTTCCTTTCTGTAACTCTGACAAGGGCTTTTTGCTGCTGAGATGCTTATTAACACAAGCATTTATGTTATAGCTATTTGCATGCATTTTAAGCTCCTTGGAAGACTGTAAACTTCTTGAGAGTAAGGTTGGTACTTTATTTATTGTGTGTCCTCTGTGGCACTTAGGACATAATAGAGTCTCACTAAACGTTAGTCAGATGAAAGAAACCTGATACTAGTCAAGATATGCCTCTCTCAAACTATCCTAAAAGATTTCTTTCTCTCTTTTTTAGGTGTATCCGATTTAGGGATATGATGATGAAATCATTAATCAAGGTGTTCTCTATTACCTGTAATAAATTTATGATGCTCCTTGCATAATTTATCAGATACAACCAATTCTTAGAAAACCTCCGATATTAGGTCACATTTCTATATAGGTTACTTATATGAGGTAATAATAATTTCTGTAGTATTTCTGAATCTGATTTGATGCAGGGAGAGGTTGGGAAATCCAATCTTAGTTTCATAGTAAATAGGAGGTGTCCTGACATAGTAGCATCTTCAGTCTCATTAGAACAACATAATTAAAGGGATAGTAATAATGGGGGGGGGGATGAAACGAAAAGCAAACTACTTGAATAGAGAGTAACATTTTTCAGAAAAATAGCATAGCACTCAGTAACATAAAAGTATTCAAAGGGGAAATCCTTTAACTATTGTTTTTAAAAAAACTTCAAAGAGGATACCCGAGTCATGCAACTGTTTTTTAACATGAAAATCTTCAAAGAATACATTTCCCATGCAATGCTTAAAATTCTCAAAGGGGGCTCCCTCTGGAGTAAAACTCTTTGAAGGTGAAATCTCTTCAATCATATGAGTTTTTTTTTAAGAGAAAACCTTTTCCAAATTTTCTTTAAACCCTGAGCATTCTTTAAGGAGGAATTATTTCAGAAATAGAAAACTGCCTTTTCAGTGATGCGTGTGCATTTTTGGATTTCTCCAAGTAAAGCCCTTAAAAATAATGAAAATAAAATACTGCCAGTAATATAAACTACAGCTAAGTCTGGCAAAAGAAAGAAAAATTGTTAGCTTTACCCATAATACACCATTTTAATGTTGTAAAAAATGTAAATGACTTGATTTAAGGTTGTTAGACACATATGTCTAATTAAAATAATGAAAACAAAAATTTTTTTCTAGGATCTTCCTTTTAGTTCAAAAAAGAAAGCAAAAAGGAAGTTATTATATGTGGCTCGACCTAATTTCTAGCTTTTATACTTAACCATAATCTCCGATGAGATCTTTCTGGCAGTTTCTCTTCAACTATCTATTATAAAGCTAATTTTGGCAGGTTATTATGACATCTAAAGAGAAAAACTGTCAGATTGTTGGGGTCAAATCTATTGTCCCCAGAGACCAATATTCTGTCATTGGCAGCAGGAGTTGTGCTTTTGTGGTCTGGCCATTCAGTCATTTATTTATTCATTCAACAAATATTTATTACAGTTACTATGTGCCAAATACTATACAGTATGTCATCCTCCATGACAGAAATATAAAAAACTTGTGTATATGCCCACTGAATAGTCTATTTCTCTTTTCTTGGTCATTAGTGACTGCTGGGATCAGTAACTAAAGGACCAAAGCAGGAGCAGATGTTTTCACTCATTTAATTTAGGACTTGACCTTAACCTCCACTCCAGACTAGGCTCTCAGCCTATCTTTGTATATCTAGAATACATATTAAATTCTTCTGGTCAACAAAAGAACTCTTTACCAAGATTTCTAGGCTTAGCACCACAAAAAACTGGCTTACGTTTTGACATGTGTTCCATGTGATATGAAATGCTCACACTGCTTTGTAAAACAGCAATATCACTTGGAATATTGAAAATTAATGGACAAAATACACTTCACCTCTGGGGTGTTTTTCACAAAAATCTATAACTTTAATTATGACACATTAGATATACCCACATTGAGGGACATTTTATAAAATACCTGATCGAGAATCTTCAGAAGTGTCTAAGATCATGAAAAACAAGAAAGAATGAGAAAATCTCACAGGTTAGAGGTGACTAAGGACACGTTATGATTAAATGCAATGTGGTGTCCTGGAACAGAAAAAGATATTAGCAGAAAAACCGGTGAAATATACATTCAGTCTGTAGCTTAGTGTGTTGTACCAATGTTAATTCCATAGTTTTGACAAATGTACCATGAGTATGTAAGATGTCAACATTAGGGGAAACTATGTAAAGAATATGTTGAAACTCTCTGTACCATCTTTACAACTCTTCTGTAAATATAAAGTTATTCTGTAATAGTTAAAAACCATAACAGTGCAGTGAGGTACAGGACAAATAGCAACACTGAAAGTGATATTTGAATTCTTGAGATCTGGGAAGTGCTGCCCTAGGTCATGCTCTGTCGTGAGCCTTGCATCAGCTTCTGTGTGGATTCCATAGACAGGTGAATTACATTCTTACTCTTATCTTTGAACTTCATAGCTGGCTAGAAGGGTTTGCAGGACACCTGATAAACAAAAGCCACATACACGTGGCCCCAAATTAGCTTCCAATGTACTATTTCTAGATTGGAAGGAAAAAGTTTTTCTCTATTAGTTCTACTTCTAAATAATTAATTCAACAAGCATTCACTATGTCAAGGAGATCTCAGTCAATAAACTGGATGCTGTATCTACAAAGACCAATAAACATAGTTCTTGCTCCAAAGGGTCTCACCATCTCCCGAGGAAGGGAGATATATTCATTCAATACACGGTTATTTTTTGAGTGCCTACTCTGTGCCAGGCACCATTTTTGGTGTTTGGGATACAACAGTGAACAAAACCTGCACAGATATCTGCCCCTGAGGAATTTATATTCTACCAGGAATGGTTTGGGGAGAGACAATCAATTTACAATCAGGGAAAGATGTCAGTAAACTATGAATCTTCTTATTCAAACCCAGAGTTTATCTCCGCCAGTAGCCTTTGGAAGGAGGTGTGGCTGGCCTATGCCATAACTCCCCTTCACATGTCATAGTTCCATTATGCCCCACGTCCACTCCTTCGGGGCCAAGCAGAGGCATTGAAATAGGTGGGCACAATGTGATATAGTAATGATATCCTCCAAAGGACACTACCATCGGTACAAGGGAATCCAGCCTTGTCCTTGTGAAGGAGCTCTGTGATGTGGCTGGGACCTGGGAATTTGTTACCTTGGAGGGTCTTGTGGTGGCTTCCTCCATAGGCCAATGAACCCCACATACATTCTGAGCAACACTAGCTGGACTCTTCATTTATTCACATCTTTTGAAATTCTCAGGAACATTTTCTCTTTTTCT
The DNA here is from genome assembly GCF_000956105.1 of Propithecus coquereli. NCBI lineage: Eukaryota > Metazoa > Chordata > Mammalia > Primates > Indriidae > Propithecus > Propithecus coquereli. The sequence continues at coordinate 3,065,359 of NW_012153062.1, forward strand.
AGTCTGTCTTACAGATGCCTCAGTAGTGTCCCTTGATGGTTTATACTAAGAGATTTTTTTCTTTGATATTCTTTCTTTTACGCAGATATATAATTATAATGACTTCAAATAATGCTTTTTTCTGTTACGTCAACCAATTTACAGTATTTTTTATTATAGTTTTTATGTTATGTTTTAATGTTTTTATAGGTCATACAACTTATTACTCTCCTCTTTTAAGCTTTCTTTCAAAATTATTTTCATGTTTTTAATAAGAAAACAACAACAAAATGACTTAATGACATGTGCTTGATGTAAAATTATATACATAAAAGAATTGTTACATCAGGTAAACAAAGCACATCTGGAGGATTGTTGCCAGCCTAGTGAAGGTTAAATTGGAGTATACTGCAGTGTTTAAAATTAACTAACATATAAACATATATTCGAGAGCTCTTTAGACATAAGAAATACTGATTGTTTGACAAAAAAATTGTCATACCTTGACAAGTCCAATTTTCTTTGACCTTTACTAAAATAGGGTAGTTTTATGAGATTTTTTAACATGATTTTTGCTTTGATTTCATAAATCAAGCAAGGCTCACCATTAAGACTTATCTTTTTTTAACTAAATTTCAACTCTGCTTAAAAAAAATTCTTAGGTTCCAAGACATAATGGCAATATCTTCTAGGTTTTGTTGATAGGCCTTTATGTGCAACAACTTGAATTCACTTTAGAAGTATCACAAGAATGGAAAAACAAACATGACATGTATTCACCATTAAATTGGAACTAATCAATCAACACTTATGTGCACATATGGAGGTAACATTCATGGGAAATCAAACAAGTGGCGGGGGAGAAGGGGATGGGTAAGTTCGAACCTAACGGGTACAATGCACGCTATCTAGAGGATGGGCACACTTGGACTCAAATGGTACCAAAGCAATTTATGTAACTAAAACATTTGTGCCCCCATAATATTCTGAAAAAATATAGTGATGATATACAGATGCTCCTTGACTTATGGGGTTAACAATAAACTCATTATAAGTCGAAAAAAATTAAATTAAATAAAAAAAGCATTTCACATGCAGAGGCAACAACAGGCAAAATGACAGTAGGCCATGTTTCTCTTTTTCTCATTTTCAACTCGTTCCTTCATTTCCAGCCCAGGGGCCTAGCATCTCATACAAACCCAACAGAAAGGCTATTGTGGCCTTGCCTTGCCCTGCTTTCCTTCTCAGTCCCAGTAAAAGTTTCAAACTGTTAACTTGAATGCTATACATATATTAATGGTTAATACTAATATATGTATTTATGCTGCGTAGAATAAGAGTTCTATAAAGGTCTGCAGAATCCTCAAAACCTAGAGCAGATTTTAAAAAGAAAAAAAATCAATAAAAGTTGTACATGTCCTGCCTTTCCTACCTTTTCAGGCCAAACCAACATATGGCTTCCATGTATTGATTTATGACTTCACCTGTAACCTCTGGCTCCCTGAAATGTATAAAACCAAACTGTAACTCAACCACAGCAAGTCCACTTGCTCAAGTCTTCTTGTGTGTGACTGTAAACCACAGTCCTCAAATTTGACTCAAAATAAACTTCTTTAAATTATTTTAAAGTCTAGATTTTCTACCCACAAATGTATTCATTTACGTACTCATAAAGTTAAAGAGAATGTTATTTCATGGTATTCCTGCATAAATGTCTCCCACTAAACCTACTTTAAATGTATTCTTGAATTATACTTCAATGACACATCAATAATTTAAAGCAGCAGTATTAGCGGGGGGAAAAAAAGATTGTTCAAGAAATACATCCAGGAATAATTCATCTTATAAATTTGTATTTAAATCTTCTGGGCATTCATGCAGAGGGAATTAGATGTACTTTCTCTTTCACAAAGTGACCTTTCCTATGTTTTTGAGTTGAAATTTTGTGAAATAATAAAAAAAAGCCACATATTTCTTTCAGTTCCTGGTTTTAAAGAATTCTTTTGTTTAGTCATTCAACAAAGATTTATTGAGTACCCATTATAATATGTGCAAGGCATTGTTTGCTAAGTGTTCCACTTTCCCTATCTATGTATTAATACCATGAAATATCACCCATTTGGCCTTTTTGTGGAAGATATGGGCCAATCTGAATTAATCGAGTCCAAATTATGTACTTATTTTAAAGTTTGCAATTATAGGAATGAGAGATCTGACTAGAAGAGATCTGAAAGACCATTAAAGACAAAAGTTTAACTCAAAAACACTGGAAAGATCACTTAGTGAAAGAAAACATGAATATCTGCATTTAATTTGTTCTTTAAAAAAATTGAATACAAATTTATAAAGTAAACCACTCCTGGATATATTTCTTGGACAATTTTTTTTTTGACCCACTAACACTACTGCTCTAAATTATTGATTTTTCCTTAAAGTGTAAGCCAGGAATACATTTAAGGTAGGTTAAGTGAGATGTTTTTATGCATGAATATCATGAAAATAGTGTACTGTATAAATTTATGGTGATATACGTGTATAAGTTCTATATGAATATATATATGTATTCACTCCAAGAAAGGGCTTTGCTGAACTATTTAATTCAGTGAAAATTTATTGATTTTTTTCTTTAATATATTCCCTAGAGTTCGAGGATCATGCCAGCCTTTGTAGAACTCCTATTGTGTTCAGTGCAGGCATGTATATTAGTGTTAATCATTAAAATATGTATAAGTCTGAACAATTTGGAAATTTTGTTGGGTCTGGAAAAGTCAGGAAGTCAGGGCAAGCCAACAACAGCTATTCAACTAGGTTTGCCTCAGGACACTATTTTCTGGGTTGGAAATAAAGAACAGAGATAAAAATGAGAAACAGAAAGATCAAGAGAAAGATTGCCTGCTTGTCATTCAGCCCATTGTTGTCTCTGCTTGGAGTTTTACTTGCTAACTCATTTGGAATTCTTCCAAAGTGAATTCAGGTTGTTGAATATGATGTCAGTCAACCAAATCTAGGAGATATTGCCATAATGTCTCTGAGCTCCCAAACTGATGTTCTTTTTAGCAATGTCTAAACAATGGGAAAAAATCTTAACAGTTAGCCACACTTGATTTGTGGAATTGTAATCAATGTTTATTTTAAAAGACTATAACAAGGTGAGGAATTTCAGTTTCTGGTTCCACATACAAGAAGCTTGGAAGTTGCCAATCTATCCTAACACCAAGTAAAAAGCTGATCAGACTGAAAAAAAAAAAAAACAACTCTGCTAGGATACATAAGAAAGGTGAGGAAAAAGGGTAAACTGCTTCCCCCAACATTGGAGAGATAGACAAGCCAATACAAGGAGTCACAGTTTACTGGTTTATCAGAGTAGACACAAGTGGAGATTCTACAGGCTCCAATGCCTGAGTAGGAAAACCAGAACTGTAACTGACAAATTGCTGGAGGCACAGTGTGGACAAGTCTGAGAGTTAAAAGCTCTAGGGTAACCCAGTCACAGGGGAGCCCAGCAATTTTATGATATTTACCTCCAGAAGTTCCACCACTTAATCACAGTAAATGTTGGAGAAAAATTCTCTCATGCTTACAGCATGAGAAGGGGAAAACAAATCATTTTGAAATATGCCAGAGCATTCTGTTCTTCTTAACAAGGCCTGACCTCAGAAGACACTAGTTAACCAGAGCCTAATCTGCTTTGCTTGGGTTATCAGAGCCTAATTGACCAGAGGAAGGGAAATGCTCAACTTCAGACAGCTCTAGCTATCCTCTCCCACCTATGCAGGAGAAACAAATGATATACACTTGTGAAGTTCACAGTCTAGAGGCATAGAGTCATGAAAAGTCTGAGACCTAATCATTGGATTATAGCATGGTTCCCTTCCCCTCATACCTTACCACCATATTACTAAAGGCCTATTTACAACAGCTCCTTTTATGGTACATCATGTCTGGCTATCAAGAAAAAATTACAAGGCATATTAAGAAGCAAGAAACACAGTTTGAAGAGACAGAACACATGTCAGAACCAGACATGGTAGGGATGATGGAATTATCAGACCGAGAATTTAAAACAACTATGATTAATATGCTAAGGGCTCTAATAGATAAGACAGAAAGCATGCAAGAAGCGATAGACAATGTAAACAGACACCTAGAAATCCTAAGGAAGAACCAAAAGAAATGCTAGAGGTAAAAAAACAAAACAAACAAACAAACAAAACAGTATAAAAGAAATAAAGAGGGCTGGGCAATGCAGTGGCTCACACCTGTAATCCTAGCACTCCGAGAGGTGAAGGTGGGAGAATTGTCTGAGCTCAGGAGTTCCAGACCAGCTTGAGCAAGAGCGAGACCCTATCTCAACTAAAAATAGAAAAATTACCTGGGTGTCATGGCATGTGCCTATAGTTCCAGCCACTCTGGAGCCTGAGACAGGAGGATTGCTTGAGCCAGGAGTTTAAGGTTGCAGTGAGCTATGATGATGCCACTGCATTCTACCTGGGGTGACAGAGTGAGACTCTGTCTCAAAAAAATAAGAAAGAAAGAAAGAAACTGAGGAAGGAAGGAAGGAAGGAAGGAAGGAAGGAAGGAAGGAAGGAAGGAAGAAAGAAAGATGGTGTTAGTAGTAGACTGGAAATAGCTGAGGAAAAAAAAAATCTCTGAGTTTGAGGATATATTAATAGAAGCTCCCCAAACTGAAAAGCAAAGAGAACAAAGACTGAAAAACACAAAAAATCAAAACAGTATATCTAAGAAATTTAGGACAGCTATATAAGATGTAATGCATGTGCAATGACACTACTGGAAAGAGAAGAGAGAGAGAAAGGAACAAAAAAATATTGGAAACAATGACTGAGAATTTCACTAAATTAATGTCAGATACCAAATCACAGAGCTAGGAAGTTCTAAAAACACTAAGCAGAATAAATGCCTCCAAAATTATACATAGGCATATCATTTTCAAACTACAGAAAATCGAAGAAAAAGAACAAATACTGAAAGGAGCCAGAGGAAAGAAACACCTTACCTATCGAGGAACAAAGATAAGAATTTCATCTTCTCAAAACTATGCAAACAAGAAAAGAGTGAAATATTTCAAGTTTTGAGAGAAAATACCAACTTAGAATTCTGTAGCCTGCGAAATTATTCCTTCAAAGTGAAGGTGTAATAAAGACTCTCTCAAACAAAAATTCAGGAAATTTGCTTCCAGTAGACCTGACTTGCAAAATATGTTGAAAGACATTCTCTCGGGAGAAAGAAAACAATATAGATCAGAAACTCAGATCTACATAAAAAAAGAGTGTCAAAGAAGGAATAAGTGAAGGTAAAATAAAAACTTAAAAAAATTCTCAATTGATCTAACAGGTAACAGTTTGTTCAAAATAATAATAGCAACAAGATATTTGATCATGTATGCTTCTGTATATATCATATACATTATATACACATATATATGTGTATATGGATATGCTTATGTATTCTTACATGTAAATAAAATAATGACAATAGTGATATAAGGGATGGGAGGAAAGAATTAGTTTTATATTGTTATTATAAGATACTATCCATGAAGGTATAGTGGCATAGTACTATTTGAAATTAGATGTGGATTAATTATAAATATATATTGCAAATTCTAGGGCAACCACTAAAAAAAGCAAAAAGAGAAGTATTACTGATATGCAAAGAGAGAGAAAATGAAATCATATAAAATACGCAACACCACAAAAAAGCAGAAAAAGTGTGGAAGATGAAATAGGAACAAAGAGCAAGGGCAACAAATAGAAAACAGTAACAAATGTGGTAGATATAATCCAAACTTATTAATAATCACTTTGAACATTAATGGACTGAGGGCACCAATTAAAAAACAGAGATTGTCAGAGTTGATCCCCAAACCAGACCCAACTATATGTTGTGTACAAGAAACCCACTTTAAATGTAAAAACACATATAGATTAAAAGTAAATGGATGTAGAAAAATATACCACTCTAACAGTAATCAAAAGAAAGCAGGAATAGCTATATTCATTTCAGACAGAGCAGATTTCAAAGCAAGGAAAATTACCAAGAATAAAGAAGGGCATTACTTAACAATAAAGGAGTCAATTCTCCAAGAAGACATAACAATTCTTAATGTGCATGCACCTGACAAAAGTGTCAAAATATATGAGGCAAAACCTGATAGAACTGCAAAAAGAAATAGATAAATCCACTATCACAGTTGGAGACTTTAAGACCCCCCTGTCAGAAATGAACAGGTGCAGAAGGCAGAAAATCATTAAAGACTTAGTTGAACTCAACAACACCATTATTCGACTAGATATAATTGACATGGAACAACAGCAGAATACACATTCTTTTCAAGCTGACATCGCACATTCACCAAGATAGATCACATTCTGGACTACAAAATACAACACAGCAAATTTAAAAAATTATGCAGAAATCATACAATGTTTGCTTTCAGACTACAATGGAATTAAACTAGAAATCAATAAGAGAAGGATTACTGGAAAATAACAGAATAGGTAAAGGTTAAAGAACACAATTCTAAATAACACATGGGTCAAAGAAGAAATCTCAGGAGAAGTTAAAAAACATTTTGAACTAAGCGAAAATGAAAATACAAGTTATCAAAATTTGTGGAATGCAGTGAAAGCAGTACATAGAAGGGAATTTATAACATTAAATGCACATATTAGAAAAGAAGAGAAATTTAAAATAAATAACTCAAATTTCCACCCTAGGAAAGTAGAGAAAGAAGAGTAAATTAAATCCAAAGCAAGCAGAAGAAAAGAAATAAAAATTAGAGCAGAAATTACCGAAATTGAAAACAGGAAATTAATAGAGAAAAATCGACAAAATCAAAAGCTAGTTCCTTGAAAAGAATCAATAAAATCAACAATCCTCTTGCCAGGATAACTAAGAAACAAGGAGGGAGGACACAAATTACTAATATCAGGAATGAAAGAGGAGGCATTGCTGCATATCCCATGGACACTAAAGGGATAGAATAGGAATATAATGAACAACTCTATGCCCCAAATTTTGAAAACCTAGATTAGATGGACCAATTCCTTGAAAGACACAATCTGCCAAAACTCACACAAGAAGAAATAGACAATTTGAATAGGACTATACCAGTTAAATAAAGTGAATCAATAATTAATAATCTTCCAAAACAGAAAGTACAAGATCCACATAGGTTCACTGGTGAATTCTACCAAACATTTAAAGAAGAAATTATATCAATTCTCTACAATATTTTTCAGAAGATAGATGCAGAGGGAATACTTTCTAACTCATTCTATGAGGCCAGGATTACCTTAATACCAAAACTAGAAAAAGGTATCACATGAAAAAAAAAACTATAGATAAATATCTCTCATGAACATATAAATCCTCAACAAAATATTAACAAATTGAATCCAACAATGAGTAAAAAGTATTTTAACACCATGTCCAAATGGGATTTATCCCAGGTATGCAAGGCTGGTTCAACATTCAGAATCAATTAATATATGCATCATGTCCTCAGGCCGAAAGAGAAAAATCACATGATCAATAAATGTTGGAAAAGCTAAAGCTAACATTATACTTATGGTAAGAAACTCAAAGCTTTCCCACTAAGATCAGATATAAGGCAAAGATAACCCCTCTTATCACTCCTTTGTACTAGAAGTTCTAGCTGATGCAACAAGACAAGAAAAGGAAATAAAAAGTTATATTTATTGGGAAGAAAGAAACATAACTGTCTTTGTTTGCAGATGACATGATTATCTATGTAGAAAATCTGAAAGAATCAACAAGAAAACTCCT
>NW_012153062.1:3073249-3091581 GCF_000956105.1 Propithecus coquereli
AATTTTACAAAATATATTCAAGATATATGTGAGGAATACTATAAAATGCTGATTAATGAAATCAAAGAAGAACTAAATAAATAGAGGAGAACTAAATCTATGTTCATAGATAGGAAGACCCAATATTGTTTAGATATCAGTTCTTTCTAACTTCATACATAGATTCAATGTAATCCTAATCAAAATCACAGCAAATTATTTTGTGGATTTTGGTAAATTGATTCTAAAGTACATCAGAGAGACACAGAATAGCCAATACAATTTTGAAAGAAAAGAACAAAGTTGGAGGATTGACATTACCTGTCATCAAGGCATATCATAAAGTTGCAGTAATCAAGATAGTATGGTATTGGTGAGAGAACAGACAAATAGAACAATGAAACAGAATAGAGAGCACAGAAATAGACACACATAAATATAGTCCAGTGATCTTTGATAAAGAAACAAAGTCAATACAATGGACCAAAGACAGTCTTTTCAACAAATGGTGCTGAAATAACTGGACATCCCTATGCAAAAAAGTGAATCTAGACAGACCTTACACCCTTGACAAATTTAACTGTAAATGTATCATAGACCTGAAGGTAAAATGCAATACTATGGAACTCCTAGAAGATAACATAGGAGAAAACCAAGATGACCTTGGGATTGGTGATGACGTCAAAGACATAATCAATGCGAACAATGATTGATAAGCTGGACTCCATTAAAATCTTGTGCTCTGTGAAAGATAATGTCAAGAGAATCGGAAGACAAGCCACAGATTTAGAAAAGATATTTGCACACAAAACATCTGATACACGACTGCTATCCAAAATATACAAAGAACTCATAAAACTCAACAACAAGAAAATAAACTAATATGATTAAAAATAGGCCAAAGACCTTGTATACAGGTGGCAAATAAGCATATGAGAATATGCTCCACATCATATTTCATCAGAGAAATGTGAATTAAAACAACAATGAGATTACACTATCTACCTACAATGGCCAAAATCTGGGAAGGTGACAACACCAAATGCTGGTGAGGATGTGGAGCAATAGGAACCCTCATTTATTGCTGGTGGGAATGAAAAATGGTACAGCAACTTTGGAAAACAGTTGGTAATTTCTTACAAAGCTAAACACACTCTTATTGTATGATCCAGCAATTGTGCTACTTGGTATTCATCCAAGAGTTGAAAACTTATGTCCAAATAAAAATATGCACATGGATGTTTATAGCAGCTTTATTTATAATTGCCAAAACTTGGAAGCAACCAATGTCTTTCAGTAGGTGAATGGATGAATAAACTGAGGTACATACAGCCAATGGAATACTATTCAGAGCTAAATAGAAATCAGCTACCAAACCATGAAAAGACATAGAGTAAACTTAAATGCATATTACTAGGTGAAAGAAGCCAATCTGAAAAGTCTGTATACTGTATGATTACAACTATATGACATTCCAGAAAAAGTAAAACCATGGAGACAGTGAAAAGATCAGTGGTTGCCAGAGGTTAGAAGTGGGAGGAGAGATGAATAGGTAGAGCATGGAATATTTTAAGGGCAGCGAAAATACTGCCCTAAAATATACATATATATATATCAAAATGATGGATACCTGTCATTATATATTAGTCCTAATTCATAGTATGTACAACAGCAGGAGTGAACTGTAATTTAAATTATGGACTTTGAGTGATTATGATGTGTCACTGGAGGTACATCAATTGTAACAAATGTACTACTCTGGTAGGAATATTGATAACAAGAGAGGCTATGCCTGTGTGGGAGCAAGGATATATGGGAAATCTCTGTACTTTCTTCTCTATTTTGCTGTGAACATATAATTCCTCCAAAAACATAGTCTTAAAAAGTAAATAAATAAAGATGATAACATTTCCTCTTTTAGTATAGATCAAAGAAAACAAGGTAAGTCACATATGATAATTTTTTTTGTTTAGAAGTTATATTTCCTATATTTAGAGAGTTTCCAAATATTACTAAAAAATTATTTTCAAAAACTATTGTTACTTTTGAAACTTTCATAGACTATGCTGTGTCCAATGTGCCAATTTATTTTCAATATTCCAAATGATACTGCTATTCACTAGAACAAAATGAACATTTCTTCTCAATGTTATATATACCCTCATTCACACGAATGGTGCATATTTCCATTTCTAGAATTAATATAATGTACACATAAATGCGTATGCTGAAAAAATGGACAAATGATACTTTTCTTTTTGAGAACAATTTATCATGCAGTTTTCTTTAGTGTCTGCTTATAGAGAGATGATAAATTACAGCTTGGTTATATATTGCTCTATTAACTTAGTGTTACTGCCAGCTTGACTCGTAAGCCTTTTAGTGGCCTGTTTATATATGAGAAACAAATATAAGTAAAGTATGGCTGGAATAATAATTTCCTAAAATGTATTTCTGAATGAAATAAGCCCTGGTCAAAGGAAAGAAATAATTTTATCTATGAGTATGTTGTGGATTTGATTATTGTTTAGAAATTATTTATTCCTCTCCCCAGCTCTGTGGTAAGAGTACATTCTCTGCCTCAGTGATGTTGAGATCAGACTCAGACCTTAAGAGGCAGCAGGTATTTTCACTTATCCTTGTAGAAACCTCAGTCCTTGTAAAGGTCCTGTGGCGGCCAGGGTCGGGGGGAAGAAATTTCCCATCCTTACCATGAAAAAAGCATTTTTCAGATAGCTGCTGCTCCAATCAGCTTGGGCTCCTGAACGGGACTTTAGCACTGAGTCACGACAGTGGACCTTAAAACCTGAAGTTGCCTTACTCAACCTGTAGACCCGTAAGTGTTTCGCCGTGAACAGGTATATGCAAACCTAACCACAAAAGGCCAAGGGAGAGAAGAGGCCAAAGAAAGAGGCTGACAAATACAGTTTCTCAGAAAGAAACATTTAATAGGGATAATAATAAATGGAGGCAATATCTCGGGCGGCAGTGAGATGGTGGATCCCTGAGAAGCCCTCCAGAAATAAACTTTATACAGCAACCTTTTTTGGTAACGTATGTGCAGCTGGCCACGCCTCAGACTTTCTCGTGAAACTTAGGAAGACTGGAGAGGTTACATAAACATCTTTATGGGGGTTTTCTATGCTATAGGCATTGTTTCTTTAAGAGGGATTAATTATGCAACGGAAACACCTTGGTATGCAGGAATCACACATCAGTCATCACGATGGGTTTTGTTTCAAAATGGCCACGCAACAGGCTGTTTTCCTATGCTAAATGAAATAATAATGACAATGATGATGATAATAATAATAATAAAAGATTATTGTTGAATGCCACTGATATTTCGGTTGTTATGCCACAAAACTAATGTGTTTATTTAAATACATGTAACATTTTATTTATTCATCTTTCTTTATCTGAAATTCCTTGCACTTTAGTTGAACTAAGGAAGGTTCATAGTTCACGTTAAAAATTAATTTACACAGCTCACACACTTCATTCTGTTAAGAACGAAGCGGGAGGGGAGACAAAGTGGTGATGGTTAATAGGTGCCAAATATTGTTAGATAGAATGAACAATATTTGATAGCACAATAAAGTGACCATGATCAACAATAAGTTAGGGTATACTTTAAAATAACTAAAAGACTGGAATTGGAACATCCCTGACACAAAGAAATGATAAATGCCTGAGGTGATGGATACCCAATTACCCTGATTTGCATAATACACATTGTACATCACCGGTACACTAAAAAGATATACAACTATTATGTACCCATAATAATTAAAAATAAAAAATTTAAAAATACAGAATATAAAAATAAAGAATGTATACTTTTAATAGCACTTTATTATTCTTTGAGCCAGATGACACAAAGACTAAATTCTCTGGGCAATATTTTAGCCAGGGTGTCACCCTGGTACCGACAATTTCATGATTTTCATGTAACTATTTACTTATTAAAATTGGTTCTCCTGAAAGTTACCATTATGTCTCTAAATAGTGTGCTATACCACTAGTTTTTGATTTAGACAATATTGACTAAATCAGTGTTGTAAATCAAAAGTGGCCACAGTTATACTACCACCTAATTACCCCTCTTCCTCCCCCCTCCACTTATTATTTTATTACTCCAGTGGTTATTGTTATAAGTTTAATGTTGTATTTCTTGATTCACCAGCTTTAGATGGAATCTATTGCATTTTTTTTGACAAGCATAGCACAAAGAAGCAGGAGAACCACCAGCCAGCCACCCACCTTGCAATCTGGCTCTGGTCTTTAGTTCTACTCCTAATTACTCTGATCAGATATCTTGGCAGTAATAAACAGGACCAACTTCAGGGACATGCTGCTGAAACACAAGAAGCAATACTCAGAGCAGAGACAAATTTCACAAACTATTTATTATTAGTAAAGTACTTTGAGAATAATGGATGACAGGCGGTATGAGTTCAAATAATTTTGTTATTAAAAGTGGGTTTTAAATATATATGCATGAGGGATTCAGTAGGAGAGGGAAGTGGATTCTAAGATCATAAATTCTATACTTTAGGGGAATTTGACACTGTCATTGCTTGCTGGCACATATTGGAAATATTTAAGTGGTTGGACAATTATTTTAGCAGCTGACAAGTTATGGGACTTAATACATAATAGGTTGATGATGGCTTGTTATTGCTTTCAGTTTGGTAGAACAAACAAAAGAAAATTTAAGGCTGTCACTGTGACATTCAGAGTTTTTCCCACCCCTTAAAATTGTTGCCTTTTTCTACATAGACACTATTTCATCAAGTTTTGCTTTAAATTCAAATTTGTCTCTGTATGCAGAACCATTGTAAGCCCACACTTGGAACCATAATTCATCACTAATGGTGTCAGTATGTCATTATAAACATCTATAGACCAAACCAACTGTGGCAGTCATTTTCTTTGCTCTTATTGAATTTGTTATATATGACTTTTTGTTCCTAATAGAAAACTACTAAGGCTATCATTTTAGCCATAGTAAAAAAACTAGTGGCATTGGGTAGTCTAAGAAAAAGATTTCTTTTTTGGGAAAGTAAAACTACTGTAATTATTTTAGATTACAATATTGGTACAGAGATTATAGTGCCAAAATATTCATATTGAAAATGTGCATTGATGCATAATTGTTTCAAAACCTTCTTATAATATTCTATACTTATACAATAGTTCTCTGAAATTCCCAGACTATTCTACACACATAAATTAATTAAATCTCACAATGTCCTTGTGAGAAAAGTATTATATTAATAACCATTTTTATAGTGGGAAGAAAATTTGGGGGAGGAAAGCAACATAGGATTACAAAGCAAGTTAGTGATAGAATAGGAATAGAATTCATGGCTTCTAAGAACATTTCTGGGCATTTAAAAATATGCGTTCCCATGAATTGCATGAGGGAGCAGATAGCTCTAGGAACCAGTTAGAAGTCCATTGATCTGGAATTTGATGAGATAATTCTTATCAACCTCATAATTGGTCATAAAATTAGGTACCTAGGTCATGGTGGGTTGACAGTTGGTCCTGAATATGGAATTAGACATTTCTGATCTATTTTTAATTTTTTGCTCTATAATAATTTTATGAAATGATTCATAGTCATTAATAAGGTATATATAATATGCTCCAGAAACTTGCATATTCTCAGTGTGTCACAATTGTAACCTTCATAATGTAGTAAATATGTTTCACATATAAAATTCTTTTCTCAGAAAGAAAATATTCACTAGACTCATTTTATATGACCATTAACCTTATAATATAGGTTATGTAAAATATTGTGCTTCCTGTTAAATGTAGATGGACAAGATGGATATATTAATAAACTCCTGAGAACTACATGAAAACTTCCTGTCATTGCAACATGCCCTGAGTATTTTCTCTCAGAGAGGAAAACAACCTGATAAGCCTACTTATTTTTACATTAGTGGAATTTAATATTATTTACTCCCCCAATAGAATTTACCCTTTAAAAATGAGCGTGAAGAGGACGTTCAAGGAAGTTTTGCTTCCTGTGGGGGGGCTAATTTTGGTTGAGCAGCCTTTTGGGTTATTCAGTATTCCCTGTACTTAAAAGTCCTTGGTCTTCATAACAGAATGTCTCTGAGAAGATACCCAAGAAGTTGCTGGCTGGTAATCTCCACTCAGGTAATGGTGAATGGGAAGAGCAAGAAAGATGCCTTAAGAATTTATGCAAATACTGCACCAAGCCATTTGACACGTGTAGATGGCTGTGAAATACATGGAACCATTATTCAAACTTGAAATTCTGCTATAAGGAAAAGGATTACTCTTTTGAAAAGAAAGTAGATTCACAACGACTAAGAAGTAGATCAGAAAACAGAAACAGGTTTTTAAGATGAAGGCCAATTCATGCATTCGACACATGTTTATTCAACATTAACTACGCACCAGACATTAAGTTAAATGCTAGCAATTGAGTGGAGAATAAGACAGACCCTGTGTTTAGTCTCTAGTCTTTCCAGAATGGGATACAGAGTAGAGAGACAATCATAATATCTGGCACATAGCAGGTGCTCGGAAAAAAAAGTCAAATGAATTCATGAATTTAAAATGTGACTATCCTACTGTGCATTAGATACTATTCATGGGATTTTTATTAAATGTATTAATTATAACATAAGCATATTGTAAGCCTAAAACATTCACAATTAGGGAATCATGGTATGTGTATAAATATTAATAATAAAAGTGGGTTTTGAAGTGTTATTGAAAGTGAAAGCTGTTAATATAGTACTAAGATGTTGGAGACATAAACCTTAAATAGAAATAACATTTTTTGCAACTATTTAAAGGTTGCATAATAAATGTGTGGCAAATTGTATCTGCATTTTTATGTACCAGGATGTAAGCTAGGACAAAAGAGAGGATTAGACATTGGAGTATGTTATTACCATCCTATTTCGTCTCAATTTAAAAAAATGTAAGAACTAAAGGGAAAAATTTGAAAATATTTGTTTCCTTAAATTTCACTATATGCTCTAATGTTCCAATATCTTACTTTTATTTACAAATACACATATTTGTTATGAAAATGTGTATACATTGTATTAAAACACTATAGAGAAATATTATTTGAATTTAGTTTGTGTGTGCATGTTTATGTCCATGTGTATAAAGAAAGAGAGAGCAAAGGAAAGAAAGAGGACTAGAAAAAAATAGCCATGAAGAGAAAAATGAGAAAGAGAATGAGCAAAGAATCTTTGACTCACTCTAATTTCTGTATATAGCATATTGTTAGCAGATTCCTTCTGAGTACATTTTGAAGTCTATTATTGGTTTGAATTCCTCAGATAGAGAAAAAAGAGAGAACATTGGGATTTTTTAGCCTGTGGTCTAATATTCTTATGTAGTATAATGAAATCAATATTTTTTCTTTATTTAAAAATTATTGCATATGTGTTTTTATGGAGGACTGGAACATCTGGATGTTTTTCTCTCCCTGCAGCACCCTCATCAATACCCTGGGAAGATGAGACTGAGTGCAAGTTGACTTTGATTTTGAGAAACAAGCACTTAGGATGGTTGTTAACTTACTGTCATCATATTTGATTCAGTTTTCTCTCTTCTCGCTTCCATTTCTTAATGTGCTTCTTTTTCTATTGTCCCTTTCGTCTCATTTTCTCCTGTGCATTTCACATACTTTTGGCCCTGCAGTATGATTTTTAAGAAATTAGTTATTTTGCAAAAATGTTTACCATTTGAGATTTACTTATATAGTGCCTTAAGGACCTTAGTCAAAACCGTAATAAAATGTAACAAATATATGTATAGTGTATACATTTCAGGAATACAATTTCCTTAAACTTGAAGACATTTTCTCTGATTTAACCTTCAATGGAAGGGGTAATATGTTTGTAAAATTTGTTTCTTCTATTTTAAGGGCTGGAAAGTTAGAATACTTGATTTATCAACCACGGTTGCAGACTACACTGGCCATAAGACACAGTTTTGATCAATGATAATGTAAACAGAGACTTTTTGGGAAGGAAAGCCCAGAAGAGAAGCCCTTTGAGTAAATGGCATATGATTCTTTTGCTTTCTTTCCTCCTGGAACACAGATATGATATATGGAGGTGCAGTATCTGTTTTGTAAATATGAGAGCAAAAGCTACATGCTAAGTACACACAGCAGAAAGATAGAATGAGCCCAGGTCTTTGAAGGCATTGTAGAGATGCAACAGACTCCCTGACTCTGAATTTATGGTTATGTAAGAAAAATAAACTCTTAATTTGCTTAAGCCACTATTGGTAATGCTTCCTTCTAATTTTAGCCGAATGCATTCTGATCCAGACTTAAACAGCCAGTGGATAGCTTTTGCTCTTCTCCTCTCATATGGGGGAGACAGTGTCCTGAGGACATGAAGACTAGAAGCTGAGCTCTTCCTGGTGAAGCATGCCACTGGAGAGGGCAGCCAATATACTAGCAGCACAAAAGAGAAACGACACTGACACACTTGTTCGTAGAAAGGAAATGAGTTTCACCTCATTCTCTCCTCAAAGATTAAGAATCATTCCTGGTGAATATCACAGTAATTCAGAGCATGAAGCTTAAAACTGAGAAGAAATGATAGAGCAGAACGGTTGCCTATGGTTCTGGAGAGACTGGGTAGGTGACGGTCAAATATGAGGAGCCAGAGGGAGAAGAATAAGGAGTACTGACTGCACCAGAAGCCATGCCACAGAGGGCAGCAGGAAAGCCAGATTCGAACTTTCCATTTCTGCACCTGTTATGAATAAAGCATAGCACTCCCCAAAGGTCGGAATTTTGCAACTTTTGTATGTCACCTATCACATAATATCTAATTTGTGTGTTAATTATTTTTTTCTTATTACCCTGGTCATATGAATGCTACAAAACGGCCAAGTCAGGGTTTAAATTAGAATTTAAAAAGAGTGAAAAGAAGCCAGAATAATCAATACTTTTCATGTTCAATATATACATTACAAGTCAGAATCTGGTAGGAGGCAGCCAATATTTTTTTCAGTAAATCTTGGCCTTTGAAATATACTCGGTTATGTTTTAAGTTCTGCATGGTCAACCATACTTATTTGAATTAATAATGGTGTGGGAGAGAAAGATTTCATCATACTAACACTATAAATAATATGCATAAGACAAATACAGCTTATACTGAAATATTATATCAATTAGTAAAATAAAATAATTGTTTCTTTAGGGTTGTTCTTAGGATGTGGGGAAGAAAGGGAATTCGAGATGGGCTGCCCAGACATCTTTTTTTTTTTTTTTTATTTGAGGGTATTGTGAGTGTACAAACATTAGAGTTATACTTTATGTCTTTGGCTCACCCAAGTGCGGGTTAAAGGCATGCCCTTCCCCCCCTTCAGTGCTCCCTGTGTCCTTTAGTTGCGGATTTACCTTCCCATCCCCCTAATCCCTGGAGAGTATTTCTGCCATGTGATCACCCTAGTGTTGATCAGTTAGTACCAATTTGATGGTGAGTACAAGTGGAGCCCATTCTTCCGCTCTTGTGGTGCCTCACTTTGGATAATGGGCTTAAGTTTAATCCAAGAAAGTATAAGAGGTGCTAGATCACTGTCGTTTCTTATGATTGAGTAATATTCCATTGCAAACATATACCAAATTTTAATAATCCACCCATGGATTGACGGGCACTTGGGTTGTTTCCACATCCTTGCAATAGTGAATTGTGCTGCCATAAACATTCGGGTGCAGATGTCTTTATCATAGAATGTTTTGAGCTCTTTTGGGTAGATGCCTAATAGTGCTATTGCTGGATGAAATGGTATTTCTATTTTTAGCTCTCTGAAGTATCTCCAAATTCTTTTCCACAAGAGGTTGCACTAATTTGCAGTCCCACCAGCAGTGTAAGAGTGTTCTTCTCTCTCCACATCCTCGCCAGCATTTGATGTTTTGGGATCTTTTGATAGAGGCCAGTCTCACTGGGGTTAGGTGATATCTCATTGTGGTTTGGATTTGCATTTCTCTAATGATTAGAGATGTTGAGCATTTTTTTATATGTTTGCTGGCCATTATTCTGTCTTCTTTTGAAAAGTTTCTGTTCATTTCGTTTGCCCATTTGTTGATGGGGTTGTTTGATTTTTTCTTGTTGATTTTTTTGAGTTCTAGATAGATTCTTGTTATCAGCCCTTTATCGGAAAATATTTGTAGAGAGCAAATATTTTTTCCCATTCCGTGGGCTGTCTATTCACTCTAATGATAGTTTCCTTGGCAGTGCAGAAGCTTTTTAATTTGATTAGATCCCACTTATTTATTTTTGTTGCTGCGGCGATTGCTTTAGGGTTCTTCTTCAAGAATTCCTTGCCTAGGCTGATGTCTGAAAGGGTCTTCCCAACATCTTCATTTAGAATTATTAAGGTTTCATGCCTTAGGTTTAAGTCTGTTATCCATCTTGAATTGATTTTTGTGAGAGGTGAGAGGTGAGGGGTCCAGTTTCAATCTTCTGCATGTAGCTATCCAGTTTTCCCAGCACCATTTATTGATCTTTGTTTTAGGGAAAAGGACTTTAAGGAAAAAAGTGAAAGAAACAGGAAATACTAGGAAAGGACAAGAGGATAAGAAGAATGAAAAAGGAGATAGAAATGAACGTCAAGTGTATCTCTGCAGTGGAGAAGCTGGTAAGCTTATTTTGTTCATAAGTGTATGTGCTTTGCAGTTTTGAAGGGTATGTAAGGTGTTCAAAGCCCTTTGGCCTGGACTGACTCCACAAAGCATACCTGAGACAAGGAGGACTCCCCAAGCAAGTTGACAGTGTCAGGAAACTGTGTCCTAAGAGAAAAGAAGTGAATTTTAGGTTCCTAAGAAAAGCAATGAGGTTTCGTCCATCAGTGTTTTCTTATTTTTCTTGTCCCAGAGGGGCACTTGGCATATATATAGTGGGCACACAAAAGACATTAGTTTCATTTCGGTCACATATTAGATAATTCCCACATCCCCAGATGAGAAACCAGAAATTGAATAATTGTTATCTAGTCTAATCACCTGCAGATATGTCTTTTTTGACCATATTATATTTTTAAACGGCATATAAATGCCTTAAAACAGGGCTGCCATGCTGCACAACTCCAGAGGGCACCACGTGTGTAATGTGGCAGCCCTGTGGATAAGGGATATGTGTTTTCTCAGTGAAACAGGGCCCACCACTCAGTGTTTAATATTTTCTCATACCTAACGTTACCTTCTTTGCTCTGTAGGTATTTGCTTACCCCTTTGCTTATTCATTCTTTAATCCTTTTATTCCACAAACACTTATTAAGTACGTTCTATGTGCCAGACATTATTCTAGGCATTAATATATTCTCCTATTTGATAATGACATCAATCTCATGAATATGTATTATTGTTTTCATTTTATCAAAGAAGAAACTGAAACACAAGGAAAGCTGGTTAATTATCCAAGATCTCATAGTTAGAAAGTGGTAGATTCAGTATTTAAATCCAGATGTGACTCAATCTAAAACACAAACTCTTTCCATTATAGAAGATATTTCTCCTTTCAAGATTCGAAAACTGAGACCATGTTCATCTAAAGTAAGCAAGAAGAAAGATATAGCTGTTACAAAACCTGCATACAAAAAAGAGAAGAAATAAATATTAGAACCAATAATGTGGCTTACGAAAAGGTTAAATATCCCAAGATCAGAAGGACCTAAGGAAGTTTGTTAGGTTATTCCTTACAAAGGGCTATATATTACCAAGGGGCTAATCCTTTCTAACTGAAGGAACTTTTTAACTTATTGATGGTCGGGATTACCCAACCTTAAATGTGAGATGATAATGGCTTGGATAACTGGTGTCAACTAGAATGTCCCAAATGTCTGTTGACAGGATAATGAATCATTAAATTGTGGAAATATTTACCTAATGTGATTTCATATGGTAGTGAAAATGAATGACATACAATTATATGCAACAACCTGGATGGATTCTTGAAACAAATGTTGCTTGAACAAAGTAAATAACAGAAGACTGTATGTAGTAGGTTACCATTTTTACAAATCTCTAAACCAAGAAATCAAACAGTATATTGTTTAAACCTAAATAAATTTATGGTTCAAAACCAAGAGGGGAAAAAAGAAAGGGAAGGATAAATACAAGTTTCAGAATAATGGCTACCTCTTGGGGCACGGGAAGACAGAGAAATTGTACAGGGAAGAGACACACTGGTAGATAGAACATTATTGGTAATGAATGTTCTTAAGTTGACGGGTAAGTTTGTAACTGTTCAACTTACTATGCCTCATAAGCAATTTATGTTATATATATTCTTACATATGCATCAAATGTTAATCATTAAAAAAGATAGAGCAGAAACTTAATTGACTAACACCCCATTTTGTTACCATGGATATTCTGAGTTACCAATAATAAATACTGCTCTTCCTTTCATCAGGAGATTGAAAATCATTGGGTCTCAAAGAAGATTTTATTTTGAGCCTTACATTTAACTGGCTGAGGACGGTAGAAAAAATTTCGGATATAAACTCTAAGGGAAGAAATTGCATGTGTGTGTGTGTGTGTGTGTGTGTGTGTGTGTGTGTGTGTACACGTACATTTCTTATCATATTTTCTTCCTCCGGAAGCAAAATTATTCATTAAATGTGTCAAGCTCTTTGTGATCTCTGATGCTAGAGGGAATCAGAGGAGGGGAAAAATTGTGGGAAAGAGAGGTACAATTATAGTTCTGATTAATCTGACACGCTAATAAGAAGCAAATAAGCAAAGGGGTGGGAAACAGCTTCCATCTTATCAAATTCCCACTACTTCAGCTTGAAGATCAATCACTGAACAGGTTTGACCAAGGATATTCCTTACATATTAAACCACATCATACAACTTGGAGCTGTGTGGTTCCATCAAAAAGTTAAGCCCAACTTGACCAATATTTGGTCACTAGTACAAATATTTTCTCAGAAGCCTAGTATTCTGCATAATTTGTATTTTGCTTAAACTTGCAGACTTTTGCCTGCAGTGAAATCTGACTCCAACTTTTTGTGTGAAAAATCCATTTCATAATCAGTTCAAATAGCAAAAACACTTTGCTGTTTTTTTCTGGAATGTCTGCCAAAAAGAAGGACCAAACATAGCAATGTATTTTTTCTGTTGGAATCTCCATTATTTAAGCTGCATATAACTTTAGAGAAGATAAGGTTTCAGGAATGAGCCTTCAAGATGCTCTGGAAGGTGGCAAACAAGCGTTTCCTGGTCTGAGCACGGTGGTTTCTTTCCTCTATGCCTCAAGCAAATCTTGGGGATGCTACACATCAAGACACAGCTTTTCTTCATTCATTTTAATGGGTAGCAAGGAGTTTGGAATTTTTAGGTTCAGAAACTGATCCAGTCTTATTTTGACCTTTCTCAGCATGCTAAATGCCCTCCAGTCCTCTGCACTGGAGTGTGGCAAGCAGAGCCGCATTCTCATCAATCTCAAAGGAAGGCAACACATCTGATCTACTGAATAGTTTCGAGCCACTGCTTCAGTAATTCAAAATATGTAGTTGCAGTCCATTTGCTGCAATGGTGGCTGCATCAGTGTCTATAATCTGGTGCATTGAATATTCATCCAAGAACTGATCCTCGTCTTCCACATTGCAAATACCCAATTTTCTTATGTCATTACCTTAATCTTTAATTTACAGGAAGAATGTAGAATTTTAACAGATCTTTTTCAGAAAAATAATGTTATCTAGAGGGATTGTAACCTTATTCCATATGTAACTTTGGAGGAGTTTACTCTTTTTAGCTAGGAGAATCATTTGAAATCATGAGCCCAGGTCAATTATATTTCCAAGATGCTAAGACAATTTATAAACAACTTCACATAAATGAAGACACTGCTATAATCACAAAGTACCTTGCAAAGTGACTCCTTGAGTTTTGAGAGAAATTTTTAGAGAATAATAATGGCATAATTAAACAACTGTAAGTCACCTTATGAAATAGATAAGAATTTCCATGCTTATAAAAAAAAGACCAGAACTTTAAATTTCAAAGTAGTACAGTTATCAACTTCAAAACATAGTAAATAACAGAAACTCCAATTTGAAGTCAAATTTGTAATCTTTGGCTTTAACCCCACTAAATGAAACTCAATGTTTAATCAAGCTCATTGCTAAACTTTTCCTGATAATTATAATTTTCTTGTGTCTATTTTCCCTGAATTTATCTCCAGTGATAGCCTCTGGTATTAGCTTCAAATCTTCTCCTTCCTTCTTTTATTTCCAAAGCGCTTTCCAGGCCTTAATTTTCTCACATGAGTCATTACTTTTCTCCTTGTTTGTTTTTAAACATTGTCTCTAGAAGACTATTATTAGATATATCACTAATAATAAAATACAGATTCTTTACAGACCTGTTGTATTATAAATTTGAACATTTAAGAAGTGTCTAAGTTTTAGTTATTTTTTGTTTGTTTTTGTTTTCATTTTTTTTTTACCAGAATAGATATTGAAATTGCAGGTGGGAATAAATTTACATTCCAGTAACATCATACATTATTTTTTTAAAACATATTTTGAAATAACTTAATACTGACAAGAAGTTGCAAAAATAGTGCAAAGATTTCCTGTGCATCCTTCACCCAGCCTTCTCCAATAACATCTTACATAACCATACTAAATTATTAAACCAGGAAATTGTTATTGGTATAATATTATTAACTAAACTACAGAGCTTGTTCAGATTTCATCAGTTTTTCCATGCACTCCTTTCTTTACATATTTTTTTTGTATATATAGTTCTATGAAATTTTATCACATGTATAGATCTATATAACCATCTCCACAATAAGGTTACAGAACTGTCCTGTCACTACAAAGAAAGCCCTCGTGCCAACCCTTTATTGTCATACCCTCTCCCCAGTCCTAACCTCTGGCAATGACTGATTTGTTCTTCATCACTGTAATTTTGTCACTGAGTGTTATATAAATGGAATCCCATAGTGTGTAACTTTTTGAGACTGGCTTCTTTCACTCAGCATAAAACCCTTGAAATCCATTTACATTGTTGTATTAATAGTTCATTTCTTCTTATTGCTGAGTAATTTCCATTGTATGGACTGTTTGTTTATCTATTCACCCCTAGAAGGACATTTGGATTGTTTCCAGTTTGGGGCTGTTATAAATAATGCTGCTATGAATATTTGCATACTGGTTTTTGTGTGGATATACATTTTAATTTCTCTATGATAAATATCCAAGACTGCAGGTGCTGGTTTGCATGGTTAGTGTATGTTTAACTGTATACAAAACTGCCCAACTGTTTTCCAGAGTAGTTATACCATTTTACAATCTCCCTCCAATGGATGAGGGATCTAGTGGCTTCACATCATTGCCAGTACTTGAAATTATCAGTATTTTTCATTTCAGTCATTCTGACAGGTATGTAATGATAGCTCATTGTGGTTTTAATTTGCATATCCCTAATGGATAATGATATTGGACATCTTTTGTTGTGCCTGTTTTTCATCTGCATATCTTCTTTGGTGAATTGTCTGTTCCACTCTTTTGTTCATATCTTAATTGGATGGTTTGTTCTTTTACTGTTGAGTTTAAAGAGCTCTTTATATATGGTCACATAAATCCTTTGTCATATATGTGATTTGCAATATTTTTTCCTAGTCAGTGGTTGATCTTCCCATCTTCTTAACAGGTTCATTCACATAGCAGAAGTTTTTAATTTTTATGAAGTCTAGTCTATTGAATTTTTTTCCTTGTTTTGGCATCGTATATCAGAACTCTTCATATAACAACTAGGTCACAAATATTTTCTTCTTTGTTTTCTTCTAAAAGCTTTAAAGATTTTCATTTTACATTTAGATTTATAATCTATTTTGAGTTAATAATTTTATAAAAGGTAAGGTTTAGGTCAAGGTTCTTTTTTTTTTTTCTATTTACACGCAATTGTTACAAAATTTATTGGAAAGACTATCTTTTCTCCATTGAATTACTTCTGCATTTTTGTCACAAATCAGTTACACATACTTGTATGGATCTATTTGTGGTTCCTCTATATCGTTCCATTCATCTATATATTTATCTTACCTCTGATACCATACTGTCTTGATTACTGTAGATATAATTCTTTATTATTTGTAATTTTTTAGATAAGAACACACTAAATAGTATTGCCATATATATCTGTCTACATTTCGTTGTGAAATAAGTCCTTGGTAGTGTGTGTTCTGTCTCTTAGATATTTGGGAGGTTCATTCTCTGTAAATAAATACTCAATATGTCACTTAATACAATATTTAGTATAGTAGACACTCAATACACATTAAGTCCTCCCTATTTCTCCTTCCCCTACACCACTTATTTGCCCTACAAAAATTAAAATATCTCATAGTGGTTAGTACTGTGGTCAGCAGATGACCAGTTCCGAGACTTGAGATTTTAAAGCAGAAAGTCCAGGTGTGATTTTCTAAAGCAATATTTTCTGTTTGAGTTCTCAAAATCCAATTGCAAAGGCCAAGTAGAGTCATTCCATCAAGGAATGTGAAACCTGGAATGTCCCCCAGAAATCCTCTCATTCCAGAGGAGAGAGTAAGACTAAGGAGGAGACAAATTTGTAATTTTCTGTGCCTTTTTGTGATGTTTCAAATATTAATACATTAACCTCAGAATGTAGTTTTATTTTCCTCACCAAAATGAATATCCATTATTTGTGTTACTAAACTCAGAGATAACTATGTGTTCAAGATTATACACAGTGAATATCACTATAAAACGTGTATAACTTCTAATCAGTCATTGGAGTTAAATATCTATTAAAGGGCAAAAACTTTTGAGAATATGCTTCCTGGTAAATATAAATTTATATGAAACAAATGCTAAGCAAAATCCAAAAATCAGAAGTATTAAAAAAATGGCTGTAATTTTTCTCTACATTTAGACTTCCTTGGTCACAAAATGTAAAAACTCAGTCTGGCAGAGAAGAAAATGGAAAATATTCTAAAATGCAGTATTTTTACTATTTTGAATAATAAACTACAGTCATGGAAAACACATTTAAGTAACAAGATGATAACTATATATTTAAAAAATATATATATTTAAAGTACTTTTGTTAAAGTATTTAACAATGAACATATATGACTTAAAATTTTGGTGTAGCCCTAGGAAATACTTAAGGATTCTTAAACTAATATTTTTAGTTAAAAAGTTTAAAACCAAACACAAGTTATATGAAAATATATTTGTAAATTATTATTATTATTATTATTATTTTTTGAGACAGAGTCTCACTCTGTTGCCCGGGCTAGAGTGCCGTGGCGTCATCCTAGCTCACAGCAACCTCAAACTCCTGGGCTCAAGCGATCCTCCTGCCTCAGCCTCCCGAGTAGCTGGGACTACAGGCACGCGCCACCATGCCTGGCTAATTTTTTCTACATAGTTTTAGTTGTCCGATTAATTTCTTTCTAATTTTAGTAGAGACGGGGTCTCGCTCTTGCTCAGGCTGGTTTCGAACTCCTGAGCTCAAATAATCCGCCCGCCTAGGCCTCCCAGAGTGCTAGGATTACAGGCGTGAGCCACTGCGCCCGGCCTCTGTAAATTATTTTTGTAAAAGAATGTCATAGGCCTTTTAGAAACATTGGGAAAAAATCACTATGATATTTGTTGTATAGCAGTGAGTTTTTTTTAATAAAAAAGAAATTGTGAAATTAACTAGTCCATGACAAAAGATACAGTACTAGCTCTATATTATAAGTAAAACAAAATAAATATCTTTTCAGCCATTGTATTGGTAACAAGCCTTCCTTTGGGTACTTGGTAAAAGGATCAATACACTCCATGAGGAGGTTACAGTTTCTAAATTAAACTATAGCATCACAACTTATAAAACAGAATGTTGGTGCCACTGTTCTGGTTCAGCACTTTATGCCTGGCACAGTGTTGCAAGCAATCATGCATTTAATAAGTGGTGTTTGACAATATTTAGAAATGACAATATCGCCTTTTTACTGTTTTCCCACACACTTATAAAAAAGCTTTAGAGCTTGAAGAAACGTTTTTTACATTTTATCTCCATCGATCCTCCTCACAACATTCAGACATAGGCAGAATAGGAATTATTATCCTCATTTTGAATTACACAAATTGATGTGATTGTATTTATATTTGCAGGGTTTGGAGAAGCTCATACACCACTCAACTCCTACTTGTAATGAAGTTAGTAAAGAAGGCTTCATTATATAACGACATCAAAGGAGGACAAGAGACTACCTGACTTTTGGGGCTATTTAAATTTCAGTAAGCAATAGGTAGGAAAACATCAAGGATATTTTATTCTTCTTAGATAT
>NW_012153062.1:3091711-3108464 GCF_000956105.1 Propithecus coquereli
ATAGTATAAATATATTGGTTATGTTTTATGGAGATAAAGAGAGTTAATCTTTTCGTATATGAACCATGTTATAAACTGAAAAGATGGACTTGCTTATAAGATACATTGGGTATTTTCTTATTCTGTTAAAATGTAATTCAATTTTATAACATATCTTTCCTAGGCAATAGAATTTTAAAAGAAAAGCATTATTAACTATTTTGACAATTAAATCAAAAGCATAAGAAAATTGATGTGAAAATATAATTTGCAATGTTTGTAAAATATGTATTCTTTGGTGACATGACTGGATTTAAGAGGCATTGTCATTTGCATTTTCTGTACTTAATATGTGATTGTGAGAGACTCTTACTTTAGGTCTAGAGGGAATGTGTGCTAGTTAAGAGAAAGTAAAACATTTTACTGTATAATGTGAATGACCCATAACTCATAGCTGCCCAAGGCTGATATTTAATTTATATAACAGACACTTTGGCATTTTCACAATATTTTCAGGAGAGAATTTCATATAAAATACTTAAGTTTCATACTCAGAACACTTAGTATGCTGTGTATATCTGCTATGGTCTGGACTGACTATAAAAAATAAACAAAATAAAACCAATTCTTATGATTTATAGTCTGTTAAAAATACACACACAGGAGATACCATTTTGTGAATGTGCAGTGAATTTTAAGATAACTAAAGGAGAGTGTTTTAATATATGTGGAATTGAACTAAGAAAAGATCTTTATTCTAATTTGAGCACTATATTGTGTAATTATAAAATATGACATTAGAAAAATTGATTCCTATTAATTCTCATTAGAAAGTAATTGATGGGGAGAAGTTTTATGTTATGGCTTAGGAGATAATTTGAGATAATTCATGGATTTCAATCATCCTGTACTATCTTTGCTATTATAGAAAATTATCTCTAACATTATCCACATGTTGTTTCTTTGACAGTTAATTTTACCAATAGCAGAGGTGTATTTAACATATTATCCATATTATAATAAAGAGAGTGGGGTAAAGGGAGAGAAGGAGAAGGGAGGGAAGGGAAAGAAGACAGTCAATAATCACTGAATGCTTACAAGTGAGGCATTTTTCACCATATAACTCACGTAGCCCTGCAAGAGAGTCATTTTTATCGACGATTTTTACATAGGGAATCTGAAGCCTAGAGACAGGGCTAGTATCATGGCCTGTGAACTCTGCAGTCACAAAGAGCCCCACTTAGACAAGCCTCCATGCTTGCTTGTCACCATCTTGAAATTTTAAAAAAATTTTGAACAAGGGGCCCCACATTTTTTTATGTTCCTGGTCTTGCCTCTTTCCCCAGATTAAGATTTAAACACAGGTCTATGTCGCTCCAAAGCACAAGTTCAGAATGAAACAACTGCTTTGCTCCTCTCCACTTGTAACACCAAATTGAAGTTCTTGAACTATTTATTTAGCAGAGAGGCTGAGAGATTCGGGGAGAGGAAAGAGGGAGGAGAAAGATCCCTAACAGCAATGCCCAGCTTTTCCTCCCTTGCCTTCAAACTGACATATCTCCCGTAGAAACCAACGCCCTACAAACCAATTTACTCCATCTCTTTACATTTTCATTCATGTCTTGGTGTCCCTTATATTCTGGGGTCTCAGGGCACCTGCACACCTGGCCCAGCCTTTAATTAGTTTCTGTTAAATCACATGCCCTTTCCATTACACAAGGTTGTATCTCCTAATCAAAGGTTATCTGTAACTATCTGGGCAAAAAGCAAGGACTTATGCTGAGATGGATCCTCATCTCTGGGATTTGAACCATGCCTTACGTCATTTAGGCCACAGGCTACAAACAAATGAAATCAAACATGAATCAAAGCCTATCCTAATCTTTTCCTACTGAGAGCCTCAGCCTGAGAGCAGACTAAACATTGGACAGCATCTATTCTTATTCTTTTTTTGTTGTCCATCCCTTCTTTCTTTCCATTCTTTCTACCTCAAACATTTATTAAGTACCAAGTATGTGCCAGGTACTTAGGTAGATAATGCAGATAGAAAATGAATGAGGTGTGGTCCCTGCCTTGAACAGAGACTCAAGCAGTGATATGGGTCAAAAAATCACATGGGAGCATGGAGGAAAGAACAATCCAGCACACCTGGGAAAGAGTGAAAAGCCTCCTCTGAGCATATGACTTGAGCCAGGTCTTAACGGATAAGGCAGACTTCACTAAACCAGAGGATCCCTGGATTGCATCCTCCACGAGGATAGGAGCTTTTTGTGTTGTCCACATTTAGCAGACTCACTGGCCCACAGCAGTCTCTCAAAATGTATTTCTGACCAATTACATAGAGCAGGGCATTCTAAGGGAAAGGAAGACACGTGCAGAAGTTCCCAGTAGCGGGAAGATTGGTGACATTCAAGGAATAGAGAAAAGTTTAATGACGCAGAAGTTGGAGCAGAGGAAAGAAAAGAAAATGAGGCAGGAAAGATTTCACCCATATTAAGTATGGCTCCATGTGCCACATTAATGATTTCATTTGAGGAAAAAATGAGGAAATAGAATTATTTAAGCAAATGAGTGGCATGATCAGCTATTCCCAGGCCAGCATTAGGGAAGATAAAATGTCAGGGTAGGTTTTGATTGGTCTAATCAGTTCCATCAATTTTAG
The DNA here is from genome assembly GCF_000956105.1 of Propithecus coquereli. NCBI lineage: Eukaryota > Metazoa > Chordata > Mammalia > Primates > Indriidae > Propithecus > Propithecus coquereli. Next base: position 3,094,353 of record NW_012153062.1, read on the forward strand.
AGGTAGCTGCGTTAGGCTGCAGTGCCTGGTACCCCCTATCAAATGTTTCCAAATGCTAATATTAGCTCTGCTCTGGTCTAATCCTATGACTAGGTGAAGGCAAAGCCTGAGAAAAATAGCTTATCTTTGATTGTATAATGCCTATTTAAAAAACAAGCTATAGATTTTCAAGAACATTATTTGCAAACTAACCAGTGAGCCTACTACTACAGGTTCATGGATAAAGACACAAAACAGAAACAAAATTCCTTCATACAAGACAAAGGCTTTTGTTACTCACTACTCATGGCACAGAAATTAACGTGAGACTTACGTTCACATTGGTTTGCTTCCCTTATGATGTAAGAGATTCCCATAGATGCTGTGCATGCAGTGGGATTGTGTCACAGATGAAGAACCCTGAGCTCAGGGGACCCTAATCTTTTGTACTAGAATGAAAGCAAACCTGCCAGACTTTTGTCCTGGAGGGAGACATTATCTTTATTACAGTGGACAGTAAACAAACCTGCTCTTTGTCCCATTGGGAGACACTATCTCTTCTAAGGCTGTTTGCCACACAAGCATGCTTAAAAAGATAGTCTGGCTCAAAGACAGTCACTGTGTGTACCGTTATACTGAAGGGCCTCGTTGTTCTTCCTAAGAAATTGAAAAAAATATTAAGGGTAGGCACTAGATTTAATTGACTACTCTCACTACCGTAGGTTCAGACTACTTATTGAAAAACTAATGTATAATATTCATTCCTTGGAAGAAATATTTACTGTTCATTTTCAAATATCCAAGTATAAATATTTAATGTAACTTCCAGTAAATTATTATAAGGAGAGCTCAATAGATGTGGCTGTATAGATTTGATTCTAAAAGTAAATGATCTTAAACATCTGGAAAAACAAATGCATCTCGCCTGTAATCCTAGCTCTCTGGGAGGCCGAGGCGGGCGTATCATTTGAGCTCAGGAGTTCGAAACCAGCCTGAGCAAGAGCAAGACCCCGTCTCTACTAAAAATAGAAAGAAATTAATCGGACAACTAAAAATATATAGAAAAAATTAGCCGGGCATGGTGGCACATGCCTGTAGTCCCAGCTACTCGGGAGGCTGAGGAAGGAGGATCGCTTGAGCCCAGGAGTTTGAGGTTGCTGTGAGCTACGATGACGCCATGGCACTCACTCTAGCCCGGGCAACAAAGTGAGACTCTGTCTCAAAAAAAAAAAATAAATAAAAATAAAAAAAAAACAAATGCATCTAAGGAGTACGTTAAAAGTATATGTCATCCTAGCACTCTGGGAGGCTGAGGCGGGTGGATCGCTCAAGGTCAGGAGTTTGAGACCAGCCTGACCAAGAGCGAGACCCTTGTCTCTACTAAAAAATAGAAAGAAATGATCTGGACAACTAAAAATATTATATATAGAAAAAATTAGCTGGGCATGGTGGTGCATGCCTGTAGTCCCAGCTACTCGGGAGGCTGAGGCAGTAGGATCTCCTGAGCCCAGGAGTTTGAGGTTGCTGTGAGCTGGGCTGACGCCACAGCACTCACTCTAGCCTGGGCAACAGAGTGAGACTCTGTGTCAAAAAAAAAAAAAAGTATATATCAAATTAGGTATCAAATAATGCCATTCAAATAATTTATATGGTCTCTAATGCATACACTAATATTGTGCTGTATTAAGAGTGCACTGTTTTAGTGTTATAATTAATATTCCATAAAGGTATTAATTAGCTTATCATATCTGTAATGAATTTAATATGACTTTGGTATCACAAATAGATCTGAGGAAAAATGCCAATAAATGTTCACTTCTAGAAAGCAGTATAATTTAATAAATAAAAAGGCTAGTCATTTGAAATTTGAACTTTTAAAATAATATGCTTTACATATTTGTAAATATATTCTATGAATTTTGGAACTATGAATTCAGATTTTCTAAGTTTGATAATTATAGAAAAAAGTTAAATAGCCGAATACATGGGGTGATGGTAAAATTAAAAAATATATAAAATCCTTTTCATATAAATACAGATAATAGCAAATTAAATCATTATGGAAAGTTAGTGTATAACCTGTGACTTTATCTTTTTTTTTTTTCCTGGTCAAGTGAAGCAGTGGGAGTGGAGAAGGAACAAAGGAATCTGTAACTGGTTATGTGCCCATTTTTTTAATCCAATAAGGAAAAGTGTTTTCTTTGTTAAATTTCTTTCCGTGTTAAATTTTCCTTTTTCTTATTAAATCCAATCTAAATAAGGACACACAATATGGTTTTATAAAGCAAACAATTACGCTTTCATAAATGTAATATTTTGCAGCAGGTTGAATTCATGAGTTTTCACAATTATTTCTGCTCCAGCTTCACTTCATTCCCTTCCTTGCTTCCTTCTGGCCCTTTCCTCCCCATTCTCTTCCTCCTCCTCCTCCTCCTTCTACTATTTCTGAGTGTAACACACATGCAGTATTAAATATTAAACATATAGTGCCATGAATTTTAGAAATACGTGTATACTCAGGTAACCATAACCAGATCAAAATGTAAACCACTTCTAGTACCCTAGAAAGTTCCCTTGTGTCCTCTTTCAGTCAATATACCCCTGCCAAAAAGCAATCACTATTCTGAGTCCAGTTGTCCAATCTCTGTAAGGTAGTTTTGCCTGATCTTGAACTTCATTAGAAAGTCTTCTGTGTCTGGCTTTTTTGTTCAACAGTAGGTCTATAAAATTAATCCATGTTATTATATGTAGCAGCTATAATGTGTTCATTTTTATTGCTACATAGTATTTCTTTATATGAACATACCACAATTTATTTATCTACTCAATTATTGATGGACATTTGAAATTTTTTCAATTTTTGGCCCTTATTAATAAAGCCGATATGAACATTCTTGACATGTCTTTTGGTGGACGTATGCACTCATGTCTACAAGGTATATACTCGGAAATAGAATTGCTGTGTCATATATGGTAGGTGTGTGTTTACCTCCTGTAGATATTGCTGAAGAGTTTTACAAAGTAGCTGTACTGATTTACATCCCATCAGCACAGTTTGAGATTTCTGATTGCTCTAGATTCACACCAATACTTAGTATTACCAGTCTTTAATTTCAATTATTTCAGTGGGTGTGAAATGGTATCTATAGTGGTTTCAATTTATATCTCCCTAATGACTAATGATATTGAGCACATTTTCATATGTTTATTGATCATTTGTATATACTGTTTTGTAAAATGCTTGTCCAAGTATGTTGCCCATGTTTTAAAATTGAGTTTTCTATCTTTCATTATTTGATTTGTAGGGATTCATTATGTATTCTGGAGATGAGTTCTTTGTCGGATGTATGTATTGCAAATATCTTCTCTCGCTCTGTCTTGGCTTTCTAATCTCTTGTGTCTCAATAAATAGAGGCTCTCAATGTCAATGAAGTCTTATTTGCCAATCTCGTTTTTACTGTTGGTGCTTTTTGTGTTTTAAGAAATCATTGTCTACTCTCAGGGCATGAAAATATTCTTCCATATTTTCTTCTATAAGCCTTATTGTCTTATTTTTCCCACTTAAGTTAAGAACCCATCTAAAATTGATTTCTTTAGTATGATATGAGATAGGAGTCAAGGTTCACTTTTACTTATATGAATATAAATTAACCTGGTACCATTTATTGAAATGATCACTCTTTCTTCAGTGCACTGTAATGGCATTTTGTTATAGGTAATTAAAAAGTAGCTGTATGGTTGAGTCTTTGTCGAAATTACATACTCTAATCTATCTGTCTTTTCTTGTACCCATTCCACACTTTTAACTGCATTAACTTCATAATAAATCTTCATATCTGGTAGTGTAAGCCCATTAGCTTTGCTCTTTTTCATAATTATTGCTTTTGGCCATTTGCAGTTCAAATTAAAATTTAGAGTCAGCTTATCAATACACATACAACTACCAGGGTTTTGATTGGGAATGCACAATTGTTTCTTAAAGGTCGTAATGAAAAAACTAAGTAAAAATATTTTATTTCTCGGTACATTCCTGCGATGGTTAATTTTATGTGTTAACTTGCCTGGTACACAGGTAGCCAAGATTAAACCTTATTCCTGAATGTGTCCATGAGGGTGTTTCCAGACAAGATTAGCATTTGAATTAGTGAACTCAGTGAAGTAGATTGCCCTCTCCAACGCAGGTGGGCATCATCCAATCCTTTGAGGGCCTGAATAGAAGAAAAAGGTAGAAAAAGGGGAGATTTTTTTTCTCTCTGCCTGACTGCTTGAGCAAGGATATCAGTCTTCTGGTTTTGACTGGGATATACACCATCAGCTCTTCAGTTCTCATAACTACAACACTGGCTTTCCTGAGTCTCTAGCTCACAGAAGACAGATAGTAGGACTTCTCGGCCTTCATAATCTCATGAGCCAATTCCTTATAACAAATCACACACATGCAAATGTCCTGAGGCAGGAACATTTAAAAAAATCAAAACAAATCATACGCAGACACACACACGCACACGCATTCTATTGGTTCTGTGTTTCTGGACAACCCTGATTAATATTACCCCTAGCAAATTAAGTCGTAATTAGGATTTGGAATAGGGGAGAAAGAGAGAGATGGCACAAATACAAAGCCATTTCTACAGATATGATAATGATTACTGCATCAAATATTAACAACCTTTCCTTTCTAGAAATATACAAAATTATTTATACTTTAATAGGTTTGGAAACAGGTTTGAGTTATCTTAGAAATTTCTGAATGTTCAAATCTCCCCCACACCCCATGCATTAGATAATGTCCCATCATCCTGCTTCACGATTAACATTGATCAGTTAATGTAGATTGATCATTTCCATCTTAATATAATTAAAATTGAATATAAATAAATTGAATTGTATTCATTGTTGTTATACATAATGGTATTGTAACAGTTGTTAAAATACTTTAGACATTTTGTAATTGTTATTTATGTTGTTAATGTCTTTCCATATTTTCCTATAACACTTTAAGCGTACGCAAAAGGAATTAAATGAGAGGTTCTACTTTTTTAAAAAAGTTCCCATGTAAAGTAACTATAGCGTAATGATTAAGTAGGATCAGAACATTGTAGGAAAGTGGACATCTCTAGAGAGATTGGATCATTTTACAGAAGGTCTATATTTTAGCGTTCACATGATAAAATAATCAATTAAATAATAAGCGAAGTTTGCTGAATGTTGCATCTATGTCTTTTAGAAAGAAACTATAACTTAGGTATATATAAGTTATCAAGCCTCCCAAAGATTAGGGTTGAAATTTATTTTATTTAACACATTTGTAAATAAAACAGAAAAAGAGGGTAATAAAGCCTCAAATTCTTCAGAGAGCACTCAGCTTGATCAAATATAGAAAGATAAACTAGTACATAAACTTTGGAAAGAATTATTGACACTGTTTAGGCTGTAAAGTGTTTCATTTTTCAGTAGAGACAAAGGGGGAAATTATAAAATAATATACCTACGTTATTTTAACCTGAAGTTCCTCATTTTCAATTCAGGACTTCAGATTCATTCTAGATTGACTACTGAAGTCCATTTTTAAAGGCATCTTTGAGGAGGTTGGGGAGAGAATAGGTAGGTGGCTGAGAAGAATGGTGATCAAATTCTAAACTTAGATTACATGAAGGAGGAGTTGGAGCCAAGAAGAGAAAAAGAGAATATTTACAGAACGAAGAACAAATAGTGGTGCAAACACTAAGGTAATGCAAATAGTATGTCATAGGCGCTAAGGTAGGAAGAAATGTAAAGTAAATATGATCAACAACATCATATGTGGCAGAGAAATAAAAAAAATGGAAACTGAAAAGGGCTAATGTCTTGATATTTATCAGGTCATCGGTGATAGTGACTATGAAATACATTAAATAAGTAGAACATTTCAGTCCAAAGGTAAGAAAGGTTTAATAAAAATTTATAATATGAAAGATCTGAAAAGGGTAACTCACATGGATTTGTTCACTGAGTCCTGTAGACTCCATCTGAATGGGGGCATCCTTTGAGATTTAAAAGAAGAAACATGTAAAACGAGTAAATAGTACTAGAACTTTATATAATGGATATTGAGATTATGGAAATGTATTACTTCAACATTCAGTATGGGTTGAAATAAATGTATTTTAAAAGGTTTAGATACATGCATGGATGACAGATTTCCGATGAGTTTTTGAGGAAATGTCTTAGCACTCTGCTGCAAACATAATGGAGGGCAAACATGCCCTCTCACAATCACTTGTTTATATTGTTTTTAGGGACAGAATTCTCTAGCTAGTAAAGCTGAGATGTGTACCAACACGACATCTCTTATTAGTTTGTGTGTGAATAATTACATATTTTTAAAAATATATAGAAAAAGCTACAAATCTCTCACACTAAAAATAAGCAGTTGCTTAGATCCCCTGGGGAAAGGCTGCCTGATAAATTAAAGATGAATCAATGATTAAGGCAAAAAAAGAGAGAAAAAGCTACAATAATAACACAGAACTGTCCTTTCTAATCCAGAGGGAAAGAAATAAAGGTTTTTCTAATTTTTTTCTTTTTAAATTAAAACAGGCTTTAAAAATATCCATTTAGCAGAATTACCAGCAATTATTGTTGTATTTCATTATAGATATATTAAATTAAAACTTTTTTCAAATTAAAAACACCAGATAGCTTTAATTCTAAGGAATTCAGTGTATTTTATAGACATCAAAATTTAATTACTGGTAAGATTTTTAGCAAAATTGTTACATAATAAGAAATCACATCTGTTTTACAAATTGAGAGATTGAAAATCAATAGCTTGTTCTGAGTTGCCTACTCACTGCCACCATTCAAATTTCATTTTGTTGGACGAAGCAGAGAGAGTGGGATAAAATCCTTTAACGGAGGGATTTAGAAGATTTAAGTGGCATTCAGTCTAACATGGGCTCCATGGTAACCGTACGGGCTATGCAAGCTGTTCACTGAATAGCCAAAACACTTAGGTAGTCAGGATGTCAAGCCGAGCAACTTTGAAATGTGAATGCTTTCTCTTGGCTTGAAATCCAAGCTTTAAGCGCAAGTGCCTTGGTGAAGTCTTCCATTTTTTGGCTAGTCTAGACAATGTGAATCACTTAAAATCTGAAGTTATCAGAAAATTGCCCTTTCTAGTACAAACTCTTTCCAGTTCTGGAGAGTAGGTTTTGTTTTAACTCTGTTCCTAGATAATATTTTGGAGGGCAGCTGGCATGTTCTTCCCCACTTAGCCAGCAGAGGCAATCCAGCCAGGGGCAATTGGTTGTGCTCAGAAACCAGGACACCTGAGGTACAAGCAAAATGCCACTGATACTTAAGCAGAACACAACTAAGACTAAGATCTATCCCACTGGATGGAATGATCTGTACTTGTGCAGTTCCTGTGTCTTCAATTCATTCAATCGTCTATGTGTTCATCTAGTCAAGTTACAACGAGCTCCTCCTGTACCGGAATGCGTGCTGGAAGGCGACTGTCGGCTTGCAGGAGGGGAAAGCATTACTTAAAGGATGACTATGACTGGAACAGCTCATGTTCCAATCAGGAGAGTGTGGAAGGGGAGACAGGCACTACAATACAGAGTGCATATCCCTCATCCAAAATGCTTGGGACCAAAAGCATTTTCGATTTAGAATTTTTTTGGACATTGGAATATTTGCACATACATAATGAGATGTCTTAGGGATGGAACCCAAGTCTAAACAGGAAATTCATATATGTGTCACATGTACCTTATACCTATAGCCTGAAGGTAATTTTTTTGGCTTTGGGATGCTGAATAAACTACATGCTGTGCACTTGTGTTTTGACTATAACCCACCACATGAGGTCAGGTGTGGAATTTTTCACTTGTGACATCATATTGGTGCTCAAAAAGTACCGGATTTTGGAGGATTTCAGATTTCAGATTTTTGGGTTAGGGATGCTCAACCTGTATAACATAATGAGTGCTCTGAGAGAAGTAAATACAAATCACTAGAAAAGCACCAAGCAGGGAGTAACTCCATGTTTGCGAGATGTAGGGAGGATTGCAAAGAGAAAGAAAATTTTGGAAATAGAGTTGGAGCTTTTGTGCTAGAGAAGTAAGGATAGGGGTAATGGAGCTGAGGTCTTTCCAGACTGAAGAAAATATAGATAATTCTGCCTTGTATACTTGCTTGGTCTTTCCCTTTTTAGATGACAAGTATTTTGAGGGCAAAGACCATGACTTAAGCATTGTTCTATCCCTTATAATATCTAGTCCAGGGCAGTGGATCTAGTAGTTATTCAATAAATGGGTGTATTTTCAATAATTGAAGTTCATATGATTTCTGTATCTACCATTTTCACAAATGTGAGTATTTTCTACATCACTAATAGGATATTGCATTTTAGTCGAATAATATAATACTTTTTGTTCAGTTGGGCCTTAGAGATTAATGGCTCTGATCATGTGTGAGAGCCTCTTTATCAGAAAAAGCCTTTTGTTATATTCCTAACTTGAAATAAATTACCTGAAATTTCAATTTGTCTTGAATTCTCCTGCGTTCTATGAAGGTCACGTTCTGTCACCCTTGAACAGTGGCAGCTTTGACAGAACCTGTCTCAATAAGGAAAAAGTGGAGCAGTCAGTGACTGAGATAGGATTGTCAGTACCGTCCCAAGGCCTGGGGTCCTGATCACTCCCATCCCACCGGGAGAATGATGGTCTCATTTCTCTGAGCCCCTTGCAAAACAAGAGTCCTTTCCACCCCACCCCAATATTCATACAGTAGCAGCACCAGGAATAAAAGACAGACATTTATAAAACAAGGCATATATAAAATGACTCCTAATTAGACGAGTTTTCATAACTTTTCAGCAGAAAAATATACCCCAATCACCCAGTTTTTTGCCACTGGAAATTAGCTGATTTGGTACATAATTTCAGATAATGATTGTTTGAAGAGTCAGTTAAATCAACCTCCTTTATATATAATTATCTTTCAAGACAGCTTTCTCAGATTATATACATGAAAATAGTTTGATGTATAAATATGTAACTAAAAAGAAACCTATTGTATTATATACATATTTTTTATATTCTCTATATCATGATGTTTTGACATCTTTAACCAAAAAACAAAACCAAAACAAAAAACCCAACCTTTCTGGTTGGGGAGACGCTGCTTTTCCCAGGGCTAGTGGATTCGTAGAGATAGTAAATGACTCAGCCAGAAGCATAACCTTGATATACAAACTAACTAATCCAGAGTTATACTCCTCTGTCTGGCCTGTACATCACAGGAGGCAATATTTCTCTGCCTTACTCATCCTGGGTTGAGGTGCCAGACAACTAGAGACCACCCTATAGTTTAGAGTCTGTTGAAATTATTCCAACCAGACAACCCTGCCATGCCTTGCCTTTTCTGCAGAAACCCTCACAAAAGCTCTGGTCTAAAGATTCCCCTCACTCCTGTCTCTGACCACCCTGCTGTCCTTCCCATGTGGCTCCATGTGTTTTCCTGAACCTCTCCTCTGTCCCCTCTTGTGGCTGCACCTGGCTGACCATCTCATAAAAGAATATAAAACACCTAACAAATAGAAAGGCTTAAGATAGAGGATATAAAATAGCAGCTACTCTGTGATGGTTTTTAAATTATTTCTTTTGGAAAATAGTTACCACTGCTATTTGAGATTGAAGCAATAAATTCTAGGGAATATTAAATTAGGTGACTCAATGTCAACAAGCATCAAGGGACATTGTTTGAGTCCTTGGATTCTCAGCTATTCGTTGGCAAATTGTACTCAGAAACTGTGTGCACAAGGTAAGTATTTGCATTGTACCCTAGTCAAATGTCTCCGACTGCCCAATCACTTCCACCAGTACTGCAAGCTTTCCTTGGAGTTGATTATTTGTTCTTTCACTATACTTCCAGCTACTTTGATTTTTTTAATGCTACCTGCATTTAATAAGCAGATGGGAAAGTACAAATCATATGAGTTTTGAAATTAGATACCTTTGTGTCTGAATCCTAATTTATTATATATTCATTCATGACTTTTATAGTCAGATGTACAATGATTCATGTATTTTCTCTGTTACATATTAATTGTGGATTATGGGAAGTTTTTATAACTTTCCTGAGAATTTATTATTCATGTATTAAATGGAAACACTAATTACAGTTGACATTTATTGAGGGCTTATTAGGTACCACATATTGTATTTGCATTATCTCATTCCAGCCTCATAGTAACCTTGGAATATAGTAACAATATAGCTATTCTTGATGGGGTTCAGGACAAACTACTCCAAAATATGGGACCTTGGCATTTGAGAAAACAGCAGAATCAGGAAGGTCACTCTCACCTTCCCTTCACCATTTGTCCCCGAAGCAGGCCATAAGACCTGGAAAAGAATTTTCTGACCTTCCCTTGAAGTAGATCATGATACCCTTATTCCGGAGATACCCTCCCTATATCCAGAGGAAAGAAACATCCTCATCTCTGAAGACACAGGGACACAGAGAAGAATCTGAATAACAGGCCTTGCTAAGTTCCCCCCAGTTAATTACCATTGAATCATACCCACTTTGTCCAATCATACTTCTCCACAACTGTCCACTGTCCATCAAACTGTGCAGAAAAATATTCCAACTTCTCTGTTTCTTTGGGTCTTCATTTCCGAAGACTCCTGTGTCATATAAAGCTTATATTAAATACATTTGTATGATTTTCTCTTGTTAATCTGTCTTTTGTTATAGGGGTCTCAGCCATTAACCTAGTGATGGGTGAGGAAAAAACAATCTTCCCCCCCCTACATTATTTTAAATCCTATTTTGTAGACCAAAAATGAGGCTGATTTAAGTTAAATTTCACCAAGGTTACTCAGCTAATAAATATGATGAGATTTAGAATCCAGGTCCAGCTTTTTCCAAATCAAGTATTTTTAGGCACTCTCCTATTACTCAACAGCGGGGGCTTTTAATCCTAATTGCAAATTAGAATTACCTAAGGAGGATTTTTTTTTAAGTTATAGATGCTCAGTTCCCTTCTTTGGAGATTCTAATTTAATAGATTTGGATGAGTATTGGAAATTTTTTTTTTTTAATTTCACTCTTGATTCTGATGTGTATCTAAGACTGAATGCACTCATTGCCTTAAAGGGTCTTAAATAACATATCGTATGTTGATAGAAACTAGAATATTTCACTTTAAGATATGCCTCTTTGACATAAATATTTGTAATCTGGAAGCAGCTGGGAAGCAACAGTTAGACTGCCTAAGCTGCCCTTTCTGACCTATGACAGGCCACAAAAATTCCTGCGAAAAAGATGCAGGGGACTTCTGCCTTCTGCCTTCCTTCTTTTTGCCTAATGACAGAATGTAAATCCTCTGTGCTGGGGACAGCTGCTAGCAGCTCAGAGAGGGCACTGCCAGGGCCTGAGGAATCTGGAAGCAAACTTTGCTACCGTGCCATAGTTTTCCCGCCTTTGGGAGCCTGCAGCTGCTCTTTCCTTTGTCTTATCACTGCTGTAAAATGTTTTGCTCTTTGTTAAAATACCGTTTAAGCAAGTCTCCCAAACCATTGCTTTGATAGAGTTACTTTCCTGAAAGTTGCTTTTCTTCCACATAATGGGCATGGTGTACATTACTAAATTTGCCTTTTTCTCTTATTAATCTGTCTTTTGGTTCAGGAAAGTGTCTCAATTATGAACGTATGAGATTTGAGGAAAAATCATATTTTCTCCCCTTCAATGTGTAATGGAAATGATAATTTGAGATATAGTAATAAAATGTCTGCTTTGGAGTATTTTTATTGACTGGTCTAGTAAGTCCAAGGCATTTACCTGCCTTGGAAAGGGAAAATGGTGGAGTTAGAATAGTGGTGCCGAGAAAAATGGTTAGTATTCATCTCTGTTTCCTAAATAGGACTTTGTAGGAATGATAACTTTAAGAGTTGGCCTATGTCAAGAGAGACATCAAGAACCAAGCATAGAGTGCTCAAACAAAAGGTAGAGATTGCTTCCTAATGCAGAGATAAATCCTGTTTCACTTAGGAGAATGAAAAGTTTCTCCCTTAGGGAGAAGAGAGATAGGATGCAGAGGAAATAGAGTCCAAAGCTTACCCTTTTTGGGTCCTAGTAGGAATGAATAGACGAAGATAGGGAGAGAGGAAAGAGAATTAATAACACAGACAACAATAACAACAACTAACTCATATTGCTTACCATAGCCAGGCACTGCTTTGAGCACCATACGCTTTTTAACTTATTTAATCATTATATTAACTATGAGGAGGAAGAGACTTATTATAGAATCTATTTTATGGATGAGTAAATTGCGGCACAGAGACATTAGGTGACTTCCCGAAGGTTGCCCAGCTAGTAAATGGCAAAGCCTGGACTGGAACCCAGGCATTGGAACAGTCTGTCTCAGCTAGCAATTTATTTTCTAAGGGGAAGATGAAACATGGCATGTTTCACAGGCAAACAAGGGAGAGACTATAAGCTTTTAGGTTGGATAAGTACACATGACACACACCACACACACACACACACACACACACACACACACACACACACTCCGTACTCTCCTCACCAACCCCTCATCTAGCGTGGCTCAAGGCAATGGTGCAACAGCAGTAGTGGGAGGTGGCTAGATAGGTAAGCTTAAAGTGAGCTTCGTCCTCCCCATAGCTTGCCTGCACATGGCTGGCACTACCTCCACATGGCAGGCATATGACAAGTAGGGGACCTAACATGCCCAAGTGAGAGGCATAGGAGTGCCAAAATGGGCCTGTGGCTTAGCAGAGGCTTGGGCTCAGGACGAGGTTTCTGTGAACTGTCCCTTCAAGAATGGAGGCAAACGGGTCAAGGCACACATTCCAATGCAGGCATGGGTGCATTAAGCCTGCATAGCAGAAAGGACCAGTCACATTTAATAGCTGCCAGTCTATAGGAAGACCAGTTTTGCTATTTCATATCAGAGAAATGCTGGATCTGAAGAACCCAGAATGATTTCTTCAAATACTCAAATTTTTTAGAACAAATGCCAACTCTTTTCAGATTTCTGCCCCCTACTGTTTTCTGAGATATAATCTGGCTGATGAGTGGTTGTGTGACCTAGGCAGAGGGGATTTAGAATGCAGAGGACACAAGGGGCATCTGAAGATGCAGCCCAACATTGGCTAAGGGTGTGGGCTTGGGATCTGAAGCTTAAACAATTCTACAACTTTAATCCTTATCTGTAAAATGAGGACAATAAAGGTAACTCTCTGATAGATTTGTGGAAATTAAAGCAATTAATCTATGGAAAAGTGGTTAGCACAGTACCTGACATGTAAGGGGCAGACTGTTAGGTTAGATCAAGAGATATGATTTATTCTGGCACATTATGCTACATAGGATTTCAGCAACTAGATTGCAAGCTTCCTGAAGGTAAAATTTTACTTACTTTTTTTTTTTTTGGAAATTTATGGTACCTAATACAATGTCTAGCACTACGATATTCAGCAACTAAATGCTAATTTCAATCTCTCTGCTCAGTGGCTCAGAAGACCTCTACATTCTGGTAATGTGAGCATCCCAAATTGTATCAAACATGAAGGGCATTGGAAGATCTTCTCTCCTAGCTTAACCCATCCCTGACGGTTTTGCTGAAATTTGTCTCCTAATTTTCTTGTTCACTCCGACTTTGAAAACACTTCTGTGTGTTTTCACAGTTGAAAAGTATCATGTTCAGTACTTTCTTCCCAAAAATAAATAGGCAATTCCATATTCTTATACATTTCTCCTCTTAACTTCAGCAAAGCATTTCAACCTAAATATCTATCATCAGTGAAACCTCTATTCTAAAGTAGTGCTAGGTCGAGACCTTTTCAAGTAAAGAAAGGCTTAGTGGTTTTTTTTTGTCTGCTGAGTAAAACATGCATCTCTTTTGTCTCACAATATACGTTTTAACTTAGCATTGTCATTCTATGAACCCAAATCATATTCCTCGTTGGGTTCATGTTGACTATGGGACAGATGGAATTTCTAAATGAGCTGAATTTTGGTTATCAGCCCTTTATCAGATGTGTAGAGAGCAAATATTTTTTCCCATTCTGTGGGCTGTCTATTCACTCTAATGATAGTTTCCTTGGCAGT
>NW_012153062.1:3110029-3112775 GCF_000956105.1 Propithecus coquereli
GGGGGGGGAACCAAGGGCAACACACGTAACCTAAACGTATGTACACCCATAATTTGCTGAAAAAAAAAAAAAAAAAAAAAAATGAGCTGAATTTGAGAATCAAGGGGGATGACTTTCATTGTACTTGGTGATTTGACTATATTCACATGTTTCGTGTTGCCCTCTCACATGTGGTGCTTATTTTAGCTTTTAAAATGTGCCTGCAGGTTGAATTACTTAAAAAATGTATAAGAATGTACGTATAATGAATAGCTGAATACAAATTGTTAATTCTCTTTTCCTCTCCCTCCATCCTTTCTCAAAGCACCTCAGTATAGGACTATGCCACCGGCTTTCTGTTTTATATGAAATGAACACAGTCCTAATGCCAGATAGCTTTGCAAAAATATGCTTCTGGTCACAAAGTGGGACAGAGACATAGAATATGGATAGAACATGGGAAAACATATTGCAGTAATGTCATGCTGGTAGGTCAGTACAAGCATCTTCAGAAAAAACAATCACAGATTATTATAATTTTGGGTATGGCACTGAATTCATTTTCATGAACACTGCATAACCCGCAGAATAATTTTAGAGTAATTTCAGTTAAAACAAGCAAAGGGAAATATTGGATAACTGTCATATTTTGATCTTATTATAATAAATGTTAATGAAGTTTCTTATTTAGCTCTTGTCTAATGCACTTTGAGGTAAGTGATAATTATTTTTAGCCAACATTTGCTCTTTGGTTAATCAATCCAAATGATTGCCAGAGAAGAGGTATTTTAAAATATAGCAATTAAAATTTGGGTAAATTAATGTGGTAACATTGTAGTTAAAGTTAAAGGTTTTTTTAATCATATGACATAAAATAATGAGTAAATGGTCATTTAATAATTAGTTCAAATTTTGCCTGCTAACAATAAAGTATTTAAAATTTCTTTTGCGTAAATGTGGAGTTTCTCCCGTTCCATTCTTGTCAGTGCCTCTTTTCCTGAACATTTTGTAAAGCAATCTATATAATTAAAACAGATGGAACTGAATATTTGTGGGTGGGAGATTTGACTGCAAAAAGGACTTCTCGAGTGTATTTACTTATAAAATTGCAAAAAAGCCTTTTAAAATTCATACACAAAATGATATAATACAATTGTTTAAGACTTTAATACAACAGGCAGATCTAAATCTTTTGAAGTGACAATAGATCAAGTGTCAAAATATGCCAAAAATATTATATCAGCAGCTTTTATCATTATTAATATTTTGTAAAATGAAAAATATTTCTGATGCCTCTGTCAGAAGCCTTCTTGAATCTTGACCTAATTTGTTGGGACAATTTAAGAATTTAAAACTTGCTATTTCTATCTCTGGCTAGTTTAATTCGTCATTTAGCTCTCTACAAGACTAAAGACACACAGCAAAAATAGCTCTTACATATCAACATTTAAATGAAAACAGCCCCTATGTCATGCAGAGTGGAGAATTTGCTAATCAAATGTTCGCTGGGGCAATACTTATAGAATTACAGTAGCGAGCATCTGACCAAGTGTTAATGCTTTGCAGGAAAAGAAATGATGTTATTTGCTTTAGATATAAAGTCATTTCTTTTTAAAAATTAGCCTATTTAATGCATGGGAGATTGCCATATTCCTTCATTTAATGTTGCATTCTCTATAATGATTTCTGATTACCAAAATGCATAGTACAAATGCTAATCAGGACCCTTTTCACAACAAGTGCGGATGCTGAGTGCCTCCTACGAGTTTAATCACAGTGTGTGATTCACGCAGTAATGGGTCATAATTGCCCCCCACCAAGTTGTCTTGAGGGTCCTGCTTCATTTTATTACCACTGGACCTTATCAACCACTGAAATCCACCACGGTTGCCTTGAAGGTTGCAACTAATCTCTACATGCATAATTATTTCCAAATAAGCATGTCCAAGAAGGGTGAAGGATTGCATTTGTTCTCTCCCCAGTTTTATAATAAATTAAAAAATGAATAGCAGTATTTACACAATTTTATATTACCTTTCACTTTTTTCTTACCTTGGAAAACAGGCTGATTGCCACCTCTCCAGGTAATTAAATCTAGTTGGTAGCCTATGTACAATGCGTTAGAAACCTTTTTATTGCTGTTAGCTTCAGACATCCTGGGGTTCGTTTTCTCTGTGATACCTGGGGAGCTACCCATATAGATCACTGTCACTTTAGAGAATAGCAGCCTCTGTCATTTTTTTTTTAAACCAAACTTGAAAGATTCTGAACTTTAAAACTCAGTGCTGCCGATTGTTAGGAGCAAACTGAACAGCTGCTGCCTGAGGGAACTGTAGTGTCTCCTTGGAAGGACTGGTTGCGCACAGTTAGAGTAAATGACTGCCTAGGTAGTAGTATTTCAGTGTTTCCTTCTCCTTTATTCTTTTATTTTATTTATTTATTTTATTTTTTTTGAGACAGAGTCTCGCTCTGTTTCCCTGGCTAGAGTGAGTGCCGTGGCGTCAGCCTAGCTCACAGGAACTTTTTTGTCTTTTTGGTAGGACTGGTTGCGCACAGTTAGAGTAAATGACTGCCTAGGTAGTAGTATTTCAGTTTTTCCTTCTCCTTTATTCTTTCTGTCATTAT
This sequence comes from Propithecus coquereli, assembly GCF_000956105.1. Classification (NCBI taxonomy): domain Eukaryota; kingdom Metazoa; phylum Chordata; class Mammalia; order Primates; family Indriidae; genus Propithecus; species Propithecus coquereli. The sequence goes on from NW_012153062.1 coordinate 3,112,634, forward strand.
TATTATTATTTTGTTGTTACAACTTTATCGTTTAAACATTCACAGAAGGCCTAGTCTGACATCTTCCAGATAGGAAGGAACCAAGTTTAATGATGACATCAGAGATGATTTTTTTTTTTCTTTTGGTGAGTTGTGTATTTCA
>NW_012153062.1:3112825-3143451 GCF_000956105.1 Propithecus coquereli
ATTTTTTCTATATATTTTTAGTTGTCCGATTAATTTCTTTGTATTTTTTTTAGTAGAGACGGGGTCTCGCTCTTGCTCAGGCCAGTCTTGAACTCCTGAGCTCAAATGATCCGCCCGCCTAGGCCTCCCAGAGTGCTAGGATTACAGGCATCAGCCACCGTGCCTGGCCCCTTCTCCTTTAAATAACTATTTCCCATCTATACACATGCAACAATTTGTTAATGTCTAAAGTGTTTTTTTTTATTATTTAAATAAGCACAAGCTATTTGTGTTCCATAATTAGAGAAATTAGGCCATGGATACTTACTGAGCACTTACTATATGCCAGCCATTGCTAAGGTCCTTGGAAAACAACAGTAAGTAGGAAAAGTCCTTGTTCTCAAAGATTTTATATGCCAGGGAGGGTAGAGATACCACAAATAATATAGCAACTTAAATTCACAATAAAGTGCAAATGAAGGCAAGATTTGATGGAGTTGGGTTGGGGGAGAACACAGGACTACTTAACGGGAATGAGTGAATTACGGGAAGGTGAATTCAAAGATAATTGCCTACTTAAAAATTTTTCCTCAGACCCACCCCAGTTTTTCTCCTTTTTAATTGGGCAATAGTGGAAAAGCTAGGCTTTTGGATTTTGATATTTTTTCTTTTCCTTTTTTTTTTTTTTTTTTGGTTTTGCTATCAAGAGTATTGCTCGTGGCTGCTCAAAAAATTGAATATAAAATTACCATATGATCTAGCAAATCCACTCCTTGGTATATACCCAAAATAATAGAAAACAGGTACTCAAATACACATACATACATATTCATAACAACCCTATTCATGACAATCAAAAGGAAGAAATGGCTCAAATGTCCATCAATAAATGGATGGATGAACAAATCGTGGTATATACTTACAATAGAATATTATTCCGCCATAAAGAGACATGAAGTACTGATACATGAAAATATTCTAAGTACATGAAGCCAGACAGAAAAGGTCATATATTGAATGCTTCTATTTATGAAATATCTAGAGTAGGTAAATCCACAGAGACAGAAAACAGATTGGTGGCTGCGAGGGGCCAGGAGGAAGGAGGAATGATGAATAAGTGCTAAAGGGGTACAGGGTGTCCTGTTGGAGTGATGAAAATTTTTTTGAACTTGATAGAGACGGTGGTTGCACAACATTTTGAATACACTAAATGCCACTGAATTGTTCACTTTAAAGTGGAAAATTTTATGTTATATTAATTTCACCTCAATAATAAAAAAAAGAGTGTTGTGACATGTCTGCTCCAGGATAAGTTAAGCATGACAATTTGGAATGTTTCATACCTTTGTTCATTTATTGATTCATTCATTTGTTTTTCCTGTATTTGTTATCTGTACCATTCGCCAGGCACTGTATTATGTGTCACCAATACAGACTTAGTTTGTGTCTTTTTAGCACACTGTCTAGTATGGGATATAGACAAATACAAGTGTTTTATATGGACCGTAGAAGTTTTTCTTTTTGCAATGCCCATCTTACACTTGTATAAGTTGACTATATATTTTGTAATTTAAAAGAACATTTTTTCACTTTGGTGCAAATGTGCAATAGGTATTTCCTCAGATAACAATATTCAAAGTTGAATGCCTCAATCAATTCTTAAAATTTAGCATTGAATCCACCATGTCAGTAAACAAAATGGATATTTGGGTCACTAAAGATTTGTCTACACTAAGGATTTGTCTACCCATCACAAGTATTTGCAGATCACGGCTCCTATCCTCATTCTATCAAAATCTACAGCATTGCGTTCTTTGCCCAAATGCTTTCCACAGAGAACTTGTTCAGCAAGTCAAAATAGGGAAATGCTCCCTGTAATATTCTAATATTTTTGTATTGTAGAGCTCTAGCATATATTAGCATTCTATACCCTCTGAAAAGCTGTACAGAAATACATTTATTTTACTTTATTTAATCCAAGATTTTTTAAAGTTATTTAACCATAGGATTTTGTTTGTTTTTTCATAAAACACCTATTATTATCTGATGGAACTAGTATTATACAGGTCACATAGTGTGAAATGCAGTTTTTGTCCTCTAATACTCTTCAGCGAGTTAGCCCTGCCATATGGCTAAATAATTTACTCAGTAGTGATTGTAGAGTAGACTAGTGCTCCCATACACTTAGTTAGCTTCATTTTTCTACACTGGACTTACTGCTTTTGAGAATATATTAATTATTTTGTGTAATCACTGTCTTTTCCTCTAGAGCAGAAGCATTACGAATGCAGGCATGTTTTAGTCACTGTTGTATCTCCAATATCCAGAACAATGACTGACACCTAATATATAGCGGACACCTAATATATGTCAGTTAAAAAATACATATTGATATATTGGCTGAATTTTTAAAACATGAATATTATGTTCTTCTTATAAGGGGAGAATGAAGCAGACAGGTACTGTAATCAGAAGAGTTTAACAGGATTCCAGAAAGAGAGTGATTCCACTTACCATTTGGTCTATAATTTTTCTTATTGATACTATGATTATAATAGATAATATTAATATTACTAAAAATAACAAGAGAATGTAAACTGCCAAGAACATTTACACAGTAAATGAAACAAGATTATATTTATTATCTGTCCATTAAGTCTATTTTAATTTGACTAAAGCATTGGAGTGGACCTGGGTAAACTGATATTTTCTCCAGCAAGCCATGATATAAAGCAACCACGTTTGAGTGCTAGATGGTACAACTCCAGGTCCAACTCTGCCATTAAGCAGCTGGGTAAATCATTGTATAAATCACTTTTTGGGCTTCTCTTTTATTATCTGTAAAATAAGGGGATTGGACTAGCATATCTTTAAGGTACTTTCTGTATTCAGTGTTCCGCAATTACCACAGTTCTGGATCGACCATTTTTCCCCTTTATCAGTCTCTCCAACTGCTTACTTTTCATCACACTGTTTTGAATTCTTTCTCTGTAGCTACATTCTGAGTCTCTTAGGAACTGACTTCAATAGGCCATTATCTGGGTTCACTGGGTCCTTGTTGTTATTCTGAGGTCAGTTTCTGCCCACTCATTTGCCATCCATCACCAGTCTCCGGACCTTCCAAACAAAACCTATTGAACACATCATCACTTTCTAGGGTCAGGATGAGGGTCAAACATCCCTAAAAGCACATTTCCCACCAACTGGCGCTTGGTGTACAGACTCTCATCACTCAAAGTCCCAAATCAACTAAGTCCTGAGGGATCCGCTGGGGAAATCAGTCACATTGTCAGTTCTCTCATTCCATTCCTGGCCATTTGGTTTATGGAGAAGGTCCGAGTGATGCATATAGATTAAAACAGGCCCCCTTCTCTTCACTTTCCTTAGGGTCCAGGTTAATTTTGTCTCCCGATTGGAGCCTCAGTTCTACTCTGTCATGGTTGAAGATCTCTGGGATCCCTAAACCTGGGGTCTCAGGCCTTCACTATCTTTTTATGTTTCTTTTTTATGGGAATCTTCCAGGCCTGGGTCTACTGAGGGTCATCCACAACTTCAGGCTTAGAGCTTATCTTGTAGTAACATCCAAGCGGGAGGGGAGGAAGGCAGCATGGAGCTGGAGAAGCCGCATGAATGTCTGTTTTGTAGCTGCATTCTCTTCTTTGTTGTCTCTCAATTGAAAAGGCCCTCGAGACAAAATGACTTCTTTGCAGTGGAGGAAGTTTCATGAATTCAGTTGTTGCTGTGACTGTTAAACCAAATGGTAATGTCAAATCAGTATGTTAAAATGAGAACTATTCTAAATATATGGGGGAGCATGATGCAATAAAAACTCCTTTAAGATAGTGGGTTTCTTGTTAAATACCAAAAATTAGCACCATTTTGCTGGGCCTAAAACATAAAATTTAAGGCCGAAGATATTTTAGATTCCCACAATGGATTTTTCAGAGTTCTTAAAAACGTTATCATAAACTTCCATGTATTCTGAAATAATTAAACAGAAGTTCTTAGAGCTATCTTGCCAAGGTCATTTGGAGACTATTCCCTGAGCTGCTTTGAAATAATAAAAAAATTGTAATGTGAATTGTAATTACTTAGAACACTGTAGAATAAAGCTACAGTAAATTCCTTCACAGTTGAACTAAACTGTTTAACACATGGAATGTCTAATTGACAATTCTGTACCAAAGTGTAAATTTGTCAAGGAAGGATACACAACAAGTTTTTTTTAACATCTCAGTGAGTGCTGTTGTGATTTGGATCTATTACTTCTGAATATTGCATGAAGCTGACAAGCACTTGTCATTTAAAGACCACATGGAGGCATTTAGTTTTCCATTTAGACATAATAACACATTATGCAAATGAGCTTGCAAAGGAAAGCTGGAGGCTGACATGAAATAAACTGTCAAACACAAGTTGCTAATAAATGAACATTTCTTTATAGATTGTCTTAATTTGGGGAGTTGAAAAATACATTTGGCTGTGGTGAATCAGGAACCTTAGAAGAGGTTTCAATTTTTGACTTTACAACAGCATTCTATCCCTCCAATTATAAGAGGTTTTAATTTAAGTAAAACTCTTAGAACTTAAATTTTACAAAAAGATTTATAAGTAAATTTTGTTTCCACATTTTCGTGGTTTAGAGATACCATAGTTTGATTTATTCTCATGTGATTATTCGCTCCTCAATTTTGTGCTGTCCTCTAATAGGTCTAATACTTTCAATTTGACCTAGATAACAGATTATTGGGATTCAAAGGAGTTTTTGACACTTGTAATTTTGACTAGACAGGGACTATGTAGTTTCTCTAAAAACATATCCAAATGTCTTGGAAGACTTCTTAAAAATGCATATTCCTCGAAGGTTTATTACCAACACATATTCTTCAGTCCCAACTAAGACTGACCTAATCAAAATTTCTGAGAGTGAGGCCTATGAATTTGTATTTTTTTAAAAAGCATCCCAGGAATTCTTACACTCGATAGAGTCTGAGAATCTCTGGATTAGGTAGTCCGGAAGGCCCATGGCAAGTACAATTTCAAGATTACTGAGGCTGGAATTTATATTTCAAATCAGGTGTGACACGAAATTGGAGATTGATTTATTAGGGTGAGTCTAGCTCAAGACACAGCAATTGCCACTCAGTAAGCTTCATTCTCTATCTGTCCTCATGTGGCAGTAAGTCCAATGAAGTAATATTAGAAATACAACCAGACAGAACCATTTCTCCATGACAATGGCCTCTAGGGGCAGACCTGGGGAGAGACAGGATATTGGAAGTGGGAGAATGCTGCTGGGAAAAGGGGAATGTTTAGTTGCAGGGGACAGAGTTGAGGCTATTTAGCCTCCCTTCTTCATCCACACTCTGCCCAGAGATGGTCTTGAGGGCTTTGGATCACTTGTATTCACAGAACATAGAAAAGACAGCAAAAATTTCCTTTATCCCCCTGTTAAAATTATTCATTAGGAGATTTTTAGACTGAGGAGGCTCTAATGCCAGGGTTCCTTCTCCAGCAAAGCAAAACTCAACTCAGGGAAACCATTATATTCTAGGAAAACAAAACTTAAGCTTAACCAATCAGAAAATACTGACCTGTAACTAGGAACTGTCCACTGGAATGATTCAAATAAGGCTACTGCTCCACTTTAACCAATCAAATGTTTTCTTTGCCTTGCTTTTGTGTTTATCCTGTAAAAGCCTTTTCCTTGTGCCCCTTGGGCTGAATCCTTTGGGTTTGGAGCTCCCTGATTCATGAATTGCAGTCTATTCACATAAATTATTTAAAATTTTAATTTATCAAAACTTATCTTTTAACAGCCCTTAGACATCTTCTTGAACACATAGAACCATCAGAAGCAGGAACACTTTTCTGTTCCCTGACACTGCTGTGCTGTTGGCTATTTGAGCTGTGAGGTCAGACTTTAATGGATTCATTTCTGCCTTCTTTGATTTGACTTTTGAATTAGCCCCAATTTTTGTCCACTGTTCTAGTGCCTAGAAAAACATTTCCTTTACCAGCATACTCTCATTTGGAGCTATCCTTATGTGTTTCTAACATTGAAGTGTAATTGTTGCTTCCTCCAATTCCAACCTAGCTGTGTGCCTTAGTGCCCCAACCTGCATATTGACAAAGACTCTCTCCTGACCAGACTTTAGTCAGGCTCCTCCGAGTCCCTTCCGCTGCTAGACCTTGACCATGGCCCTTGTCTTTTCTGGGTCTGCATAGCCTACTTGTAGCAAGAATCCTGCTAAGTCAGTTTAGGGACAATTTCCCCTGATGTCTGATCAAATTCTTCATCCTTCACCCTTGATATTTTATCACCCTGGCTCACCTCCAGCAATAGTTCTGTTAAGTTGGTTTAGCAAGAATCCTTCCTACCCTTGATGCCTCCTCGTAGTAATTTGCCATCTTCTGACCTCCTCATTCTGCTCATTGTCAATGAGCTGTAAATCTCCACTTATCTTTGCTGTGTTCAGAACTGAGCCCAGTTCTACACTTGAGGTCTTTTTTCCCCTATAATAGTTTCTGAATAAAATCTGTTTGAACTGCTTTAACTATTCTCTGGCTCTGGTTTTCTTTAACAGTAATAGTGCCAGAAGCTGGATGGAATCAGATTTATCGTTGCGCCTCCAGACATCTCACCCAGGACCCCGAATGTGCTCCTTTGAAGTCTTCGCCCTCACTCCTGACGGATTGATTGGGAAGTCGCTAGTCAGTCTGACTTCGAAGGCGGTGCTCCAGATGACAATCCACTGAGTACAGTAAGGACAGATTCTGATGCTTAAGGTTTCGAGTATACTCTGAAGCTTCTTTATCTGAAAGGTATCTCCTGGGCTGGAAGTTTTTTCTGGCTTTTTATTTCAAGTGGGGATTCACTCCCTGACTCCTTAGCTGGAATTTTTTTTTCTACCTCTTGGTAAGGCCTCTCTATTTTATTCCATCCTGCTTCTCCCATGGGAACTTCTCAGTTTACTGAAACTCTCCCACCTTCTCAAAATCTTCCTTGACTGTGGGCTCCACCGACTCTGTCTGCTTCCTTTCGTATTGGCACGATTTTATTAAGGATAATTTGGGACTTCATTCATTTCTTTGGAAAACTTAAGATCAACCCACAATGGCTAATCTAAGGCCTCTTCTCTTCTTCTCTCTTCCTCCTTTACCACTTTTGATCTTTCCTTCACCTCCCTTGAATCCTTAGATATATTCTTCTTTACACCTTTACATCTTCTATTTGTCTATGCACCCCTTCCAGACTTTTCCCTTTCCATTTCAGCCCCTCGACTCCCTGTAGTCACTTGAACTTTCAGTCCTTTGTCTCCACAGGAGGCTCTCAGGGGACTCAGGAGTCCTCAAAAGCAATCACCTGAGGCTGAAAAGAGAAAAAAAGTTAATTTGAAACAGGCTAGGTATTTTACACACTCAGATGGGCTTTGGAAACATTCATACAACCACTTGATATTTCTAAAAAGTCCCTCCTCACCCAAAATTTAGTCCACAGCCTCTATAAGATTACATATCAGGGCAAATGAAAATCTTAAAAGTTTCCTCCACAAATAGTGGTTAAAAGCATTAGCCATCATATTGAGCAGGTAATCTTAATTTGTTTCATCTGCCAAAAGTATAATTCAAAAAATGAGAGAGACCTGTTTTATATAAACCTGAGTCATGGCTAACATTTTAGAAGAGAAGCTCTAAGGTCTCCATTTGTATCTGTATGTTTATGTATGCATGTTATGTATATGTGATATTTTTCTACCTTCTGATGGTATTGCCAAGTTAATTTATAAAATCCTTTAAAAGAGTGCTATTCAAATTGGCTTAAAGATAACATAAGTGCATATATAAATTAAATATCCCTACTACTCAAGAAATATAGAAAGTAACCCAAATCTTTTTCAAGTTCATGTGACTTGAGTAAGACTAGTTTGGTACAACTGGTTTAATAAAAATGGGTATGTCTTCTGAGTTATAATATGAGCATATATTTTTATTCTACTTGGAGTTACTAGTCAAATAAATAGTATTATATCTACTAGATGTTTAAGATTATAAAAATTATAAATTCAACATAAGAACAGTGTATAAGTAAAGCCGCAGTAAAAATGAATATGAATGGCTTGATGTATATCAAGCACAGTATTACATAAAACTAAGTCCATGCATTCAACCTTTTAAGGTATTTTTCTTTTGTGATTATTTTGGTACTTGCCTAACATGCATTTGTTGTAAAAATAGTTAACAGGGAAATAACTCAAAATGATGATGAGCTTTTTTTAACATCTTATGAGATTTTCATGAACAATCAAAGCATAATTGTTAAAAAGGTGTATTAAGTTGATGTAAGTGGAATAAAAGTTTTATGAAGAAACTTTTCAACGATAATTAAGTTTTAATGATGCAAATCAGTGATGCAATCAATTGGTGTGTGGTACTTACACAACAATAATTATGTTTTATAATATCTGCCTAAAAACAGTTTCCAAAATCAGTTTAATAACTTGCAAACTTTGACCTATGCTAAATTAAATTAAGTAAGAGGTATCCATTAATCATTTCTAAGATAAACTTCTGAAACATTGATTACTAAGAGCATATGTGTAAGTTTATATACTTTGACTTTTTATTTTTACATGGTATAAAGAGGCCAAATATATTTGAATCTGTTAATAAACATGTTCTTTTGACACATTGAAAAACTGTACTATGAACGAGCATATATATACCCACGAAAATTGTGAGATAATGTATTCATAAAATTCGCTAATCTGCTACAGAATCTGGGGATGTGACAGATAATTCACAATTGTCTACTTTCCAGTTTTCTCTGTTAAAAAAAAGGTTGGTAATGTTTAAAAATTGTCATCAATATATAAAAATAAAACTACTAAAATAATAAGGGAAACAACATGTATGCAAAGCATGTAAGATATGTATGATACATGTTTGTTAAAGGAAAAAGATAATAATTTTGTTCTAAAGTAAAATGACTTGTTCCAGAATGAGAAAGAGGAAAATATAGGACAAAAACTGAATGGATATAAAAAGCTGTAGAAGGTTTATGGAAAGGAATCTGGGGAAAGGGATTTTGTCTCATATGGTCCAAAGTGACTAAGATTTGTTAGATATATGTATAAGATTTTTTTTGAACAAAATTTTCTTGGATTATTGGTCTGCTCTTAATAAAATATTATAAAAGATTTTTCTTTACCTTTTCAATAATCCACCTAGGAAACAAAAACTTCACATCTTATCAGAATAATTTTCTGTGTGTTTTGTTAACCTTTATTATGCCCATGACTATTTAACACCTAGACTGCCACAATAGAAAAAAAAATTTTTTCCTTGGGGCCACAGTGTTTAATTAGGAAAATAGAATAAAAACTTCAAAGACAAAACGATCCTGTCTAATGTAATGAAAAATTTGTTATTTTTTATTGTTTTCTCTGCCTGAGTTATATGCCACTTGAAAAATGGTTCTTGTGACTCCCAGGGTGAAGAAACATGAGTTACATGTGCTTCACGAGGCCCCGGGCTCAAAACTAGCATGAGTGAACTACAACTCACGTGGTAGTTAAATGTGTTAAAAGAACCAAGTCTTCTCACTTTTAAAAGAGCTAAGTTTTTTTTACAAACATGTCAATTCCTATAGTTACTTTTGAAATCTTTTATTGTCACCTTGGTTAAATAGGTAGCTAAGTATTGTTTCACAGTGATCTAGGATCTTATTAAGTGTTCAGCCCTGTAGACATTTTTTATATTTTGCTTTCCCCATATCAAATCCTAATAATTTTAAGATTTCTCAGAGGGCCCCTGAAAAATCTCAAAGGATTTATTCTTCCATCTTTTAAAAAGAGAAACATTAAAAAAAATTATGTTTATTTGAAAGGTTAAATTGTATGATAAGCATTGTCAAGAAGAGATGCTTACTCTTCCCTAGGTTGTATTTGTATGGGTAAATGGTATTTACAAATATTTTAGAAATTGTATCTTTCCCAGAAATTTGTCAATACTCTGGCTGTCTATATGTCCAATTTAATGTTATAGTTATAATGCTGATTATTATTTCAAAATGTGTGTTACAGAAATAAACAAATTTCCTTGTCAAATGAACTCTCATCAAATTTTCAACCACGGCCATTTGAAGTCTACTGTCATCGTAGATATTGTTTTACTCTGACACTTTCCTAAAAAGTGTTTGCTGTCAGCTACAGGCCAGAGTGCTTTCCTTCAACAAAAAGGGACTGTCTCAGAGATACATGGAAAGGACTATCACAAAACCAAAACCTGACTGCTCAGATCTTCATTGGGACAATCTAAAAAAAGCCCTGTGAGCTGAAGTTAGACCCTTCTGTGCTGTGATTGGGCTGCAACCGTGAGTGTACCACTGATGTGTATGTCCTCACCAAAGACGTTCAACTGCAAGCCAGGAAATCTGTTGGATTGCCACTGCTGTCCTCACGCCACCACCTAAAGATGCTTTGAGCCCAACATCTAGAAATCTTCTTGACTGCCTGCCCCATAGACTCAGAAACTGGGTGTATAGTCTGTACCAACCACTAAGCTTTTTTTTTTTTTTCATTTTCACGTAACTTCCCCTCATTAAATGCCTGATGATTTGCATTATCTAGCAAATATACTGTACTACCAAGTCCCAACAGATGGTTCAATTGGTCTTTAATGAACAAAAGAATGAGAAATGAACTCACATTTTTCAGAGGAAAGAAGAGACACGGGTCCTTGAACATGAGGAAGGACTGACAAAGACTCTCTCCCTGATCAAACTTTAGTGAGGCTCTTCTGCACCCCTTTCTGTACTAGGCCTTGACCTTGGCTACCATCCTTGCTAGGTCTGCATAGCCCACTTGTAGCAAGAATCCAGCTAAGTCAGTTTAGGGAGAATTTCCCAGCATGAAATCTGGTCAAATTCCTCTGATAAGCTGTCAATATCTGATCATCCTGGTCTGCCTTCAGCAAGAATCCTGTTAAGTTGGTATAGCAAAAATTCCCCCTACCCTTGATGGCTCCTCCTAATAATTTTCCATCCACTGACCTCATTCTGCTCATTGGCTATAAATTCACAGTTATCTTTGCTGTACGCTCAGTGAGTGGAGTCTGATCTCTCTCTGCTATTATGACAATCTTGATAACTATTGCAAGAGTCTTGAATAATATCTTCCTTACTATTTTAACAAGTGTCAGAATAAGTTTTTCTTTCTATATATATCTATATATTTGCTTTCTATATATATAATATATACATATACACACTCTTATATACAAACCAAATTTCTATAAACAAAGAAGGTTAGGAGCATATTTAACCTAACTCTTTTGTTTTACAATCAATAAAAACGAGACCTGGAGAAGCTAAGTGAGTTATTTAAAGATATTTTCTTCTTGTTGCAATGTAAGCCAATTCCTTTTTGTTCTATAGTGAATCAAATCAGAAAAGCTGCTAACTTTCACAGATTCACGTGCTGTACTTTAAAACTATGAATGTTCAGGTCATCCTGTTCTCTCTGTTTAATAGGCTGGAGAAAAACAGCCATTTATCAAACTTATGAAGCTCAAACAACATAGTTAGGAAGAATTTCCAAAGAAGGTTTATATATCTTTAATATATAAAATAGTGTCCTGAAGCCAGAATTCTTCCATTAAAAAAATTCTCTCTGCTCCTTCCCCTTTGATTGTATTGTTCTTTAGTGGAACTTGCCCAATAAAAGGCCTGAAGAGTAAACACATGGCAAGCAATTGTGATCACTCTTCCATTGCCCTGGCCAAAAGCTTATTAGATTATATTGATTTACCAGCTCTTTCCTTGCAGAAATATCCTAATTAAATGCTTAGTACTGCCTTTGAAAATGAATTCAGCTTAATAGTTATTTTGGGTTCTAATTTTAGAAGCTCTCACTTCTATAATTATAATTTTGGTGATGAGAATTAAATGTTGATGTCTTAAATTGGCATCCTTTCCATTCTTTAATATATTATTTCCTGGAGCAAAAATGTTGTTGGAAGTCCAAGTTTAAATTGGACTCAATCACAGAGTATTTTTACCTTGAGCAGAAAGATTATTTTCTTGTTTGCTGATGAGTGTTTATGACAATTCTAGCTTTCCTTCTTGCTTTGAAAAGTTATTTGGAGAAAATTTCAAGGTTATTCTATTTTATTCTTTGGACCGGATATTTACTGCATTTAGGATACTATCTTCTATTTGGGGGAATGGAACTGTAGGATTCTTTTTTCAATGGACATTTTGCCTTTGTAAAAGAAAGAGACAATTTTTAAAACTTCTTGTTTCACTGTAAAGCCACATGATCTAACTTGGATATAACTTCAGCAGTTTGAAAGGTAGGCTCTTAGAGGGCTATAGGCGGAAGTAGGGTATATGAATTTAGAGTAGCTGTGCATTTTTCTTTTTTTCTTCCTTTTTAAGAACAACTAGACTCATTCTTGTGGTAGTAAAGTGTTGGCAAATTTAAATGGCACAATCCGTCTTTAATCTAAGATAGTCGGCGTTTCATTTTCTCGTCCTAGATTATCCCGGAGTAACTATGCTAACATTGCTTTGAAAGTAGACTAAACATCCCAAATACCTATCTTCTTGAGGTTTAAAAAAAGTCCTTATGAGTCTTTTGTTTCACGATCACTCTTTGCTTGAAATTGTCCACGTAAGAGGTCTTTGTTAGGAATATTTTTATATACCTACTTCCTTTCCCAGTGACCACTTAATTTTTTAATCTGCTAGGAGACAATTTTGGAAAATGTAAATGCACTGCACGACTGAAAAACTAAAAAGTTTTCTTTCTTCACTGTTTTTTTTTTTTTGGTCTCTGTGAAATTAAGGGCATCATCAACACTCCAGGGCATTTGAAAACAAATTTCCTTTTTGGAGGCTTTGATGGCTATCAAATAGGCTGTGGATTTGCCATGCTTCATAGCGCCGAAGGAACGTCTGAGGGTCTTGCCAGACATGTACACATTGTGTAATGCTGCCTCCACTTTCAGTTCAAAGCAAGCATTGTCTCGTGGGTTTTCACTTAGCTTCTGTTGCTGCTTCTCATTTATTTTAAGATAACAGTTCACTTCAAACTAGATAATCTTCTGATCAGAGAAAAAAAAAGCAGTTCCTTTCCTTCATAAACCAACCTTTTCTTTGAAGACACAGTTCAGTAAATCCAATAAATTTTGAGGCAGCATGATTTTTCATTGGTTGAGTACTACGATAAAAATATGGAAAAAACAGGTTTTTAAAACATGCTTTTGGTACAAGACTCTCTTTTGCTAAGTTTAGAAAAGCCATTCTGTACATATAATATTTTGATAATATTAGCCTCCATGCGTTTTAGTTTTATCAGTGGAATTTCAGCTTTTGAACTGTGTATGTGAAACAGAAGAAGAGAAAGCAAAACAAACAAAACTAATATAGTTGATTTGTTGTTGAAATGCTAAAGGGAATTCAAACATGAATTCAAAATGCTGTTCATTAAACAACAGAAAAAGATTCCTTTTAGAAATTTTAAAAACAGCAAAATTGACTTTAAAAGTGCAACCGAAAGCTATGTTTTAGAAGATATCTTAGCAGGTGGTGGCTAGTGCATGATCTCTGCTGGTAGTAGTTTTGGGATCTCATTCAAAGCTGTTATTATCTGTGAACCAATGACTTCCTTCTTCTCAGGTTAGCAAGTAAAGTCAATTAAAAACAATTCCAGGTCTGATTGGGAAAACAAATACAATTGTTTTCCTTTCTCCATTGAAGCCAGAAAATGAAGTTTATTTAAAAAGTTGTTTTGAAATCCACTTCTTTTGGATTCTTCCTAAAGTCCTCTGCAAATGTGAATATCTAAGTGTATATTTATAATGTGTATGTAAAATTCTTATCAATACGTTTTGGAATTTATTGAAAAATCCCCCAAACATGCCTGGTAAATGAGCTAAGGACACATAACTAGAATTACAAGTTTAAGTTTACACAAATGCTTTGCGAACTCCTGGCTGATAAAAATACTAGCTAATATTCAGTTAGAGTTGAGTCTCAGTTTGTAGAATGATTCTTCCTTCACCACATGATATGATTCTTATGAGTCCTATAAAACAGGACAGGCTGTATAATATCCATTGAGAAGAGAGGGTAAATAATAACTAAGATTTATTGAAGGTCAACTGTAAGCCACACATTGTTTGAATATTTTGCATACATTAACTCATTTAATCCTCTCTACAGCCATATGAAGTAGATACCATTGTTGTGCCATTTTGCAGATGAAGAAACTAAGACACAGAGAGGTTTAGCACCACCCAAGGCTGCACAGCTAGGAGTAGAAAAGCTGAGATTCAAGCTGAGGAAAAATAAATGCCCTATTTTGCAGATGAGAAACCGGAAGTGTACAGAGGGTAAGGTCACCAAGGTCACTAGGCTTACCAAGGTCAAAAGCCTAGTAAGGAACAATGCAGAAAATTCAAAGAAAAGATCTGTCTGGCTCTAAAATCTTAGCTTTTAACCATTTTATTAGAATGTTGAAACCCTGGTTTCTCACTTACTGATTTGATGCCAAGATATTTAAGTTTGTGTGTTGCTCAATCCTGGCCACTATGTACAGAAGATATATTGACATCTTTCTCTTACTATAGAATTTTTAGTGTCTATTTCTATTCTGTAGCCTTAGCATATGTAGATAAAGGGCTTTTACTAGGAATATGGGAGAAAGGTTAGGGGAGTATAAGATGAAAGTGTATAAAAATGTATTGTAATCACTTGGGAAGCGTTTTCAAAATATATCACTTAAAGTCTCTCAGTAGGTCTACCATATCAGATAGGGATGGGGCTTTCCAGGGTTGGGTAGGGGGTCAGAAGGAAGGAGCCGAGGCCTACGTAATTTCAAAAATGCTCCCCAGCTGAAGCGGGTATGATCCTGAACCTGGTTGAAGACTGCAAGAGGCCTCTCTCCACAGTCTCCCAAGCTGTCTCACATCCTGGAGACCTTTCATATTGTAGATATTACCTGACAGTTACAAAGTACAATGATATAACTATTTTCCTCCACCTGGAGAATGTATCTGACGTTAATTTGGGGGCAATATCATGCCTCTGTGGTCAACTAAAATCTGTAGGATTGTTTTTTTCCTTATTGTGACCAAGGTTAAGATGGATCATCCCTTTGTGCTCGTCTATGGGAAATGCATCTAATCTGGGTTCATTATTCCTGTGTGTTGAGCTCTTTGTCAAAACAGATTTTGTAATCCAATATATTAGCTAACTATTCTTCCCAGATTTGTGTCATATGTAAATTAGAGCAGTGGATCTTAATAAAGTTGGTGATTAAAAAAGAAAAGTTTAATCAAGTAGGGCCAAATGTGAAGATTTGCGTACAGGACAAGAGACCTCTCTCCAGGAGAACACTGACTAATAACTTCAATCGCCTTTTAAGGTTTCTGACAATCCAATTATTTTGTAATGGTTAAGGACACAAGTTTCAAGTCAGACAAGCATTCAAATCCTGCTACTTTGGCTATGGACAAATTATAAAATATTTTTGAGCTTGATTTCCTCCATTGAAAAATGGGGATAATAATACTAATGTTAAAAGATTATTGTAAAGATTGAGATTTTACATATATACACAAACATACATATATAACACATATAAAACATATATAAAATTTCCTCTAGAGTAGTACCTGATATAGTAAATAATGAATGATAACTATCATTATTAATATTATTATCTTTGAGAATATTGTGAGAGAATTTGATCTTCTATATGTCTTCCTACACCAGAATACTTCATCAAAAAAATAATGATTGTATTTGGCTTAGCTTACTTTGTAGATCACTGATGGTTGATTACCAAGATGTCTCTTATTCTTGAGTTAATATATTTTTTTTTAATGTTCTTCAATCCTCTGACTGGAGTTAATATATATATATATATATATATATATAGTTTTAATCTATTCATGTTTCTCAGTTTGTAAAACTTTTGACCGAGTACTTTATGTTTCTAAACATAATGAAATAGAGCAAAATCTTGCTTTTTTAAACCTAGTGTTAGGTGTACCCCACTGTTGAGAACCCAAAACTAAATAAAAGTTGAGGAGATTTCATCTATGCCTTTAGTTGTGAAAAGTCGACCTGGCTTTAGTTTTCTTTTGAAAGTTCTCTTTCAACTACTTTCTAAAAGTTCTCAGAAAGTTTGTTTCCCAGTCAAGTAAATGAAATGAGCTAGAAAGTTTTGACTGCTGCTAAGAGGACAAGAAAGAAAAAGAACCGAAAGAGATTTTGTTGAGGGAAAGACAGTGAATTATAAGAATATAATTGGTGTTTTTTATTCAATAACTAATTTTGCACAATGTTAGGTTTTTTTGTGGATGAGAGGTTAAGTGATATTAAAGATTTATCTCAGGTTAAATAAAATTTTATTGCTTTTGAGTAGAGTAGACATATTGAAGGATGTTCATTGTAATCCCTAGAGAAAGTTTAAATGGGTTTCTGAGTGTGCCAAGAGATAACTTTTCAGTTATAAGTTTATAAGCAGGATTCCTTAATGAACATTTTTATTTCCCTTTTTGCAGTTTCTAAAATAACATTAGCTCTACAATGTCTAATAACCTCAAGAAAATGTATCCTAGTTTGTTATATGCATTTTCTGTAACACTTTACCATCATTTTAGACTGCAGGGATTCAGGTTCAGTAATTTTAAAACCCAGTGCTGTGACATAGAAAACCACTGGCGTTATTAACTTTCAAATCAATGTGGAGAGTAGAAGAATGTTTTAACAAAAGAGCTAATGGCTGTTTTCTTTAACCTGTGGTTTGGAAAAATTAAATAGTGTGGCCTTTTCATCCAACGCTAAAAGTAAAATGGAAAATCTGACTTCTTATACCTGAATTCTCTAGAGGATATCTTTGGCAAATGTATAATAGGTTTTATTTTTATTCTTCTTTTCTTAAATAGATATTCTTCATGGCAAGAATGATATGATTTTTATTACTTGACATTTATTTAGTAGTGGTGATAGATTCGGCTCTGCATTCAATTTAAGAGAATAGGAATAATACCTTTTTGGTGGGCATTTTATAAAATAAGGGAAACCAAACCTCAATATTAAGAGATAATTATCCATTACATGAGGTAAAGGTAGAACACTACACAGGTGCTCTGCTCTTTCAGGAGGCGTCTTAATAAACAAAAATAGAGGTGAGAGAGCCCACACTCCGGCGCTGTCATGCAGAATGCTGGTGAAACAACCACCTAAAGCCGAGTTAAAAGGCACAGCTGAACTGAGCACCAAGAGAAACCAATGGGCTTGTGGATAGTCCTGTACCTTCAGTGAAGCTTTATCTCAGTAATAAGATGATTTAAAAGCAGATGTGATTTCCCTAACATTGCTACAGTTTCAACCACCCAGCTATTTTGCTCCTTTGTGATTTTGAATGAATTATTGATAAGGAACACTTCAAAGGTGTGCAAAAAATTCTTTTAAGTTTAGCATTTATAAAACAATGATGTTGATGGAAGGAAAAAGAAAACTACTGTCAATATTTCTCTGAGACTAAACAATAACAAAGTGCCTTCAGGATTCATTTTAATGAGAAATACTCGTGTGGCTCCATGGAAATCTCGGGACAGGCAGTGCACACCAGCAAATTAATTATAGCTTGGCAGCCAGGCAAATGCAGGAGGCTTGTGGTGGCACTGCAGAAAATAAATATTCTTTTAATCAGCGATACTGGCTTATGTCCTCAAAGGTAACATAAACCTCTAAATGTACAAGTCACGTATATTTAGAAAAGGATTTCAAAACAAAGGGCTTGCTTTGGCTTTTCTGACTACGATTTTCGGGTTAGTGTTTGTGCAAGGTTTCCTCAAAGTAAGGCACAACTGGTCCCTTAGTCTTGTCCACGGTCAGAGAACAGGGTTATCATTACTGACAGCATTTTATCTAAGCCTGACTCTGATCTGTGCTGGAGGAGACATTGACTTTCATGATGGTTTTATGGATCGATGATTCAGGTGGTTTTCCAGATAGCTCCGCTGGGTTCCTGGGCCTTGTTTGCAAGTCAAAGCCCCGTCTCCTCCCCTAGGTGGAATTTCTCAGTTCAAGGATTCACTTCTTAGCTGCCTCCAGCTCCTGCAGTTGGCAGCTGACAGGGCAACGCTGTTAATGCAACCACAGTCTTTAAAGCGGCAGGTGATAAGAGACGCTGGGATTTTAACAGCATAATCAATTAATTCACAAACTCGCTGAGCACAAATGATAACTTTGGTACAATTTCCAGTTGCAATTAGGAGGGGACTGCATTGTTTTACAGGATAAAGGTATTAGTCCTGATTCTTGTAATGTAATGTGTAGCATGCTGTTATATTTGAGGAAAAGCCAGTTTCTGGATGTGTGAATTTGCCCGTGACCAACTCCTGTAATGGATGCAAATTAACATGAGTGATTTCTGTGATAGTGAATGTGCTGCAGCATAGCCTCTCTACCCAGATCCCTAAGAGGGGGCTGGCAGAGTCTCAGAATTTCATTTTAACTGAACTCTTATCCAAAAGCAACATAACCAACCCTGTCCAAATGTATCCCAAACTTCTATTATATTTTGAGTTTATCCAAGCTGAACACACAATCTTCATTTTGTACTTCAACCTGTAACTGTTTCAGTGATCGCCTTCAAAATCAACAAATTCAGGACAACTTCTAATTTCTGAGTTCATTATGGAAAGAAAATCATTTGTATCTTCACCTATTATTTCTGATGTTTCCTCCAAAAGTGTTTCCAGTAGAAGAAATACAATTTTGAATCTCAGAGACAAGTTTGAGAAAAACAAGTTCTACTTTTTTCAGAGTTTGATTGGCATTATCCACAGTATTTTCAAAAAGAAAATTGTGAGTTTGTGTGTTAATAAATGAGTATGTATGCTAATGTCTTTTTAAGAATTCTTTGCCATTATTTTTCTCTTTCAGATTGCTAAACGACTAAAAGTAATCGATCAAATCTATTGTTGCCTGTAGAATGCTCAGATAAGTACTAGGTATACATGGCTAATTAAAAAATATCATTTGATGATAATAGAGATGATAGATACAATGATAAAATACTCTTTATTTCAGATGACTGACTTACACAGAAATGATATATTCATTCAATACAATGAATATTCAATGCAATTTAATAAATATTCATTGGACACCTGTGCTAGGCCCTAGGGATATTAAGATGAGAAAGATTCAATATTGGTTACTTACTGTGGTAGATTGTATTGTTCTCAAATATTCCCTCCCCATCCTATAAGACAACTATACCTCCCTGCCTGTGGCTGTGTACCTTGCAGTGTGTCCTGTGGGAAGGGAAAATAATTCTCCATTCTTCACCATATGACTGACGTTAGCCAATGGCCTGTGGGTGGACATGATTCATGCCACATCTGAGCAGAAGATTTAGGAGGCATTGCATGTTTCTATAACACTCTTACTCTTTTCTCCCTGCTTTGAGAATGACGTGTCTCAAAAGGGAGCCACTCTTCATCTGAAATATAACCCTAACCCTAACCTGAGTCCCGGAAAGAGATGATTGAACAAAGCCACAACAGCTGACTGCAGATGCTAATGTGTAATATGTTTGTTGTAAATCACTGAGATTTTGGAAATTGTTTTTTCACCACAGTGAAGCTAACTAAAACACTTTGCATGGTATTAGACTACAGTACCTTAATTCTAAGGCATTAAAAGTTGTGACAAACTGCTCAAAAATTTATGCCCAAAAAAGAGAACTAGTTCTAGTCCAAGAATCCTGCAAGCTAAAGTTGTGTAACAGTGTTGAGATGGACTGTGGACAGATTACATCTGGGTTATTTATTCTGGCTAGATTTGGATACTGACAAATTTTAGCAAATTAATCATGTAGTTATTAATATATCTCCATTGAGTTTTTAGGTCACCAAAAGGAATAACTCATCCATAATTTAATTGTCCTGATGTGCTGACCTGGTCCAAGTCAATTGGGATTTCAAACTCAAAGCTGCCATGCTTTGTTTACCCAGGGGAATGAGAATGAAGGCTTCTTTCAGGGTAGTTTTATACATCCATCTCTAATATCTCCTGATGCTACTCAATAATTAGATATCAACGAACATTTGCATCTCTCTTCCTCCTCTAAGGGTCTAGGTCAATGTAAGTGAAAAGGATTCTTGCCTATCCTGTGCGTGTTACAGTATGTGTGTTTCTGTGTCTGAGAGAGAGACACACACAGAGAGAGACAGAGACAGAGAGAAGTAAAGGTTTAACTTTATTCACACTGTATTGTACTTCCTTGAGAGCTCTCTTATACACCTGAACAAACCACACACCAGATGAATATCCCATGATATTATGAAGAAAAACTCTAAGAAACCAAGATTATTTAACATATTTATTTTTGTTGATTCTTTTCAGGATATGGTTTCCTATAAACTTTTGCCAACTTCCTTTCCTTGGACTTTGGTCCAGGACAGGTGCTGTGGCTGACATTCCTGTGCTACCTATGTGTGGTCCTCTCCTCCCTTGCACTCCTTCCCCACTCCCTTGCAGCTGGGTGGGTCACGTGATGGGTCCCAGCCAACAGACCTCAATAGGAGTGATGCATGTCACCCACTGAGGCCTGGCTCTCCAGCTCTTTGTCCTCTTGTCACAGCTCCCCTGAAAGACATGTGCTGAGAGGCCAGTGCTACCAGATGGAATCTGGACAGATCCCCGATTCACTGGTTGGACCTGCAAGGGACTCTTGAGGAACAAGACATACGTTTTTATGTATTATTGTTACTGTGCCGTAGTCTAGGCCAAAGTAAAGTCTCTGAATACGTCTCATTTTTTGTCTTTGAATTCGTTCCTTTATCTTTCAAAGTCTGTCCTTCCTTCCTTCTTTTCTTTTTTCTTCCTGTCTACCTTCCTTCCTTCTTCTCCTTTTCCTTCTTTCTCGTATTCCAAAAGTAGGTATGGAACATGAACCGTATGCACGGGTCTGTGCTGGGATTACAATGATAAACAGTAGCGGCATAGTCCTGCCCTTATGGATTTATAGGGGAATGAGAATAATTAACATTTTTAAAAATTCTTTTACCCCGACCAGGCACTTTACCAAATTATCTCATTTAATCCTCATAATGCACTATGAGATAAGTCTTATTATCCCTATTTTACAGATAAAGAAACCGACCTTGAGAGAAGTAAATGACATATCCCAGATCATACAGACGGCAAAGGGCAGAGCTGGGCTGCACCCCTGAGCTGCTTGTTGCCAGAACCCTGGTGTTTAAACACTAGATCTAGCAAGGGTAACCTTTGGTTCTCTGGAGAATTTGATGCAAACTCATTATAATTATTAATACATACATCTGTCAAAATTAGAGATTTCTTCTCTCCTTGTGCTAGAGTTTGTACTTTGATGTTTTGAGCATAATGAAAAGGGTGTCAGGAAACTGGGATCAGTCAGTTTCACTGCCCGTCACTCGCAGTCTAAAACAATGCCTGGCCGCATTCTGATATTGCCCTCAGTGCTCTCATTCCTCTGCTGAAGGTGGGATTCCTCACCTGCAGGGACAGCCTCACCAGTCCACTGCTGGGTGGCTTACATGGTGGCGGGCGTGGGCACAAAGGGGTTTCTTTCACAATCTGCAGTCAAGCCCCTATGAGGATAATGTTTCTACCAAAGGAAGGGGCAGTAAGGATACCCTTTCCTGGAAGAAGACCTATGCACCTGTGAGGATGTCTAATCACAGCTTTTAAAATAATATTAATTAGAATACAAAGGGAGAACTCTCCCCAATTATTTGTGGACTTTTCTCCCAAAAGAGCAAGCAAGATTTTGAGACAAATCAAGTTTAAGTGAGATAGTTAGAATGAACCATATTTGATAGCACAACAGAGTGACTATAGTCAATGATAAGTTATGATATCCTTTAAAATGACTAAAAGAATGGAATTGGAATGTTCAATAACTAAAAGAGGGAAATTAGAATGTTCCTAACACAAAGAAATGATAAATACTTGAGGTGATGGATACCCCAATTACCCTGATTTGATTAATACACATTGTATGCCTGTATCGAAACATCACATATACACTATAAATACAGACAGCTGTCATGTACCCATAATAATTAAAGACTTAAAAAAGAGGGTAAAGGATCTTCAGTGCCACTTCCTCCCCCTCAACTCCTTCCACCACCCTCTGGTTAAAATATCACTTACCTTCCTGGAAGGGGCATGGAAAGCTGTGGCTTTCAATGACGTTTAATAATAGCGCCTGTTTGCTAGACTCATTTGCCTCTGCTGAGTAGCAGCACCAGTGGTTCTCAGACTATTTAGGGGAAGCTGCGACTCCTGCTGATAACAGTGGTGTTTCTCAAAGTATGGACCAATTGATCACGCGTATCAGAACACCTAGAGTCTTTATTAAAGATGTAGATACTAAGTTTCATCACAGACTTATGGAATCAGAGTCTCTACAGACGGGACCTAGCACTGAGCATTTTCACAAGCTCTGAGGCGATTTTCATGCACACACTAAAGTTTGAGAACCAGCATGTTGGAACTTAGAGTCTCCTGTCAGTTTGTCCCTGGTGAAGGCCTTGCGTTCATTTTAGCCTTTTATTCCTCTCTCCCACCTCTCCACCCAATCCCCTGCTTATAATAGCCTCACAGAACTCCCAACAATAATTTTCCATTAATAATGATCTACTCAGAAATAAACATTCTTTTTAAGGCAGTTGTCAAAAATAGGACCTTTGAAAAACCACAGATTCCTCTGTTGCTCTCCATTATTTATTTATTTACTTACTTATTTTTTTGGCGACAGGGTCTCACTCTGTTGCATGGGCTGGAGTGCAGAGGCAGGATCACAGCTCACTGTAATTTCAAATTCCTGGGCTCAAATGACTCTCCTGACTCAGCCTCCAGAGTAGCTAGGACTTCAGGCACATTCCACCACACCAGCTAATGTTTTTTAGAGACAGGATCTTGCTATGTTGCACAGGCTGGTCTTGATCTCAAACAATCCTCCCACCTTGGCCTCCCAAAGTGCTGAGATTACAGGCATGAGTCACCACATCTGGACTCTATTATGCATTTTCAAATAAAATTTCTCCCCTTGAAAGAAATTTACTAATAGACTAAAAAAAAACCCCTCTCTTTTAACAATTTAAAAAATTAGATTCTTTGCCTTGTGCACCCACAGTACCTCAGACAGACACCTGTAAAAATAGCAAATGGAAATCCCACCAGAAGAAGGTGAAATTTAGCTCATATTTGACATCCTTCATTGATGTTTCCTTACTGTGTTCTCCTTTTTTGGATTTCCTTTCTTGGTACGAGTTTTTCCTTTCACTCAACCACCTCCCCATACCCTCTTTCTACATTTATTTTAAGCAAATATTTAGGCATTGAAGCTGAAAGGCTCCTCAGACCATTTACAACAAAGCCCATGACTCATAAGGATTAGTAAGGGGGAGGAGGAGGGGAAGCCAGGCTCTCCCGAGTGCATTGGAGGAGGACTGGGTTTGCTGGAAGAAATGTAATGATTGGAACTCACATTCCTGTGGGAAGCTCAGCAAGAAAACGTCATTCCAAATGTGTAGCGGATAAATTACCCAAAGTTACAGGAAAAAAAAAACCCACCTAGCTGCCGCAAGTTACGTAGGCTATGAATTATTTTATTGAACAGCGTTAAGTGCTTTCCTGTTGGAAAATGAGGAACTTATTAATTATATTAAGTTTGAAGTAATTAAGCCAGACGCTGTCAGGCTGACACGGTTTGCTCAGCAGGCGGCTGGATTCCTTCAGCAGAGTGAAAGATTTTTCCCATATGCTGGGCTACAGGTGAGCCAGTTGGTAAATATGCGACACCTTTTAATTATACCTCATTGTAAGCTGTAGCTTGTCTTATGAATTATGTGATCATTTTTTGCTCTCTTACGAAAAAAAAACAGTTTTTGGTTTCTCTAGGAAGGGGGTCAGGGTAAGAATGGAGGAGTGAATGAGTTCACGAAAAGGAGTAAAATCAGTACTGCCATGGGTGCTTTTCCAGGTGATTTTAGGACCTGCATATGACCTTCTATCACAAGTTCTGGAAAGGGTTCTGTCTCAACTGGCTCAACAGTTGCAAGGATGCTGGTAGCACTGGGCAAAAAAGGGTTCGTAGGCTGTTGGATCAGGGCTGGGTGGAGGGAAAGACTGAAGAACTGCCCCTGTTCACCTTCTTTCCTGGCTGCCCAGCTGGATCCAGGCACGTGATGGGGAGCTTTTGAGCTCATATTTGATTAGAAGAGAAACAGGAAGAAAGGTGGAAAGGAGGAGGTTGAAGAGAAGTTTGCAGCTAGAGAGATAGGCTTGGCACAGCTGCAAAAGTTTTCCAAGTTATTTGTTTTTTTTTTTTTTTTGAGACAGAGTCTTACTCTGTTGCCCTGGCTAGAGTGAGCGCCGTGGCGTCAGCCTAGCTCACAGCAACCTCAAACTCCTGGGCTCGAGCGATCCTCCTGCCTCAGCCTTCCGAGTAGCTAGGACTACAGGCATGCGCCACCATGCCCGGCTAATTTTTTCTATATATATTTTTAGTTGTCCAGATAATTTCTTTCTATTTTTTTAGTAGAGACGGGGTCTCGCTCTTGCTCAGGCTGGTCTCGAACTCCTGAGCTCAAACAATGCGCCTGCCTCAGCCTCCCAGAGTGCTAGGCCAAGTTATTTGTTTTAAAAGGTTAAAATTCAAAGGTCTGTTTTGGTAGTCATATGTTTCCAACATTTCCTTCCATCACTTTGATGAAAGGGTGAGAAGAAATTGGTCTTTGGCAGTCCTACCCAATCTCCCCACCCTGCCACTTCCAAATCCAACACCAAGTTCAAACAAGTAGCCAGCTCCTCTGACAGTGCTGTGTAACAACACGTGTGTGCACCCTGGGGTTGCAATATGTTGCCCACTTGTTTCCTCTTCTCTAGTGTTCGGGAAATATTCTTTTCTGGCCTCAAAACTTATTTGTTCTCACTCTGTGCCTCCTGCGGGATAATAACTAACTAATTTGATAATGGTATTTGTGCTAATGTGCTTATCCAGTCTCTCATTTATTTAACCACTATTAATTGACTGTCTGCTTTATGGCCTGTAGGAACAGTGCACAAGACAAACATGGGCGCTCCCTCCCAGAACTTATCTTCCAATGTGAAAGAAATCTTTCCTGGTTTCCATATGTAGGGAACCTGAATCTGTCCTCAAAATTAGGTGGGCAAGAAATATTATATTAACTTAAAAAAATTCATTTCATTTCAAATTCAACTCCCTATGTTTTGAAGCTGGTGGAAAATTCAATCTAAGTGATTTTTTTTTCTTTAACAGTCCATACAGTTCGCGACAGAGCTAGGAACCCAGACTAGGTCTTCGCATGCCCCTCAATACAGAACTCTCTCTCTCCAAAACATAAACAATTTAGTAGGCAGTGTGGGGAGGGGGAGAGGGCACAACATGGAGAGGAAATATTTAAGCTCCTGCCACCCTCTGGGTGGGGAACAGAGGGCAGGGAGAGGGTGAGGGGCACCGTGACCAGAGGCTAGGGCCCGAGGTCGGGAGGCAGCAGAATGGAGCCTCTGAGGTCAGTGTTGGTGAAGCGAGGGGTAGTATGCTGGCCTGGGAGACAGAGGGGGCAAGGGCCGGGGAACAGGGATAGGACTGACTTTCTGAGAATGCTTCCTGAGTAACCCTACAGTGCCCAGGAGGGTGGAAGAGCCCAGCCAGGGCCAGGGCAGGAATGGGGTGAGGGAGGGAGGGATCCATGGGACAGGAGGAGGCAAGGGACCCTTGGAGCCCTGTTGTCTCATGGGCTGGGGGCCTCTAAGGCTCAGAGACTAGGAGGGAGGGCCACAAGGGGAATGGGACCAGCTGGCCAAAGGGCTGAGGGTTGAGGAAGTGACAGCTGGAGGGAGAGCACTTTACCAAATGCCCCTGAGCTCTAGACCCAGAAAGATAGACACACACATCCTTGGAGCCCCCATCTTTTTTCTTAGTGGGGACATGTAGTTCTACTCATGCCCGGAACCCCAGCTGTAGCTCTGGCCTGGTCCTCTTGGTCTTTTAAGCACACACCTCACCCCTGCCCTGCATTCACAGCTGCAGCCTAGAGTCCCCCACTCAGGTTGTTCAAGGCTGGCTCCCCTTGGTCCCAGGTGTCTTTGGGCTCCTCCATGCTCCATCTAGGTTGTCCATCTCCTCTGTAGAAGACAGTGTGGATGGGGGAGGAGATGAGAGGACCTCAGAGAAGGAGGTGGCCATGGTCTTCAGCAAGCTGGATAGGCGGGGGCAGGTTTTAAGCCTGGAAAATCATCATGTAGACTCCAAGGAGCCCCCATCTCTTGGGGGAACCTGTCTTCAGCCCTTGTTCCAGACTCTACCCACAAGGCCCATGGCAGGGCCTCTCTCCTCTTTGATATGACCACCAAAGACGACATCATCAGTGAGATGAAGATGGGGTGTACTAGAGCCAAGAGAAAGTAAGCAGGCTGGTGGGGCTGAGGAGTAGAGGCAGAGGTGTGAGTCCGCACTGCAGAGCAGGTGAAACTGGAGCAGCAAGGGGCCACCAAGGAGATGAACATCCTTGAGCTGAGCCACAAAAAGATGAACAGGAGTAAGAAGATATTTGATAATTGGATGACAACCGAAGAACTCTTAATCCCAGGCACAAATCACCAGACGGCTCTGCAGTATACAATTCGTTATCATTGACTGCTGTATCTTTTTATTTCTGCATATGAACATAAAAAAGAACACTATCATGGTAGCAGGAAATCACGCATTGTTCAATGCAGCAAGTTGTATATAAGCTAAATACAGTCATAAAGTTTATCGCCCAAATTTGTGAACTTCACGATTCTGAGTGTCATAACTCTATTTTAACTGGAGAGAACCACACTTATAATCTGGAAAGACAATGATAACAAGCAGCTATTTTCAAATAATAAAATTTGGTTATCTTTTCTGATTACCTTTTACAAAGTATTTAATTAAAAAGAAATTATTTAGTGTACTTTCCCGGAACAATTTGTTTAAATTGTATTATTTAAAGAGTTAAGCATGCTTTTTTTTTCTGCCTAAAACACAAATCCAACTGCCAATCTGTATTTATAATGAAATCTTATTTTGTAATGTTACCTTGCTGACTGTGTTTTATACAAGTGACCAGTAATAAACTATTTAGTTCAAAGTTTCAACCCAAACCCACCAAATTCTTTGGTCAAAGATTTAAACTCATAACCAATCCAGCAGTTTTCAGAGTTGTGTCATAGATATAAGCATTATTCTGGTGAAGCTTCCCAAGAGAGTGTAAAGCCTTAAGGCTGCAGGTTACCCACCCCCAGTGTAAAGGTTTTAACAGAAGGCCTAATATTGTGCAGTTTTACAGAAGTTTAAAGCATGTTTGCAGATATTGCTGCCCATTGGAAGAATTTGCATGTACAAGAAAGATGTGGATGGAGACAGTTACGGAATTTTAAGTGCTTATTATTGTAAACCTATGCTATGCAGATTGAAGGTGCAGACTTTTATCAGCAAGTTCATAAAATCATGATTAATTATAAACATTAGGTAAAACGAAGTTAAATTATTATTTTCTATTTGATATGTTTGAAGCGATTTCTCATTTTGCAATAGTACCTACAAAATAAACATCTTTTACAATGTTAATATTTTTAAAAACTTAATCCAACATGTTTATTTGCCTTTGCTTATTTGACCCGGTGGAGATCCTCACAGACATTGGGCATGCTGGGTAAATTTGACCTTGGCTGGGCTCCATAAAAAGCTAACGGACTGAAATGTGAAACAACCTCTTACCCTATACTCTCGCCTTTCCATTAGGAGTCCTATTTTGCTTATTTTTTAATTTAATTATTTTGAAGTCTACATTTTTATTACTCATTACCATACAGAAAGATACAATGTATATACAATAATAAAAGGAAGTCACACTAAAAAAACTCTTAGAACAATGGTATTTCTGTATATACCTATAGTTTGGAAAATGTAAAGATATAAGCACAGAACTTTATGAAGAAAAACGGTTGCCAAATAACTAGTACAATTGAGGCAAGAATTCCCGTGAGAGAATACTGCAATAAACTCAGAGGGGGAAATCAAATCAGTTCTGAAAGTCTTAGGAGAGACATTCTTGGGTTCTTACCAAATCATACTTTATATTAATAAGTAAATGTCCTTTCTGCTTATGCTCAGGACCAGCCTTGTGCTTACAGAATTTTCCCACTGAGAAAATATTTCTGAATTTATGGCACAGACAGGCAGCTTTCTCCAAAAGAGAAATCACGTTGCATAAGTCCAAGATGCTAAAAGATAGCGTGTATATTAAACTGTGTGGAAAACTATGTTTGCCTTTCAATAAACAAATATTTTCTGTGTTTCCCATATAAAGCATTATGCTAGTTATTCTTTTTTGTTTCATCTCTATTTTGAGCTGATATTTCCTTGTAATAAACTAAATTATAATACTTGAAGTAAAGAAATGTAGATGGGGTAGAAAAAGTGAATTTGTAGACAGAGCCATTTTCTCTCACATCTGAAATTTGCAAACTGCAGGATATCAGCAGCGAGTAGCCTAAGTCTCGTTCAACATGTTATTTCCCAATTTCTCAGCAAACAATTAATGCTGGTTTATGGAACCTTTAAGGCAGAACTACCTCAACCTCCAAAACGCCCTCGAATGCAGCCGTGTCTGTCATCCCGTGTGTGCAACACAACTGTCACTCACTTTCCATTAACAACAAGCATTGTAGCTTGTTGTGTATTTTCAAAAATGTTAGAAATCAGTTGACATTTGGCTAGGCATTGTTTTTTGAAAACTGAGCTAGGCACCTATCAATTTCAGCACATCTTCCTTTGCTCAAAAAGTGAAGAGGACAGGCATGAAGACTGTGACACTCCCCTTGGTTTATACTTTAGAAATCTTTTAAAGGCACTGCTGTCTGAAGAGGAACACCTCTTTTGACATTTGGGGGAGGCTGCGGTGAAGTACACTACCTGCCTCTCTGTGGGTAAATACGCTCATGTCTTCCATAACGACCACACGTTTGCCCTGCTCGCCTGTGGTGTTAGCTCAAGGACAGTTTGAATTGGACACATAATGTAATGGGCTAAAAATCAAGAAGAAAAAAAAGACTTGTAATTTTTGCTGGGATAAAATAGGCATTTGCAATGAAATCAGATGTTTGGTTTAGCTTGGCCTCTATCAGATAGTAATTCTCATTTTCATGTTAAATTGGTAGACTTTGCTTAAGCGAGGGGCAGGACAAAATGACCCTGGAGACTAAATTACCTCTTAGCTTTGGAAATAGGGTTTACCTCAAGCCAGGTCTGAGAAGAATTTGCAGCGAGTTGACAGGAAGCCTGGAAACATTTGCACACTTGGTACCAAGAGTGTAGATAAACAGAGGTGCTAAATACAGAAAATGAATTCTTTCTCATTCCCAGTGAATTCAGAAAAAATATTCCTGATCTATCTAATTAGCATGAGCTCAGTAAAAAGGTGTGCCATTCCTTTGTTTCCTAAAATTGAATAGTAATTTGTTTTTCTTTCGTAAGCAAGAGCCAAGTTAAAAAAACAACAAGCCAACCAACCAACCAACCAAAAACGTCAGGTGTTTGCAATCTAGGAACCCTCAATGTACACTGAGGAGAGAGGGTGTCATTTTGGATCCATGTGCAACAGCTTCTGTACAAGCTTTGTGTCATCTTTTACCCCAATGAAAATGATGCCCTTTGCTTGCGATTATAGACTCCTATTGATTTCCAGTTTTCACCAGGCATGTTCAAATCCCTTGGGCTCTGGGCGCTTGTAGATTCTTATCAGTCTTGCAGTGAGGCAACAATGTGATGATATAATTGGCACAGTGTAGCAATCAGAAACTCTGTTCTACTTTCAATTTGGTCTTTTATTGCAATATCTTGATTATATATATTGTCTTCCATATTTAGAATTACATGTCTCTATATGTCTATTGTGTGTATTATTTAACATTTATCACTAGTGAACTCAAAACATTTCTCAAACACCAGACTAAATTTTAATGAAGCCGGGGCTTACCTATGTTACCAAAAAATAAAAAAAGTTAAAAAATTAAAAATCAGTGTAATACCCTGAGTAGATTAGGTTATGTCTTCATACTCTTTTAGCTTGCTGTGACTTCCATCTCTAGAGTAACGATTGGTCCACAATTACACTGCAGCTGCTCTCTCAAGAGCTATTTACATGGGGGAATCTACATTCAGCAAGTGTTTATTTTATACAGTAGAGTGCCACCCAAACAGTTCTGAGCTCTTACCAAAAAGTCATCCAGAAAGCATACTTCACAAACTGTAGTGTGTAACATGCAATTACTTTCTTTTTATCATGAAATATCTGAGCAACACTTTTAGTTAATCTAGGGAAAGAACTTTCTGACAATTCTATTTTTTTTCTGCAAGATGTATGTTCATGTTTTAAATTTTGACTTACTATTTAGTACAGATCATGAGGTTTGATGCACGCTAAACTAGAGAGCCACAATAAAAGTTAAAGTGATTTGTCAAAATTTAGAAGAAATGTAAATGCCTACACTTCAATTTGTATCTTTTTTTTTTTTA